>NC_069386.1:116977500-117282500 GCF_027475565.1 Acinonyx jubatus | reverse complement strand
CCAGCATAGCTCACGCCCACGGTGGTGCACGGGATTTTGATTTGTGGATCTAACCATCCACCTACACTGGTCCAGCGAGCTTTTACTGAGCATCCGCATGCACCGGACCCTGCACAGGGTGCCTGGGCTATAAAGATGGCCCAGACAGGGTCCCTGTCCTCAAAGCTCCCCATCAAGCCTTTGGCTCTCACCTTGTCTCATCTCCCCAGGGTGACTCTGGCCCTAGAGCACACTGCTCCCCACCCAACCCCAGGCCTGTGGTAAACACTTGTTAACTTGGCATCTGGAGACAAGCACATACATCCCCATATCCTGCCCTCAGGCCCTCCGTGTTAGAGTGGGAATCAAGGGGCCCCTCAATCGGGTAACGCAAGGAGAGACACCAAAGGCTTCCACTGTGATTATTCCTCCCAACGTTCTTTTGAGCCCTTTCAGTGCCCAAACCTGCAGACTGAGACTCTGAGACTCGGCTGGGCCAGCTGGGTGTTCACTGCCAGCAGCCGCTCCCATCAACTGCCCCCCTCACCCACCCCCACCCTGCACTTCCCCCATGGCTGGCCACCTGCCCACCCCACCTGCGGTATCTGTTGCAGCCGACAAGGCCGTCTCCATGCAGCAGGGGCTGTGCTACCGGTCACTGGGGGCTGGCACCTGCACCCTGCCTTTGGCCCAGAGCATCACCAAGCAGATCTGCTGCTGCAGCCGAGTGGGCAAAGCTTGGGGCAGCAAGTGTGAGAGATGCCCCCTCCCTGGCACAGGTAAGCATCTTGCCCGGTCTCAGCTCTGGCCACCCAGGGGCTTCCTCCAAGCCAGTGGCCACTTTCTCCCACCTGGGCCTCACCTCCAGCCAGAAGACCCTTAGTCTCTTCCATCCTTCCTGCTCAACTCCTTACCCCAACCTGGGTCCCTCCTCCCCCGTTGCCACAATTGCTTGTCCCCCAAAAGGGAAGGGAGGGCCCTGGGCTCCTGCAGGAACGGCACCTCTCAGCTTGGCCTCTGACCCCTGACCTTGCAGAGGGCTTCCGGGAGATCTGCCCTGCTGGCCACGGCTACACCTACTCGAGCTCACATATCCGCCTGGCCATGAGGAAAGCCGAGGAGGAGGAATTGGCCAGGCCCTCCAGGGAGCAAGCGCAGAAGAGCTATGGGACCCTGCTCAGGCCAGCGGAGAGGCAGCCACTCCGGGCAGTCACTGACACCTGGCTGGAGGCCGAGACCGTCCCTGACAAGGGTATCTGGGCTGGGGGAGGTGCCTGAGGGATTCCCCTTCTCCCTCAAAGGGCCACTGGGTGTTTATCCTGGATCCATGGCTTCCCAACTCTGGAGCATTAGGGGAGGGAGTTTAGAGCAGCAGCTCCGGGAGCCCTGCTCTCCTGGCCTGGCAGGATGGGAAGGTCTCACCTCCTTCCCTTCCCATATGGGGTCAAAGGTGCCCACATCCCAAGGGTTGCCGGTGGAAGCGGGAGAGGTCAGCCGCAGGCCCCACCCCAACCCATCAGGCCTTCCTGGCCCCTGGCCCCTGGTCCCATGGCCCTGGCCACACAGCTTCTGGGGCTGGTGCTTGCTTCAAGGCCTGAAGGTCTAGTAGAGAGACCCTGGGGAGTCTGGGCACTGTCGATCCCCTCCTCTGGCCTTAGAATCAGAGTGCCAGCTCCAGCTCAGTCACCTCGGGCCGGGGAGGCACAGGCTGGAAAGAGATGGCCTGAGGCACCCCTGGCAGGAGCCCCAGGAAGCCAGGCTGCAAGCACACCCGGGTCACTGGTAGCACCGAGCGCAGGAGGCCAAGGACACACTAGGACAGGACAGCTACATGATGGCCAAAATTGCTCCAGGAATCTGGAATAGACAGGGAAGTCCAGACAGAGCCCCAGTCATGGGAATTGGACGCTGGCCAGGCCAGGAGCAGCTCTTCTCTTTCTAGAACTGTTGCCCTGGGCCGTAGCCCACGGCAGAGGGTGGAGTGACCTGGTGTGGCTGGGAGGCTTGAGAGGGAAGAGGTGACAGAACAAAGAGGAGAGTTACATCCAGGACAGATGGGTGGATGGGCCCGGGAAGGGGTGGGACTCCCATCACAGGGGCCTTAAAGGAAGGCAGGAGGCTCCCTCTCACCCAGGGAGCCATGTCATAGGCCCTCCAGACCTGGCCTTCTGGGGTCTGTGGTGGCCAGTCCCTGCAAGGCCAGGAGGGGCAGAGGCTGTACTCTCTCCACCGCTGACCTCTGGGGACAGGTCAGGAGGTCAGTGACTGAACGAGCCTGGCCGTGGGTGGAGGGAAGGAGGCGGCCCGGCTCTCCTCCCTGAGCTCATGCTCTCACCTTTCCTTCCCAGGAGACTCCCAGGCTGGCCAGGTGAGTGCATCCAGGGATCGGCCAAGCGTGACAGAGAGCGGGGCAGGGTAGCCACTGAGACTGCAGGGCACTGTCCCCTGAAGGAGGAAAGGGAGGCAGAGGGGTTATGTGTGGCATGTTACCTGGAGAGACGCTGGCATTGGGGTGGGGGGGACTCACCCAAAGACCTAGTTTTACCCCAAGGGAAGTCAGAACATCAGCTCTTGTGCAGTCAGTCTCTCATTTGGGGTGCTCTGGGGCCCCCCTCAGAAAGGAAGTAGGAACAGGTCCTGTACTGCAGCTAAGGTCTAGAACTGGTTCCAGACGAATTCTGGACGTGGCACTTTCTGAGCCTGGTTTGCTTACACCGCAGGATCTCCCCTGTGGGTGGCTTGTGGGGAAGTAGAAGCAGAGATGTGGCTGGCCTCACGCCCCTTCACTCCCTTCCCTGCACCCAGGATTCCCCCGGGAAGAACCGAATCCTCCCGGAAAGACATCCCACAAGAGTGAACCTGCTTTTTCCCTCACCAGTCTGCCGGTCCCTACCCTGTCCCCTGCCCCTCCAACCTGCATACCTGACTGTCCCCAAACCCCGTTCCTCCAGTGAGCTGCTTCTCTCCCCAGAGAATCACATATTGTCCTCCCAGACGAGAGTCCACTTCTGCGTCCGCACAGCCCCCAGCCTTGCTCCTGGCCCGCTGTTGTCCCCTGCCCCTTCTCTCCTCCTGGTTCACCACTGCTATCTGTGAGCTGTGGTGAGGGACGCCAGGGATGGCCTGGGGGACTCAGATTCACCGCACTGGTCCTGTGACCCTAGGTAGGCTAGTTGACCCCTGGAGCTTCTGTGACTTTATCGGGGCTCCTAGATTGAGATGATCATTGAATATTGCTGGTGCGACACAGATCTGGCACACCACATACATCAGTTCACTTAATCGTTACAACCTACTATCATAGGATAGTTGAGCAGATTAATTCAGACAGTGGACATAAAGCACTGGCAGAATGCCCAGCATCTAGGAAAAACTCCTCAATGCCTGGAATGAATGAGAGAGTGAGTAAGTAAAGTGGACAGGAAGCCCGGGGGCAGGGGTGAGTGTGATGGAAGAAAGAACATCAGAGAGGTGACAAAGGATCCAACTGTGACTGTGTCCTCTATTCTGTGCAGGTCACAACCAGTGTTACCCAAGTACCTGCCTGGGTCCCAGGTGAGTCCCTCCTCCTAGCAGCTCCCAGGAAAGGGAGACCGTAGAGTTTGTACCCTGGGCTGAGGCACGGGGCTCATACCAGGTGAGGTCGTGGGTGGCGTGACACGCGAAGGCTTTTTTTTCTGGGTGCTCTATACACCTAAGGTGCTGCAAGGTCGGTGAAAGACACAGAGATGTTTTGCGAATATTTCCCTAAACACCTTTCCGCATTTCACGGTGCCACTCAGCATATAAACGAGACCAAAGAGGAAGCACTGATGAAGCAGGGGCCCGTCAGGTCCCCGGAGCCCTTCCCCTGGGGCCTGTCTCCCCTTGGGAAAAGGTTGGAGCTCTGCAGAGGCCAGCTTGCAGAGAGTCACTGGGGTTGGGGACAGGGCACTGTTCAGGGGCTCTGTCTCCAACAAGCTAGCTGGCCTTGGCCAGGTGGTCGTTTCCACGAGCCTGTCTCCTGACCTGTGAAACGGAAGCTGAGACTGGATGTCCTGGCGGACCCATTCGAGCTCTCAGATTCTCTGACTCTATTTGGAACAGACAGATGGGGAAGTCAGGACAGAATCCACCCTAGGCTCCACCCCTGGTTCTCCAGCTGGAACGGCAGGAAGAGGGAAGGGCCACTGCCAGCACCTCTGGAGGGCACACTGTCTGGGGGTGGGAAGGCAGATGGCCAAAGGCCCATGGCTCATCTGCTCTCTCCTCTCCCCCACCGCAGGCAATGCCACAGAAAGACCAACACCACCACTGCCTGGACAGGAGATTCCAGACAACCCGGAAGAAGAGCGAGTGACCACCCCCCATGACGGGCTGGAGGCCCCGGGCCCCTCAGGTACCTGGCCGTCAGCCTGGCGAAGTGTGGCTGGTCAGAGCCAACTCTGGGGCCTCCTCGCCCACCAGATGAACGGTCTCTAGTGAATTCCTGCTCATCTCATCCCAAGGGGCCCCTAATGAACACAGCAATCCTGTCAGGAGCATGAGTCAAGTGGGGAAGGAGAAAGAGAAGGGAGGCCTCGGAGGCTCCTCTTACTCAGAGACCTTCTAGGAGAACCCAGGGGCCCTCGCAAGGAGCCTCCGGGAGCCTGGCTCCTCCCGGCTGTTGACCCTGAGTCAGCTGAGTGCCCTGGCAGCGAGCAGCCTCCTGCCCACGGGGCCGGCCAACTTTCGGGAAGGAAAGTGGTTCTGTTCTCAAGGTTGTTTAACTGTCGGGGAGCCTGAGCTCCCCCTCTCCGGTCGGCTACAATGGCGAGGGGTGCAGGGTGGGGGAGATCCCTGGCAAATCCACCTTGCTCTGCAATGCGCCCTCCTCAAAGGCTCATTGTCTGCAGAACTGCTGCTCCCTGTGCACAGGTGTGCTCACACACGTGTGCCCGCACGTGTGCCCTCACGTGTGCCTCGTCAGGGGCTGGCTGATCTCTTAACCTCACAGACTGAGCTTACGTCAGGGGCGCGAGTATTTCCGGAGTTCTTCCACCAGAGAGAGAGAGACCAGGCTGCTGGGTGGAAGGAACAGCCCAGAGAGTGTGGGGTGGAGGAGGGGCTGGCCTTCCCAGGCCCGAACCGGGGGTGTCCTGCCACCCTTTCCAGGACCTCTCTCCTCGGTGCTCAGTGCACTGCATCAGGGAGCATCCTTATCCCCCTCTGCTGGGCAGGCAAGATGAGCTGGGTTAAGGGGATCCGTTGGGGATTCTCCGACCAGAAAAATGGTCCTGGAGGCAGGGACAGGGGCGGGGCGGTGGGGGGGCGGGCAGGAGGAAGAGCCCAGGTGAGGCTCAGCAGTGGCTCTCAGCTCTGTGGAGGGACAGAATCCCCCCTCCGTCACCACCCACAGCTTAATCCCCCTTCTCCCCTGCCTTCCCCCAACCTCACCCCTCTGGGAGCATACATAGAACCTGGCAGGGGGTCCCCATAAGCCCCCCCCCAGCTGACCCAGACTTGGAGCCAGGCCAGGGACAGGCTAGCCTTGCCAGCAGGCCGGTATGCACATTCGGTTCTGTCCTGCTTAGCAAACGCCGTGAAGCCTTGCTGTGCACCAACACAGGCATCGCCCCAACCCATTCCCCTGGGCCTCCAGGGTGACCTCAGTACTGTGGGGCAGGGCAGGGGAGCCCTGGGTATGTGGGCTTCCGGCCATGACCTCAGGACAGACACAGAGCCTGGACGTGTCCCTCACCCATTCATCCCATCAGTGGTTCATTCAGCATGCTCTAGGTGCCAGGTACACTGCTAATATTAAGGACACAGTTCAAAAAAGCTAGAGTTTCTGCCCTCTATACGGCCTCAGCGCTGAGTCCGGGTGGGTCAGCAAACTGTTTCTGAATTCAGCACCCACCTCCCCACTTTTTACCCCACCACCCAGGGAGTCCTCGTTTAAATTACTTCAACAGGTTTCTAAGAGCCCCGGCCCCATGCCTCCCGCCCTGTCCGTCAGCCATTTGCTACCTTTCTGAGCAAGATGGCATAGCCAGATGAGTGGTCTTTTGGAGACAGCTCTGATCATACCCCACCTTGCATGACCCCCTTTCTCATAGGCCTGTCTGAACATGGCATTCAAGGCCTTGTTCAGTTGGCCCCAGCCCACTTCTCCTTTCTTCCTCTGGCAGTTCTCCCCCAACACCCTGCTTACCAGTGCTGTCTGTCTGTCTCTGGGACTGTGGGTGAGAGCCATGCCCTTATTCAGAGAGGACTTCAGGTGTCCGAGGGTCCCCCTGCTGGGACATGGCCTAGTGGAGCCCACTGGGTTGTGGTCAGGGGGATGTACTACTGGGAGCTCCCCCCTGGGACTCAGGATCCTGGGAGGAGTGCCATGGGGTGTTATACAAGGCCATGCTACATGTGGATATGGGCGGGCCCAGCCAAGAGAGGAGTGAGGCTTCTGTGGGTCCTCTGAGGCCCCTGTGCCCTGTGTCCCACTCTCTCCCCCCCCCCCCCACCCCACTGCCCCGCTCCCCTGCCTTTGCCTATCCTCGCTCCATTATGACCTCTGCCTCGCTCTGTCGCAGGCATTGACCGGTGCGCCGCTGGAGCCACCAACATCTGCGGCCCTGGAACCTGCGTGACCCTCCCGGACGGGTACAAATGCATCTGCAGCCCCGGCTACCAGCTGCACCCCAGCCAGGCCTACTGCACAGGTATGCACTAAGGCATCCTGGGCTCGCTCAGTGACTGGGGACAGAGCCAAGAGTCCAGGCAACGGAAGGCCCGAGCCCTGCTGTGTGCTCCGAGGAGTTGAAAAAGAATGCTGTGGCTGTAGACAAAGCTCACCTGAACCTTGGGGAGACCAGTCTCCGAGAGCACCATCCGATGAGTCTCCAGGACTCCGGAAGAGTGCAAAGCTCCTCAGGGCTTCAACCCATTCCTGGAGCCCTCAGCTCTGAGATCAGCCCACGCCTCCAACTAGCCATCTTGCTGCCTACCCTAGTTGGAAATGTCTCCACTGACCACCCCCTCCATATTTTTATTCAAGAGAGAAACGTCCACTGTGCCTTGAAGGAAAGGAAGTGGTCAGGAGGCCACTGGGGGAGGGGGACATGGGCAGGGAAGAAGAGCTGGGCCACTGGCCCAGGCCCTTGGTTCCGGAGTGGGCCCTAGGGGCAGACTTCGTGACCCCAGCCTTAGAGATTTTTCGTCTCCCTGGCCTCCTCTGTTCCCTCATCCCCTCCTTGACCCGCAGCAGCATCCCCTGTCCATCTCCTAGCATGGGCAGATTGCTGGCAGGTGCCCAAAGAAAGGTCTCCCTGACCTCCCTCCCCACCTTCCTCTGCTCAGATGACAACGAGTGTCTGAGGGACCCCTGCGCTGGAAGAGGGCGATGTGTCAACCGAGTGGGTTCCTATTCCTGCTTCTGCTACCCTGGCTACACGCTGGCCACCTCGGGAACAACGCAGGAATGTCAAGGTAAGCCAAGTCTGCCTCATCCCTGGGATAGGCACAGGACCCCCCTAGAGAGTACTGAGGTGGAAGAGGATCCAAGCATTCACAGCACCCAGCCACTGCTCTGCAGTGTGTGGAGCATGCGAGCTGTGAGAACAGAGACTCAGGGCAGTGACCTGGCCCTGGGAGGAAGCCGACCCCTATGCTGAGAACAGAAGGAGAGTTTCAGACCTGCAAGACCGCAACATTCAAAAAGGCTCCGAAGAGGTGTGGCTGGAGCCGAGAGTGTGAGGGGTCTGGGGACATGGCTGGAGATGAGGACTAAAAGCCTGGTCCCCAAATTCTGAGTGACTAGGAGCCGCTTTCATTTTGGGTAAGGAAGGAGACGCGTGAGGACACCGACTGGGACTCCTGGCAGACGGGGGAGCAGACTTTGCAAGAGGAGCGTGGGTCCTCAGCAGCTCAGAGACCTGGCAAGTCTTTGTGCTTCCCTGGGAAGGCCTGGCCCCCCGCACGAGGCCCCCGGGCAGAGAAGCTTCCAACACAAACCCTTGACTATCCAGCATTTGTACTGCAATGCAAAAACCCTCTGCATACATTTTTATGAATGAGCTCACAGAGAATATGATGACGCACTTTCCAAGCAGGGCCTTAAGATGCATAACCCAGCTGGAACACTTCACGGGAGAACTCTTCCTGAGGCTCGCATTGCTGGTTCCGGCTGGGGCAGCCCAGCAGTCACCCACAGTCCCGCCCTGGAGGCCAGGAGGCTGTGTATCCAGACATTACCAGGGACCCCAGGTTCTAATCCCCCAGAGATCTCGTCTGCAGAGACCAAGTCCGTCCGGGTCTCCTCACCTGCTATGGGGGAGAGGGAGTAGGGGAGAACAACCAGCTAGCTTAATCAGGGTGGGGGATTGCACTTGACGAAGTGCATTGACGAAGCTCATCTTCCCAGCCCCAGTCGGTAGAAATCCTTACCCGTTTTATAGTTAAGCAAACTGAGGCTCAGGGAAGTGAATTGAAATGCCCAGGAACCTCGTACCGAGTTGTGGCAGAGCCAGAAACAGAATCAAAGTCATTCTGGTGTCAAAGCATGGTTTGCTTCCAAAAACATGCACAGCAAAGGAATGGAGAAAGCAGAGAGTGTTCCAGAGAAAGGGAATGAACCATTTCTACAGAGGGCAGAGTAGTGACCAAGCCTGGCAGGCTCTGGGAATAATGATAAATCCAGTGTGACTGGAGCATGTGGTATGTGGAGGAAGTGGCAGGAGCTGAGGCCAGTGTGTGAAGTCTTGAGTGCCAGGCTGAAGGGTTTGGACACCATCCCACAGGCAGTGGGCAGCCAGTAGAGGTTTATAAGCAGAAGGTGGCGACGCACTCAGCTGGTCCTCAGGGAGGTGACTCAGCAGCACTGGCCGGTGCTGTAGGTCAGAGGCACTGCTCTCTGTGGGTCCAGCCCAGGACACCGGCCCCAGGAACAGGCAGTGGCTGCTGCCGGGAATGGCGTCATTAATGTCTCCGCCAGCCCCGGCAGCTGGGGAGGGAGGTCAAGGTCAGCTTCAGTGCTTCGCCCAGTGGAACCTGGCTGCCCCGTGATGGGACCTTATTCGGGATAACATCCCCTTTCTAAGGTCTGCCAGTCTTATGAAGCAGCATCTCATTATTTAATTATGTGTGAATTATTTCATTAATTTGTGTAACGAATTAATATAAATTATAAGTTTCCAGAAGTAAAATTAATGCAATTGATTATTATAAATTGTTCGCATGTTAAATTTTTTTTATATTTTTAAGCTTACTTATTTATTTTGAGAGTGGGGGAAGTGCAGAGAGAAGAGAGAGAGGGAGTCCCAAGCAGGCTCTGCACTGCCAGCGTAGAGCCTGATGCAGGGCTCGAACTCACGAACCGTGAGATCATGACGTGGGCTCAGATCAAGAGTCAGACCCTCAACCAACTGAGATACCCAAGTATTTTTTTAAAACATTTACTTCGCAGGGTGCCTGGGTGGCTCATTCAGTTAAGCATCCAACTTCAGCTCAGATCATGATTTCATGGTTCATGAACTGGAGCCCCACATCAGACTCTCTGCTGTCAGAACAGAGCCTGCTTCAGATACTCTGTCTCCTCTCTCTCTCTCTGCTGCTCCCCTGCTGGTTCTCTCTCTCTCAAAATAAATAAATAGACTTAAAAAAAAAAAACATTTACTTTACTAATAAATATGAGCATCTCTTCGTACATGAGCCTTGGGGTTTCCTTATCTGAAAATTGCTTGTTCCTATTTTTTTTGCTCAGTTTTCCAGTGGCTGCTGGTTTTTCCCGGGGCTCTTTGGGAGTTTCTTGTATATTCCAGATACTTGCCTGAGTTCGAGCCCTGCGTCAGGCTCTGGGCCGATGGCTCAGAGCCTGGAGCCTGTTTCTGATTCTGTCTCCCTCTCTCTCTGCCCCTCCCCCATTCATGCTCTGTCTCTCTCTGTCCCAAAAAATAAATAAACATTGAAAAAAAATAAAAGGCCACAAAGATATCCTTCCACGCTTTCTTTCATAAAAGTTAGTTCACCTTTTACAGCATGTTTTAATCCATCTGGAGTCTGTCTGTACAGACGTTATGATCTGGTTTTGTTTTGGTTTTCTGTTTTTTGGGTTTGTTTTTTTTTTCGTTTCTATGCCTGTCGCTCTGCACAGAGCAAGTCCGCTTTCTCAGCCTCGTCTATCAGTCGCCCTGGCCCTGCCGGTCTGTGAGCTCTTCCTCAAGTACCCATGTGTGGTTCTGCCTCTGAGTTCTCTTTCCTCTTCCCCTGGGATCCCAGCTTCTCGAAGTGAGGATGAGTTATTTCAGAAATGCCCGGAGAGGTATTGCAATGCAGGCTCCAGTACTGCGAGGGCAGAATCCCTGGATGTGGGCCCGGGGGGTGTGACTTTTACACCTTCTGCCAATGACTCCGCTGGGCACTACAGTGGTACAAAGTACCGCTCAGATGAAAACACTGTCCATAAACAAATGATTAGTATTCCATTCATGCAACGAGCACTATTTGGGGTTCTGTGCTGGACATTCGGGACATTCGGATAATAAGAGCCGTTCTCAGCAGTCGGAGAGAAAAAAGCAAGTAAATGAACAGTCACTATAGTGGCTGAGTCCTAGGGGAACCCTGGGGAGGGACATATGGGGTGGAGGGGAGAGGTCAGCCTCACCTGAGAGACGAGTAGGAGGCAGCCAAGCTAGTGGGCAGGAAGCCACTCCGGACAAGCAAGCAGGACATGCCCAAGTTCAGGAGCAGGTCCTGTGTGGCTGAGGCTAGGAGGCAGGAACCAAGGTGGGAGAAGCAGACGGGGCCAGATCGTGAAAGATCTCACATGCCAGGCCTAGGAGATCAGATGTTATAGGGTAGGTTTAATGCTAGAATAATAATAGCTAACATTTCTTCGGTGCTTACCCTGTGCCAGGCAGGCACTGTGCTAGGCCCTTCGCTTGGATTATCTCTTTTGATCTGCGTAGGGACCCCATGAAATGTTTGAACCAGTGCTGGGGGCCGGGGGGCAAAAGTAAATCCTCCATTGATTTGACTGTGGGGACAAGGAATTGGGAGGGGCCAGAGCAACCTTGAGTGGGTCAATTGAACCAGTCCTTGAAATGGAGGTGGGACACTGCTGACCATTGAGGCAAAGAAAGATGCTCCAAGTGGAGACATTTGTATGAACAAAGGTTTGGTGGCTGACCAGTAGGGACCAGCAAACACAGCAAGGCTGGGGCCGAGCGGCAGAGGCCTTGTGAGCCATAACGAAGCATCAGGGAACCCCAGTAGGGATTTAAGCAGGGGAGTCGCATGAGCAGGGTCAGACTTTTGAGCCACTGTGGGGCACCAGTATGCTTTGGGACAGTGGAATAAACCACTTCAGTAGATTCACGGCTACCTAAGATGCTATCTTTCTGGCTGTTTAATCCCTAACCTTTGAGAAGGCCCTTAAGAACTCTAGGATCAGACCTCTGGAGGATGCATTGGGGTTCATGGGGGGGGGCTTTATTGGCCTCCTCGGATCACGCCATATGGATGGCCGCATGACCTCAAGACCAGCCTTTGCCTCAGGGTGGGAAGACAGCTTTGAGGGTTCCCAAGGGCCTTGGGAGAAAGGAACTCAGGAATTTGCAGGGGCCTGAGCTAGATCAGTCTCAGAGCTGGCATAGGAGCCCCCCCACCAATCACAGCTGCAGCCAGGATGCCTTTTCCTGCCTGGGCCTCAGCACGGGCATCCTCGTCCTGGGCCTCTGAAGGGATGCCCCGGGACCCCTGCAGGGCTGACGCCAACCCAGGACTTGTTTCGTGTGTTCACAGACATAGACGAGTGTGAGCAGCCAGGGGTGTGCAGCGGGGGACAATGCACCAATACAGAGGGTTCGTACGACTGCCAGTGTGACCAGGGCTACATCATGGTCAGGAAGGGACACTGTCAAGGTAAGAAATGGGATGAGGGAGGGCAGGCGGCCACCCTACCCATCTCTTGGCCCCTCCCCAGGCGCTGGCTACCCCCACCTCCCCTTCCAGCTTCTCTCCGACTGGGCCCCTTGATGCTGAGCCCACTCTAATGGACAGAGATCTGTCTGGGAATTCTTGAGGCCTTCCATCCCCTTCAATGATATTTTGGCATCCTGTCTGCCCCCCAAAGCAGGGGAGCACAGCAACTTTATACACTCGAGACCCCGGGAACATCCCTCCGTACACCTCTTCCCCTGGCCTTGAGTCACACTGCTCTCCTATATGACGGAGGAGAAGCCGGTCTCTCTGGGAGGTGCTTGCGGCCTCAGCCATGACCGACTTGCTAAAGCTTGTTAGGCCATGAGCTCCTCAGGGCTGGACCATATCTTTAGATGACCCCTGTGCACACACCTGATAAATGTCCCGCATTGGACAAACGTTAGCAAATGCTAGCTGAATGAGTAAATGAATGAAGAATGATTGATGGAGCCCCAGTCCTTGCTCCCTTTCCCAGGCCCTGCCAAGAGGTGGCTGTGACATTGCCAATCAGTCTCCCCACAGACTGGCTTGGAGCTGCCACTATCACACCAGCTCCTGGCAACTCTCCCACTGCCGCCTCCTGGCCAGGCTGGGGTGGCAAATGCTCGAAAGAGGCCTGGGTTGTGTGCGAAGAGTGGTGGAGACAGGAATGAATGAGGGTAAATCAAGGCTCTCTCTGGAAAGAAATCCTGTCCTGGATCTGAGGTTAGGACCAGACACCTCTCAGCCTCCAGGTTCTTCCTGGCCAGGACTTGCCTGATTGCACAGGGTCCTGGAGGTGAGGGATGGGCTTTTATGCCTTATGATGGGAGGGTGTGCCTTCCCAGTGCCATTAGCAGGGAAGCTAGGTCCGGGGTCCTAGAAGGTCTTAGCAAAGGGGAGACATGGCTGGGGGTGTAGGGCAGTCTGCCCCCCCAGGGTGTCACCTTCTCCTCTCAATGCCTCCCTCTTGGTGATTTCCCTTTCATACTCTGGACTACACATGATCAAAGCCAGAATGGCCTCTCTTTGTCCTCATAAGCATGATGGAGGCACACAGCCTGGCATTTTCCAGGAGAATGGAGAGTTGATGAGGGCCTACTATGTGCCAGGAGGTGTCCTAGTACTTGACAGATTACCTCATTCAAGCATCACAACAATACATTTAAAAAAATTTTTTAATGTTTTTTTTTTTTTTTTTTTTTTGAGAGAAAGAGAGAAGGACAGAGTACAAGCAGGGGAGGGGCAGAGAGAGAGGGAGACACAGAATCTGAAGCAGGCTCCAGGCTCCAAGCTGTCAGCACAGAGCCCAACACAGGGCTCGAACCCATGAACCATGAGATCATGACCTGAGGTGAAGTTGGACATTTAACTGACTGAGCCACCCAGGCGCCCCAGACAACATTACAGATGTGACGTTAGACTTTATTAAAAAGAAAAGCAAACCCAAAGGAGATGAACCAAGAAAATACCAGGACATTAAAAAGATCAGATTTATACAAACCAGTCCACGTTAAGGGCATAGGCTCTGTAGAGACAGGCCTGGGTTTGACTCTTGTCTTGACATCTGAAAATGGAAACCATAATGCCCATCTCGGAGGTTCTTGTGAGGATCAAATAAGCTAACACGTACAACAAGACTTTCAGTGAATACGGGGGAGTGTTTCCATCTGAAAGCCCCGTTCTTTTTTCACCTCTAGACACCCCTCACACTGTAGTCCACGCCTCCAGATTGTCCCCTTCCCTTCCGGAAAAGTTCCGGAGGGAACTTTTTCCGGAGGAAAAGTTCCAGACACACACCTCAACTGGGAGGTCAGGCTGAGTTCCTGGCCCAGGCCAGACATTCAGTCTGCTGAAAGAAAGGCTGATGTAGCCTGCACACTTCTCCAGGTTTCCATCAGTAACCACAGACCCAGCCATCACCCTGGGAGCCCAGTCAATTTCCTCCCCCTCTTTCTTCTCACTCCAACTGAGAAACCACTCTCTCCACTTAAACTCAAAGTCTCTGGTGGAAGGCCTGAGTGCTCTGGGCAGCAGCCCATCCAAAGTCTCAATGGCATTTCCGTCATACCAGAAACTCTGGGTTCCCACAGAAAGGGGTTGGATCCCCTTGCAGACTGCCTGGGCTTTGCTGTGCCCCAACCACATCCCAGGTCTCCTGCGCTTCTGGCCCCTGACTGAGCACGCTCCCCCTCCCACCCTGTGCTCTCACAAGGAGTGGAGATGGGCAACCTCACATTTCCTCATGCAAAGAATAAAGCCCTGGTTAGGGAAGATCCAGGACCCCAACTTGTACAGACAAGTTGGCAAGCTGGTCCCTGGGGTGCCTGTTTCCCTGGGTCCCCTGGGGTCTCTTCAGAACCTCATACCAATAAGGTGTGACATTTTAGTCACGTGGTCTCATTCTTGCCCCCAACTACCAAGGTATTAGAACCCAGCAAAATATACGATAATTTTAGATTTAAATTCAAACCCTAGACTAGGGAGAAAAATCCAGCTCTAGTCCACATACCAAGGGATCGATGGAACAGCTTCAAGATATCTGGTGACATTAGAGCCTTTGCCCTTAACACGGACTGGTCAGAAGTGGAATCTACTTCATCCGGAATCTTTCTCTGGCTCCTTTTGATGGGCTTGGCAGATGGCTCTGTTACATGCACTCCCATTTGGGAGAGCCTTTCCATGGCTCATGGGGTGACTAAGGGCTGCTTTGATCTTCTGCCTTCGCTCTCCCACTTGCTGACAGACCTCTCACATACAATAATCGTGGCTGGGGCTCTGATCTGAGGAAAGAAGCCAGCAGTGGTGTGCCGGGCTAGAGTATGTTATGCTACGTTAACAAGCGACCCCCAGCCCTCATGACTTAGAACACAGCAAAGTTTGCATCTGATCAGTGCTACATGCTCATCGTGGGTCAGCTGGGGATCCTGCCTCATGTTTCTTCACTCTAGAACTAGCCTAAAGGGATAGCCAGCATCTTGAATTCGGCCAGTCTCCATGGAAGAAAGGAAGAGTTGCTCACAGTTATGCCTTGGTCCATAAATTATATGCGTCATAGCTCATCAGCCAGCACGAGTGCCCTGGTCTGACCCAAAGAACCGGGAGGCACGGGATGCCTGGGTGACCCAGTCAGTTAAGCATCTGACTCTTGATTTTGGCTCAGGTCATGATCTCACAGTCCGTGAGTTCAAGCCCCGTGTCAGGCTCTGCACTGATAGCACAGGGCCTGCCTGGGATTTTCTTTCTCTCCCTTTCTCTCTCTCTGCCCATCTCCCACTTGCGTTGCATGCACACATACACTCTCTCTCTCTCTGTCTCAAAATAAATAAACTTAAGAGAGAGAGAGAGAGAGAGAGAGAGAGAGAGAGAGAGAGAGAACCAGGAAGCACAAGCCTACCTGGCCCAGCAAGGGGAAAGCTGGAATATTTAGTGAACAGCATCAATACCAGGAGTCTCCTAATGCCCAGTAGAGGACACTTTGTGCGACACGTCCATAGATATGCCCAGAACATTTGGGGCAGGACAGGCATCAGGGCTCTTTGCTCCTGGTAAATGTAATCTCCTTCTTACACTACCTGATCCCTGTAGGAGAGATGCAAAGGTTTCATTTTTTCTCAGTGTGGTTTTAGAAAAGGGTCCTCACCTCTGTCTCTTTATCTCCCGAAGCAATGATCACTTATCATTCCCAATGGCTTTGCCCATCCTTCTTCTGGTACCTCAGCTAAGGCTGCAGGCCATGGAGCTGGCTGCTCTCTAATGAGCAGCCAAAGTTGGTGGTCCTAGATCCTTCAATCCCCCTCTTCTTTCTCATTCTCTTCAATTCTGTCTTTACAGAGATCCTTAGAATAGGTTAGCCCAGTGTCACCACAACCCAACCAAGAGCTGTTGGCTACCCTCTTTCTAGAGACGAACCTTATCTCATTGTCCCCAAGATTGCCTTGGGGGCCTGGGTATTTCCTTGCAGATACCCAGCTGAACAACCGCCTGCCCTCTGTATACCTTCCTCTTCTGGACCCTCAGGGTGAAGTTTTGGCCTTGAGAGGGCCCAGGTGCCCTGGGATAGAGGGCTTTGATGTGGCCCGACTTCTGCAGACCAAACAACGTCAGAGGAGACTTATTTTCACTCTCCGCTTCAGGGGCCATATCGTGTTCTGTAACAGCTGCTGGCTTTCATCCCTTTGCAGAGAGCCTGCGTTCTGACCCTTGGCCCTGCCGCCTGCATTTCCTCCATGGGTGCTGAGCAGATCTTCCTCTTGGGCAGTAGGTCTTCTGCATCTGCATAAGCTGGTAGACTTCCTCCAGGAGAATGACAGTTCCCGATTTAGGAAGAGTAGATCCTCTTGTTTCCTCTGGAGCTCAGTCAATCTGTCTGTCACTAACAGTGGCTGGCAGCCTCACCCTTGAGCCCGAGGCACATACTGCCTTCCTGCAGTCCCAACCCAGAGTTCAGTCCCTGTGTTATGACCTCCTGAAGTCCGCCCAAGTCCCCTGTGTGCCTTGAATGAGGACTTCTGGGTATGTCAGGTCGTATCAGGAAGAACCCTGCCTGCAGCCCCCCGGGAGCAAGATCTCTGTCCTCCTCCTCGCTGCCCCAGGCTCATCCTTTTGGACTCTCTCCCGGATCTCACCAGAGTGGGCATTGGCAGCCCTACATGGTTCTCACCTGGAACAAAAGTCTCTCCGGCCAAGAAGCCTTGCCAGCCTCCACCCTTGACTCTGCATCAGCCTCAGGGCTGGTCTTGGTCACATCCGAGATTGGGGGTCCTCCTCAGTCCCCATTTCCTGCTGCAGGGGAGCCCATTTTGCCCTCATTGCCCAGCGACCTGTTCTGGGGTCTCCGGGACCTGCCATACCAAGCACGTACAGTCCCAGTAACGTAAAGGAACAGGATTCACCAAGGCAGATACGAAGGCCCTTCCCAACAGGCCAGCTCATGGAGTAGAGCTCTCCCACCCTCCCACAGCTGTGGTGACCATGGCCTCTTGCCCCACCCAGGGAGTCTCCCTTTCTAAAGTTCTTCTGTCTCTTTTGTCCAGGACAGTGGGTGGGAGGTGAAGCTGGGAACACCAGACAGGACTCACTTTTTCCTAGTTTCCATCTGTACAGAAACTGGCATCCCTCCCTCTCCCCCACCAAGGGCAGGGTCAAGGATTTGCTTCCTCTCAGACCTACCCATGTGCTGTGGTTCCCAGCGATGACCAAGGGTGGAGATGTTATTTTGCAGATATCAACGAATGCCGTCACCCTGGCACCTGCCCGGATGGGAGATGCGTCAACTCCCCCGGCTCCTACACTTGCCTAGCCTGCGAGGAGGGCTACAGGGGCCAGAGCGGGAGCTGTGTAGGTGAGGGCTGCTTGCCAAGGCAGTGAGAGGGCTGTTTGGCCTTGGGACCTCTGGTTGAGCCCACACACAGGGAGGGAAGGAGGTGGGCAGGGGGAAGTGGCTTGGAGGCCATTGTCCTCCATGACCTGGCTGGGTTCCCACATGATGTTGGCCATGAGATGGGTGTGCTTCAATTACTGGTGTTCTGCCCTCTGAATCAGCTTGTGTGGGGGCCCCTTTGGTTCCTTGACCATATCCATCCAGGAACTATAGCCCAAGGTCCCAGAAGCTTCTGGGGCTGGATCCTGCTCGGTAGAGTGAGTTGCCAAGAATCTTAGGAAGAGGGTGGCTCTGGTGGTGTGAGCTGGCAGCCGAGTCCTCCTGGGGAGGAGGGCCTTCTGCTTTTCTGCATCTCAACAGCAATGTCTAAACAGCAACACCTAACTCAACAGTGGGTGTGCTTCTCCCTCCAGAGGAGGCTGCATGTCAGCTGTAGGAAGAGTGTTCTTTCCCCTCAGTCCCTGCAGGAAGAAAGGCCCAGGGTTCAGAAGGCCAGGAGGGACTGAATTGTGAATAGATGCTTTGAGGCTCTGGAGAGGGCAGGCATTTCCCAGGCCCTTGAGACTCCAGTCAGCCAGCCAGGCATAGATCGGCCTGTCTCTGCATTGCCCACTCACCTATTGAAGCTGGTTGTTGGGCTGGGAACATGGAATCATACCAGTTTGGTTGGCAAGTAGGAGGTCAGAAGGGTTCAGAGCCACTGTAAGGTGAGTCAAGGGTCTTGGACATTTCATTCCAGGTGTCCTCAGATGGGCCAAACCAGCCCCAGGGCTGGGGAACCTGGCCTCCTTTTCTAGGACACGCAAAGTGCTGTGTGTTACCAGATAGAGCTGCAGCGGGCCCAGGCGGGAAGGGCACCCTGCCCTGAACTAGGTGGGTGGGGCCAGGAGCAGGAACAACCTGATGGCCTTCCCAGGGTGGCCTGTGGCCCCTCAGAATGCTGATTCCCTGGCCTCGTAACTGAGATGCTCTAAGCCTGACAATGGGGACCACATGAAGGAGAGGAGGCCAACCTGCCATCTTGGACTTCTCTTCCACAGATGTAAATGAATGTCTGACCCCTGGGGTCTGCGCCCATGGAAAATGCATCAACCTGGAGGGCTCCTTTAGATGCTCTTGTGAGCCGGGCTATGAGGTCACCTCAAATGAGAAGGGCTGCCAAGGTACACAGATGCTGAAGCACCCTTCCTCCATGCAAATCCACCCGCAGCTCCTTCCCTCTGCGCACCCACTGCTGATCCAGCCGTCGTCCCACATCCCTAATCATGCGGACCCAACCACACATCCTGCCAAGTCCCATCCTTCCCCCCCCGCCCACCGCCCACCTGTCAGTTCCGTCCGTCCTGCCATGTCTGTCCTGCAGAGGGTCCCACACAGAACCCAACGGCCTGTTTCAGATGTCGATGAGTGTGCCAGCCGGGCCTCGTGCCCCACGGGCCTCTGCCTCAACACTGAGGGCTCCTTTACCTGCTCCGCCTGCGAGAGTGGGTACTGGGTGAATGAAGACGGCACTGCCTGTGAAGGTAAACCCAGGGAGGGGCTGGCAGAGGGGGACCAGGAATATAGGCTTTCTTACCCCCCAAAGAACACTCCGTTTGTCCCCCAGCTTTGGGCTGATGCTCAGGGTCTCCAGGCTAGCCTAGAGGACCTTATCAATGGACTTGGCCCCAAGGGGAGCATCTATTGTCATCATCCCCAAGTTTGGAGGCGAGGATAGAAGGAAAAAAAGGGAGTCGCGGAGACAGGAGGGAAGCTGACGGTAGAGCTGCCCCCAGAGCGTTCTGGGGAGAGGGTGCCAGGGTTGCCCTATAGAAGGCCCCCAGCTTGGGCCTGCCTCTCCCCACGGGCCCCAAGACAGTCCTATAAGCTCCGAGAAGGAGGCCATGTGTGTGGGAAGCTTCCTGCCCTGACAGGTAGAGGGAGCTCTCCCGAGCCCACAGGGTGACTGGCTGTCTGCCCCAGACCTAGACGAGTGCGCCTTTCCGGGAGTCTGCCCCTCAGGAGTCTGCACCAACACCGCCGGCTCCTTCTCCTGCAGGGACTGTGAGGAGGGTTACCGGCCCAGCCCCCTGGGCCACACCTGCGAAGGTGAGAGCCCCCTTCCCCCGCCGCCGCGAGGGAGGGGAGCACAGATGGGGCGCAGGAGACCAACCCACCACCCTTAGAGAAGGGAGTGACCAGACACGGCAGGGATTGCTTCCAGGCCGGGGGCCCTTCTGTCTACCTTGGACTGGCTAGCTGGGGACACCTATTCTCACCCCTCCCTCAACAGGAGTTGGAAAGGTGACTACACATGTGGGTTTAGGGGCCAATGAGCCACTGGATCACAAGCTTCAGGGGAGTCTGGTCCACGTGCAGCTTCGTGGGTTCTTTGTAAGGGTGGGGGCTGGGACCATATTTTGGGAAACATCGGCCTGTACCAGGCAATCTGTAGGCCCGCTTAAAGAACCTAGTTCCTGTGACCTTCTTAGCTTCTCTGTATATTTCCTTCATTTATCTCTCATTTGTTTTCCCATTGCTTCTCAGAAAAGTCTAAGCCATCTCAGCCATGGTCAGGGCAGTGGGTTTGGCCACTGTAGGCCAAGGTCGCGGGGAGGGGCCAAGCATCCCCAGGGGCACTGTGTGGGCAGCTGGAGAGGCCCAGCCAAAGGCTGCTGGGCCAGGGCAACGATGGAGGGAGCTACAGTGATACTGCTCCCCGAAGCCTCCCTCACCAGCTGCTTTATAAGGCGATGAGGCCCCTGTGGGTCCAGACTCCTCAGGCAGGGGACTGGTCCTCTGGAGACCTCCCTGTTGGTTCCTGTCCTGGTGGGGGTGGTGCTGCCACGGGCTGCCTTCCCCCCTGTGTGACCCTGCAGATGTGGATGAGTGTAAAGACTTCCAGAGCAGCTGCCTGGGAGGCGAGTGCAAGAACACGGCTGGCTCCTATCAGTGCCTCTGTCCCACAGGCTTCCAGCTGGCCAATGGCACCACGTGTGAGGGTGAGTGGCTCCCTATCCCCAGCGGGAACCGTGGACAATGAGTGGGGTGGGCGAGGGGGCAACATGCCTGGGCGACACCGCTGCCTACCTTCTCCTTGCAGATGTGGACGAGTGCGTGGGAGAGGAGTACTGTGCACCCCGCGGCGAGTGCCTCAACAGCCACGGGTCCTTCTTCTGTCTCTGCGCACCGGGCTTCGCCAGCGCCGAGGGGGGCACCAGCTGCCAGGGTGAGAAGCCAGCTGGGCCATGTCTGCTTGCCAGCAGCAGGGGGCGCTGGAGGCTCTGTCTAGACTACTGAAATAAAGTGCTCCTGGCCCCACCCGGGGATGGGAGGCGGGAGGCTGAGTGATGACAGGGAGACAGGTTTCAGGAAGGCACTCAACAGGGCCTCTCCATGGTATCTACGACAGGCATGTGCCCTTTGAATCCTTTGGGTGTCACCCTTCTGTCCTTGGTAGTGTCTGAGTTCTGGGGCTCCTCCCCCCAGCCTGGCCTCTGGCCTCTAGCTCCAGACTCTTCCTCAGATCTTCTAGCCCTTTCCTAACCTGAGGCACTCTCTGGCTCTCCTGTGGACTACTTAGGGCCCCAGGGACCCATGGCTGGGCCTGCTGACAAATGTCTCTATTCTAGATGTGGACGAATGTGCAGTCACAGACCGGTGTCTGGGAGGACACTGTGTCAACACTGAAGGCTCCTTCAACTGTCTGTGTGAAACCGGCTTCCAGCCCTCCCCAGAGAGCGGGGAGTGTGTGGGTAAGGTCGCCAGGGGGGAGTGGACAGGGCTCTGCCCCATGTCCGCCCACCTCCACCCCTGCCTGGTCCTCAGCTCCCTGGGACTAGGAAATGCAGCTTCCAGAAAGCAGAGCACTTTCCACAGATTAATCATCCAATGGAGAATGCATTTATTGACTGTCCGCTGACTCTGGACGTATCCAAGGATGACAAAATAAAGACAATCAGGATCCTTGTGCTAGCAGAGCACACAATCTAGTTTTTAAAGCCAAACTGATTCAATAGACATTTATTAAACCCCTGCTAGGTTCAATGTCTTTTGCTAGGACAAAGTAGACAGTTATGGACAATCTTCAAATTGAGCAAGGGAGACAGATACGAAGACAATTTTCAGTAAATACGCTTTGGTGCAGACTTATATAAAAAGAAGCATAAAGTACTCTGCCGTAGGGAGAAGGGGGTGAGGGAAAAAAATATGTCACAGAAGGCTAAGAGCTCAGTGCGTTCCTAAACAGCATATAGTTTTCTACCTAGACCCTCATCCTGCCGGGTCAGGAGAAATGATCCTGAACTTAATGTTTTGGGGGTGGGTTGAGCACAGTCATTTGCAGCGGATCAAGGACCCCAAAGGTTGTGGTGCATGACCTTGTAATGCCAAAACGGTGGGGCCAAAGCAGTGACCTGCCCACTTCCGCCCCCTCTCTTGGCTCTGGGGACAGATATTGACGAGTGTAAGGACCACGGCGACTCGGTATGTGGGGCCTGGAGGTGTGAGAACAGCCCTGGCTCCTACCGCTGTGTCCTAGCCTGCCAGCCTGGCTTCCACATGGCTCCGACTGGAGACTGCATTGGTGAGTAGGAATGGGGAGTCGGAGGCAGGAGGGCTGAGGACACCTATTTTCACGTATCCAGCTAGAAACTGCTTTCGCCTGAGGACGTTGTGTTGGCAGCTGTTGGAAGTTTGCGTATTTTCCAAACAGCAGGGCTTACACAAAAATTTAAGAGGAACATCAATGTTAGAGTGTTCTTGTCCTGTGTTTAGAAGTTACTTTTTACAGACATTGGTGTCAATAGTCCAAGTATTCCCAGCAAACAGAGCAAGAGTGCACCCTACACCCTAGTCCCCACTGTCCCACAGACATAGACGAGTGTGCCAACGACACCATGTGTGGGAGCCACGGCTTCTGCGACAACACTGATGGCTCCTTCCGCTGCCTCTGTGACCAGGGCTTCGAGACTTCGTCCTCCGGCTGGGAATGTGTTGGTGAGAAGCCTGCAGGCTAGCCAGGCTCCGGGCCGGGGAAGGGGAGGCCCTTGGGCCCATCTCCACAGATTTTGGCTGTCCTGGAGAGAGGCCCTAGGGCCCTCCTCCTGAAGGGCTCGAGGTCACACGCCTCCACAATAGGTCCTCATAGAGTGGGCAAGGGAGGGGGACTTCAGCTCTACCCTACAGCAGGCAGGGGGACCAGGTTGGCAGGAGAAACGTGGCCATGTTCTACCAGCAGGGGGAGCAAGCATATCAGCGAAGGCGCACCACCCTTCCCCAGAGACCTCTGGGTCTCCAGAGGCACATTTGGAGAACGTGCCCGGAGGGAGGAACCCTTCCTCTTTGTCCGTTTAGTGACCCTTTCCTGCCACCCTTCGCCTCTCTCCCTTCCCACGCCCTCTGTTCATCGGTCCCTCCTTCCTGCTAGCTCCCTTCTGCTCTTCTCCCAAGACCTAGTCTGTTTCTTTTGAGGGGATGGATGAGGATCTGCCCCCTGGGCTGCGGGCAGAGGGGCAGGGGCACAGGCTGCGTCTTCTCCACCCACAAGCCCATCCTCGTGCCTGGCAGACGTGAACGAGTGTGAGCTCATGCTGGCGGTGTGTGGGGCGGCGCTCTGTGAGAATGTGGAGGGCTCTTTCCTGTGCCTCTGTGCCAGTGACCTGGAGGAGTACGACGCTCAGGAGGGGCACTGCCGCCCGCGGATGGCTGGAGGTGAGCGTGCCCCATACTCTACCCAGTCGTTGCGAATGACCACTCTGCGGCTTACAAAGCACTTCAACTGCGGCAGCTACTGAGAAGGAGCCCGGGCCAGGCCCGGGCAGTGTGGGCAGGGGCACCACTTAGGAATGCAGTGTGGCAGGGCAAGGAGTGCAGCAAATGTCAAGACGAGAGCGGGGGCGGGGGGGGGGGGGTGGGGGGGCGCCTGTCCCCGGCCAGGGAATGTCTGGGAGGCTCGGGAAGCTCTGATGCCAACTGAAGGTGCCCAGGGATCTCAGACTGAGCCTCACGGGGGTCCCAGGGCACGTTTGGTGAGGGAGGCCTTGAAGCTAAGCCTCACTCTCTCCTGTCCACTCCACTCTTGAGCTGCCGGGTCCAGCCTGTCACCCCAGGCTGGATTAGGACTCAGCTGGCCTCCTCTGACTTGGGGAAAAGAAAACAGGACCTGGAGGGGCATCCGGGTGGCTCAGCTGGTTGAGCGTCCGACTTCAGCTCAGGTCACGATCTTGTGGTCTGTGAGTTCGAGCCCCGTGTTGGGCTCTGGGCTGATGGCTCAGAGCCTGGAGCCTACTTCCGATTCTGTGTCTCCCTCTCTCTGCCCCTCCCCCCTTCATGCTCTGTCTCTCTCTGTCTCAAAAATAAGTAAATGTTAAAAAAAAAAATTACTAAAAAAAAAAAGAAAACAGGACCTGGAACAGGGAAGGTGGGAGGGGCTGGGGTATAGTGTGAGCTGAGGAATGGGGGAGGGCTGCCTCTATGGTTATGCCAAGGACTGGGGGCACCCCCTATAGTGGGGGATAGCAGGGGGATAGCAGGGGATAGCAGAAGAACAGGGGTCTGGGCCACTTAACAGCTGGTGGCTGCGGTAAGTCACCTAGTTTTTCTAAATCTTAACTGCCTCATCTGTGAGAGGGAGGTGACAATATAAAGTTGTTGAAAGCATCAAGCACGATAATACAGGTAAGAGCATGTTGTACACTGGGAAGTGCTATTATATAAACATAAAATTTTGAAAATAAATTCAAAGCCTAGGGTGCCCTAGAGAGCCACGGACAGACAGTAATAAAGGGCATCCCTCACACACAGGTCGGACTATTCCTGAGGCCCCGCCAGGGGACCACCCCCCGGGCCCCATCCGCATGGAGTGCTACTCTGGGCAGAATGACCAGCTGCCCTGCTCCAGCCTTCTGGGCCGGAACACCACACAGGCCGAGTGCTGCTGCACTCAGGGTGCCAGCTGGGGAGACGCCTGTGACCTCTGCCCAGCTGAGGACTCAGGTAAGGCCCCCAAGGGTCCCAAATCCTCAGTGTCAGCTCTGCAGGGTGACCCTGGAAGAAGGGGAGAGAAGATGGGGGCAGAGCCCTTCTGTCTCTAAGCTTGGATGCCTCCTTGCACAGTGGAATTCAGCGAGATCTGCCCTAGTGGTAAAGGCTACATCCCTGTGGACGGAGCCTGGATGTTTGGACAGACCACGTACACAGGTAACCTCCCTAGAGACCCTCCTCCCCAGACTCCACTCACCTGAGCGGGCCCGGCCTGGTCCTCCGGGAGGGTCCCCAGGGAAGCTCTGCATGAAGCCCCAGCCTCCCAGGTGACTCCCCTGGTTCCCGTCCTGGGGCTGACTACCTACGGATGTGTAGCCGAAGTTCTGACCTGAGCTCCCTCTGCTCCTCCGAGGCCGAACCCTCCGGAATAAACTATGACGCCTTGACTAACCCAGTCCTGGGGCATAGGGACAGAGTGGGAAGTACTGCTATACCGAGGCAGTTGCTTATCTCCCTGGCCTCACTTAGAAAGCCAGAAACTTTGGGGGAACCCACACTCAAAGTGGGTAGTTCAGGCATGAGCCCTTCCGCATCCTAATCCTGAAGCCGGAGAAGGAAATCACAGAAACAGAAGCAGCTTTCCTTAAGTGCTTGCTACATGCCAAGTGCTATTGAAGCACCTACATATATTAACCTCTTAATCTTCGTAACAATTGTGAGAGATTGAGTAATAGCATCCACATATTTTTAGGTAGGAAACTGAGGCAAGGAGACCTGAACAAGTTGCCCAAAGTCACCTGACTGGCAAGTGGCAGCGCCAGGACCCAAACCCAGCAGGTCTGGCTTTGGAGCCCTTAGTATCACGTTCTGCTTTGTACTGCTTCTCACCTCGGCTCTGCCCTCCCGCAGATGCGGACGAGTGTGTGATGTTCGGGCCTGGGCTCTGCCAGAACGGCCGGTGCCTCAACACGGTGCCTGGCTACATCTGCCTGTGCCATCCCGGCTACCACTACAATGCCGTCCACAGGAAGTGTGAGGGTGAGGACACACACCACCCCTCCCCACCCCCGCGCCCACAGCCGAATGCTCTCCCAGCCCCCACCAGCCAGCCCCATTCTTGCTGGGAGCTCCCACTGCAGCAGACAGGTCTGAGGTGAGGGGAGCTGGACACCTGTTGGAAAGGCATCCCTGGGGAGGGCCCCCCCTCCCCAGACTGGACTGGGTCGGGAGGGGGGGGCAGGGGGAAGCAGGGTGCCACCTCTTCATTGTCAGTTACAAGAAAACCCCCTTCCACGAAGGCGGTCCGTGGGCAAGCCGCCTTGGTACTGCCCCCCACATCCCCCTTCCGTCTTTCTGCCACCACAGATCATGACGAGTGCCAGGACATGGTCTGCGAGAACGGTGAGTGTGTGAACACTGAAGGCTCTTTCCACTGCTTCTGCAGCCCCCCGCTCACCCTGGACCTCGGCCAGCAGCGCTGCGTGAACAGCACCGGCGGCACGGGTCAGTAGGCCTGGAGTGGCGGGGCAGCGGTGGGGGGACTGAATCTGGGCCGGGAGGGATCACGTGCCCCTGTGCGCTGTGCCACCAGAGGACCTGCCTGACCATGACATCCACATGGACATCTGCTGGAAAAGAGTCACCAATTATGTGTGCAGCCAACCCCTGCACGGGCGCCGCACCACCTACACAGAATGCTGCTGTCAGGATGGCGAGGCCTGGAGCCAGCAGTGTGCCCTGTGCCCCCCCAGGAGCTCTGGTGAGAAGGGTGACCCGTGCCTGCCTGGGGGGGGAGGGGCCCCAGGGAAGGAAATGCCCTCACCTGGGAAGGAGGGATTTAGGAGTAGAGCAATCAGATTGTGGCCATCTTCCATCTCTATTGTCTGGGGACAGAGTGGGGGAGGGGCTGGGGTGACGAGGAGAGCACTGTCAGGAACTCCCAGAGGACACCAGTCCCAGCATGCTCCCTCTCCCCGGGGAAATGAGCCTGGGAACCACACTCCAGGCTTTAGCTATCAAGAGCCTGGCAGCATCCTCTCTCCCTCCTCCCTGACAGAGGTCTACGCTCAGCTGTGCAACGTGGCCCGGATCGAAGCCGAGCGGGAGGCTGGAGTCCACTTCCGGCCAGGCTATGAGTACGGCCCCGGGCCCGAGGACCTGCATTACAGCCTCTACGGCCCAGACGGGGCCCCCTTCTACAACTACCTGGGTCCCGAGGACACCGTCCCAGAGCCACCCTTCCCCAACACAGCCAGCCGCCCAGGGGACCACCTACCAGTTCTTGAGCCCCCCCTGCAGCCCTCAGAACTCCAGCCCCACTACGTGGCCAGCCACCCAGGTCTGTGTTGCTGCAAAAATGGGGAAGCAGCGGGCACCAAAATGGTTTCACTGCCATCTCCTCTACCTACTAATCGCTGCCAGCGGGGTGAGGCCCGGGGAGGGAAAAGACCCAGCCAGCCCTCTCACAGGTCACTCAAGGGACAACTCCAAATGCCTGGGTCAGACCCAAACAACTCTGATGAGCCAAAGAGGTACAGGACAGGACACCATCCCAACCTCAAAAACTTCCCTGTGGGGGTTGAGAGAGCAAGAGAAAGCAGGTACACTCCGGTCCGTCTCTCTCCCTCCATACCACCCACGGTGTGCAGAATAACCTGGTCTACAGGCTCACACTCGTGACCTGAAATGTGCATTCAGGATTTCTAATCACTTTAGAGGCCCACTGTGGTGACTCGGTTTGTAAGTGGCAAGGACCCCAGCATATAGGACTTGAATTCTAATGAAGAAGTCAGGCCTGGCACCTGTGCAACGGATGTGGTAGCTGCCCCAGGCACAGGCCACTGTACCAGACAAAGGCTTCACGGGGACTAGGGATACGGTCTTTCTCAGGGGTTGGGACCTGCTTAAAGAGGAGAGGGTTAAGCAGATACCTAAGTTTTGCTTCGTGTTGGGTGAGGGTAATCCCCTTTTGCTGCCAGTCTCCTCCCCACAAAAACCATCTAAAGATTTTAACCACCACCAACCACAAAACCAACACTATATAGACACCCACCTGCTCGGGAACCCTGGCACTATGAGAGCAAGGAGTCTCAACCTTCCCGGAGCTAACATTTAAAGTACCGCAGGTCTCCGCCACCATAAAGTAATGACACATAATTATCTCTTAAGGGTAGTGCCTTTTGTTTTAGCATCTCTGTGAGAGTTTTAGACCCTCCCAACCCTGACCTTAGGAATCCAAAAGGAGCAACCTTCATAGTGGAGGGTGAGGCTCCCAAGGCTGGGTGCAAGGCCTCAGCTTCCTTCTGACTCCCTCCTACCAGAGCACCAGGCCGGCTTCGAAGGGCTTCAGGCAGAGGAATGCGGCATCCTGAACGGCTGTGAGAACGGCCGCTGTGTGCGAGTGAGGGAGGGCTACACCTGCGACTGCTTTGAGGGCTTCCAGCTGGACATGGCCCACATGGCCTGCGTGGGTAAGTTGTGACGTGAGTGGCCCAGGGAGCAGGATGGCCCTGATGGCTCCAGGTGGAAAGGTCAGACTGGCCCACCGCTCACTGAGGAATACAAGGCTGAACTTGAGAGTGGAACATACACTGCTGCCCCCTAGTGGGGCTGTCTGGAACCAGGCCAAGTGGTGAGACAGCACCAAAGGAAGGTCTCCTGTTGTGTATAGAAAGCCCTTTCCAGGGAGGTTCCTAGAGAGAAGAAAGGCAGGGACAAAAGAGCATGGTCACTGTCCAGGGGCACAGGATGGGTTCACTACCACCTGCTTTGTGTCTCTGACTTGCCTAGTTTGGGGCAATGACCTCAGCTCCTGGCTGCCACATGTAGAATTCCACTGCGGGGCAGGGGCTGGTGCTTAGTGACCACAACAGCAGAGGCACCTGGGTTCCCCACAGCTCTCTCTTCCTTCCCTTCCTCTTAGATATCAATGAGTGTGACGACTTGAACGGGCCTGCTGCGCTCTGTGCCCACGGTCACTGCGAGAACACCGAGGGCTCCTACCGCTGCCATTGCTCCCCAGGTTATGTGGCCGAGGCCGGTCCCCCACACTGTACCTCCAAGGAATAGCAGTGAGGGCTCAGTGTGGGCAGCTACCTGGAAATGGGCCCAGGCCACACAGGCAGGGACCTCGAGAAGGCTTTCCTAGCTGGGAAGACACCATGAAGAAGCAGGCAGAAGGCCCTGCAGCCCAGCTCCCAGCCAGCCCCGCCTGCTTTTCATCTCTCCCAGCTTAGGCTCTGGCTGAGCTTCTGTCACTGCCTTCATGCTGCCGTGCCCTTGCTTGGCTCAAATACCACCAAATGCTTTAATGCTTCAGCCACTGGCCATGAGGACCAGTCTGCCATTTGTCCTGGCCTTGCTATGGATGCTTCCTAAAGGATGGCCCTCATCCACCCCCTCAAACCGTGCAAACACGCAAGGTCACTCGGACTCACATTGCAGATACCCTTTCCCAGCCATGATCCACAGGACATCCTGATGATTCCACAACTGGGTCAGAGGTCACATCTGCCCAGGGATGGTCCTTCAGTATCTCTTGAGCAAAAAAGGATTGGGTGGGGGTGGGGGGTTTGGGGAGTGACTCCAAGGCCGCCTCCAGAGAACCAACACTTCACTCAGCCAATCCGGTCTGGGCCAGATTTTGCCACAGCTCCATCCAATAGCAGTTCTGTGGCCCCAGGGAGGAGCAGATCAGCTCAGCTCATCTCAGAAGA
This sequence comes from Acinonyx jubatus, assembly GCF_027475565.1. Taxonomy (NCBI): domain Eukaryota; kingdom Metazoa; phylum Chordata; class Mammalia; order Carnivora; family Felidae; genus Acinonyx; species Acinonyx jubatus. The sequence continues at coordinate 117,253,547 of NC_069386.1, read as the reverse complement.
GCAAGACTGATACCAGCTTGCTGAGTGTAGAGACACAAGTAAAGGGGAACAAGAAGCCTAAGAAAGCAGCAAGAGGGCAATATGAAAAATACGGGGAGTTGTTAAGAAAGGGGGAGCCAAGGCTTTCAACAAGTCTAAAGAAAACGTTCAGTAACTTTGGGTAAACACTCACCATCTACCCATGATAATTCGCGTGCACCCAGCAAAGGCTGCCACAGGACAGGGTGCCCGTCTCCGAAGACCTGTATTAAATACATACTGCTTCTTACAGGAAACAAATCTCTCCTGGGTTCTCCTTTTGTGGATGCCAGTTTTGAGGTACTAAAAATAAAGGGGCCTATTTTCTAGCTTGTGAGATACAGTGTAGTCTTATTTAGGGGAAGCCAGATTTCCTATGTTGTTTCTGTATTCTCAGATGCCCCTGCCATCTTTCTTTCAAAAATGGGATGGCTGGTATCCCTCTCAGTTTACAAGTAGAGACCCACTCCAACCTTGGCCAGCCAGGAGTTTAGAACCATTGTGGAATAAAAAGATGTACATCTGGGCTTTTCTGTTTTTGTTTTTATTTCATATTAAACCAAATTTCTTTACCATGTTGGCTAAATCTAATTATTAGACATGAGGCTGTGCCTACCCTCTTGCCAACTCTACCAATAGCCTAGGAATGGGATCCAATGGAAAAGGTTCCTTCTTCTTCTGAGACAAGGAAAGCTCTGCCTTTGCATTTGTCTGATGAAAGGCAATGTAAATGAACGAGACTCCATGCGCCTGAAGACATAGGGACGAATGTCATTTTCTTAATTTAATCTGTCCTGTCCTAGTGGTTGCTCTGATTGTCAGCCATCCCATAATAACTTCCGAATGCCTGTTATGTGCCAGGCACTGTGTTGAGTGCTGGACACAAATTTCATTTAATCATCCAACAATCCTACTGACTATTTTTATTCCCAACTTACAGCTGAGGAAATTGAGACACACAAGAGTTTAAACAATTTGCCCTAGGTCACTCTACTAGCTAAGATGTTTTCAGCCAACAAAACTATATAGTTCTTACACATGTGAAAATATTCTGACCTTCTTTCGTAATAAAAGAAATGTGAATTAAAACCACACAGATACTTTTTAAAAATTGTCAGATTGGCAAGGATCAAAACGTTTAAGACTCCTAGTCGGCAAGCATCTGATGAAAGAGGCACTCACATACACAGCTAACAGGGACAGAAACTGATAGAACTTCTGAAAAGGATAATATGGCAATGTCTTTCAAACTTATAAAAGCTCTTAGTCTTTGAATCTTCTAGGAATTTAACCTTCAGATATTTCTCACCAAATGTGAAACGACACACGTCAGAGGTTATTTATTATAGCATTACTTGTAACAGTAAAAGATTAGAAACTATTAGTTGAAACGGAGGCCTAAAAAAGGAGGAAAAAAAAAAAAAGTGGCTCTAAATGTCTTGATAAGAAATCCAAACCAGACAAAGGGGGGAAAGAAGGTCATATAACAAAGTGTAATATATGCTGCTATTTATCTAAAGAAAGGGGGAAGACAGCTGGGTATCTGCTGACCTCACCCTCGCCACTCTCCTTACGCCCCACGGTTCAGAGAACTTCTTACCACTCTTCAATACACCTGCTGGCGCTGTGCCTCCTCTCAACCCTCGCCTTCCTGCTCACCCTTCCAGAAAAACTTCACGCACATACACGGATTTCTTTGTATCAAAACACAAAGACCACTCTATGCATGCTGTTCTGCACTTTGCTTTTTTCACTTAATCCGTATTTTCACATAAAGAGTTGTCTCGTTCTATATTGTAATTGTATGCTATTCCACTGAATGGATCAATCATAATTTGTAATCAGTCTCCTATTGACAGATGTTTCCATTGTTTCCTATCTCTTGCTATTTATAAGTAATGCTGTAATGAATATTCTTGTATGTTATTTCACATTATATCTATGGATCATACCTGTAGGGTAAATTCTTAGAAACAACAGTGGTTTGTGGGGAGGGTGACAGGGTACATGGGTACAGGATTGGGACTTTTCACTGTATCCCCTTTTGTGTCTTTTTGAATTTTGTACCGTGTGTATTACCTTTTCAAAAAAATAAAATATTTTTAAATACAGCTGCTGGCCACAGACCACTTAAATGCTCCCTCCTTTATGTCTTTATCTGACAATTAAAGCCCCGCAATTATTGCAAAACTTCTTAAAGCAAACTTCCTTTAAACAGCCCTGCAGCATTTCTGTGGAGAAATGGAAAACAGGGATTCTGAAAGAGCAACCATAAACACCAATGCTAGATACCCAGAAAGTAGAGGAGTTTCCTGCCTTTGAGACACACATGCAAAACCGTAATTAATGTTGCACTGGACAGTGTCAGGTCCCGTCCACTACCAGCGGCACGAGACCCACTCCTGGCCAGCACTGACGGGAGGGCTACGCCAGATGATCGGTGCTGCCCACTTCTCAATACAGGATGCTCCTACCACATGTCAGCCCTCCATTTGAGGCTTTGTAACAGAAGTCCGAAAGAACGGGTTTCAATTCTTAAGAAGAGAAGTTAGAAAGTTCTTGGACACCTACTTCTAATCCCTTTACTTCTAAACCTGTTTTCTCCTAATCCCTTGTAATCAGTCAACATTCCCACACAAACGAAGGGTGGGTGGGACACCTACAGTGTACATACCACCAGTCACTATCAGTCATGGAACTGAAGTGTATGATTCCACAAGGTAAGATCTGGATGTTGACCCAGAGACCCCCCTCTTTTGAGCGAACACCGTAGAGCAGATTCACAACATGAAGCAGGCGCAGGGCTCCCTTGTCTTTGGTTCTTGCTAAAGCAAAGGGGGGACATGCTGCCCCAGACACTCTCTAACTTTGCATAAATAAAACCAATTCTGCAACAAATAGGGTCTTTCCCCTTGAAAGTAATGGGGAAGCAAAAAAAAAAAAAAAAGTCTCCCAATGGATACTAGAGGAGTGTCAAGTTTTCGTAAATGAATTTGCACAGTGAGCAAAATTTGTGAAAACACCTGCTGGTGTTTACTGCTTGCCAGAAAGAGGGCATCTGGTCAAAAAGGGCCTGCAAAAGACCCTAAACCCATTTTACTATACTTACTATTTGTTCCAAGCCAACTGCCCACCGTCCCCTTGATGCTATCATTTCTCTATGCCCCGTGCTTTTAAAATTTCTACGTCATCCTACTCCAATGGAGGCTTCTTGTTATCACTTCAGATTTTCCCCTGAGGCTTTCTCAGTGTAATAAAGTAAGGTGATTTCTCCCAAACCCACCCTTTCTAAAACACAGAAGTCCAAATCTCCCATTAACAGCAAGTACTTCCATAAAGGCATTCAAAGATTCGGTTCCTGTCTGACTACTGCAATTTAATGATTTATTTAGCAGCTAAAGCTACCTTGCATGTGATCGGCATGAGTTTTAAAATCACCAAATCATGGAGCACCTGGCTGGCTCAGTCAGTGTAACATGCAACTCTTGATCTCAGGGTCATGAGTTCAAGGCCCATGTTGGGTACAGGGCTTCCTTCAAAAAATAAACAACAATAAAGTGCACTCTTTAAACAGGTTCTAATACATAAAATGTAGCGAAATCTCTTTTTAACAAGGATGAAAAAACTTAGTCTGAGCTGAAGATCTTATCAGGCCCAGGTACTGATGCATCTTTAGGTATCTAAGTAAAGCCACACAGATGCCCCTATGGTATGCTGCTCTCTGCCTCCTTCCATGGAAAACTGCCAAGAAAGCTCAGGTATCTGAGCCTCCCTTTGTTTCCTCTTTGTACTCACAATAGGCTTGCTTTCTCCAAATTCTAGGTTTTCCCACATTGAAAATATAAGTACCTAAGCTTCTGTCCCAGATACTTTTCTCTAAACTCTGCATTTCCCTTTTTAATGGTAAATTCTTTTAATGAATGACCTTAATTCCAATCCAGTCCAGAAATGCAAGTTTTGCCGTAACAAACTTTAAGGCTCTTGAGGAAAACAAGGGTTTAACCAGTAATTCTTCCATAATCAATTTGGTTGTGGTTTTCCCGACATGAGCATTAATAAATCATTTGTTATGATAGTGGTATTTCTTTTTTTAGTTGTCCATACAGTTCCAGCTCCCCCAGCCCTGTCACACACATGCCACAACTATTTCTAGATCTGTAGACTAATTAAGTGCCATACCCAAACAAGTACTTTAAAATTCATCGGAATTTTGGCTTAAAAAGCTTTCCTTGGGGCGCCTGGGTGGCTCATTCGTTCGGTTAAGCACCAGACTCTTGATTTCAGCTCAGGTCATGATCTCATGGTTCATGAGATGCAGCTGTCAGCACAGAGCCTGCTTGGGATTCTCTCTCTCCCCCTCTCTCCCCTCCCCAACTCACACTCTTTCTCTCAAAATAAATAAATAAAACTTTAAAAAAAAAAAAAAAGCTTTTCTTTCAGTGACCCTAAAATAAAGCTGCCAGGTTTAACAAACAGAAATATACAATGTCCCTGACGCCTGGGTGGCTCAGTCGACTAAGCATCCAACTCTTGGTTTTGGCTTAGGTCATGATCTCACAGTTTGTGAGTTCGAGCCCCACACTGGGCTCTGCAATGTGTGTGGAGCCTCCTTGAAATTCTCTCTTCCTCTCTCTCTCTCTCTCTCTGCCCCTCCCCCTCCCCCACTCACTCTCTCTCTCTCAAAATAAATAAACTTAAAAAAAAAAAAAAAACCACAGTGCCCAGTTAACTTTGAATTTCAAATAAACCACACATAATTTTTAGTATGTTTCACGAAATATTTGGGGCACACTTATACTAAAAATTATGTGTATTTTGAAATTCAAATTTAACTGGGCATCTTACATTTTATCTGGTAATCCCTAACTATCCATATCCATACCAACACAAAAACCACGTCCTGCTATGCACGAGACAAAAGACATTTTACACAATAAGTGAAGCAACATATCAGTCACTGAATGATCACAGAATCTTGAAATGTCTCTGTGAGTATGGAGTATGGGGCCTACTTTCCAAATGATTCAGGTTATCAGCGGGGGTTCGATCCAAGTTTTCTGGGTGAGCTACTGGTTTTGTAAATTTAGCAGAATGAGGAGTAAGAAAGAAAAAAGGATTTACCCTAACAAACGGAAAGTGGAGAATGAGCTGCATAGAAAATAAGGATGCCGAAAAGAAAAGAAAAGAAAAGAAAAGAAAAGAAAAGAAAAGAAAAGAAAAGAAAAGAAAAGAAAAAGACGGATGTCTAGTAACACATTCAGGAAGGGTGAGATGAAAAAAGAGAACACTGCCTTTCTCATCCTCTCTAGCCTGGTAACCAGAGTTAAGGTCCCCAATCTGTGACCCTGATCCAGAACACAATAAGGACTTCCTTCAAAATAAAGCTTTTATACATAGCTATACGCATATGTACAAGCAGCTCTGAAGGCCAGAGAAGTAACTCGAAACTCTGGAACTTTGAAGGCTCTACAGATTACACAGGGTGGGTTTCAACAAGTTAGCAGAGCTTAGATCATCGCATCTAGACGCTTGGCCTCAGAACTGTGTAAGTGAAATTAAATCAAGAGTAAAAGCTTCACGTTCTGAAAATAACAGTGGCAAACACAACACTCCTAGACTGAAGGGAAAAAAACAATGGAGAGAACGATGCTTGGAAGGAAACCTCTAGAATTCTACTACTGCCCGGCTCCTCAAATTGGTGCAAGTGGAAGCAATCTCTGGGTCACCTGCCGTCGCATCAAAGTTTGACAGAGAAGGATGAGCCACAGGAGCAGCCTTGCTGCGCTTGAGGATTGTTCAATACTTGAAATGAGCTGCGGATCAGTTCTTGGCTGAAGTCCACCTGGGCCCCTTTCACGAAGGCCAAGCTATCAGAGTCAACCACCACTCTTGCCCCACCCTGTTCAAATACCCTGAAAAGACAGGAGGAAGACATTAACGACTATCATAAACACCAAAAACATTACACCCTCTGAGCCCAGAGGTACACATTCTGTTTTAGAAATACAGATGGGACACCTGGGTGGTTCAGTTGATTAAGCCTCCGACTTCGGCTCAGGTCATGATCTCAGGGTTCGTGAGTTCAAGCCGGAGCCTGGAGCCTGCTTCAGATTCTATGTCTCCCTCTCTCTTTCTGCCCCTCCCCTGCTCATGCTCTTTCTCTCAAAAATAAAGAGACATTAAAAAATTTTTTTTAGAAATACAGAGGAAGCATCCCTTGTTATCTCTAACAAGTACTGCTTTTCTCCGAGGCAAAAAGAGCCCATGGAATGAATACTGGTAAATGGTTAAGGATTTAGGACTGGAATCCAGTCCAGGCTGGCTCTCTTACCAGTTACACTAGGGACGTCGGCAGGCCAATTTTCTTCCTATAGCATAGTTATTTTGAAGCATGACACAAATCCTCACTGTATTCCCACTGTGTGAGAAGGGTGGTGTTAGGCATTCTCAGCAAACCTTTCAAATTTGAACTAAATGTGCACTTTTATCCCTCCCGCACATTCTCTGAGGACCCACCCCTTCCTCCTTGCCTGTCGTCGGGATTGATAACTGTATCCAGTGAAAATTTGTATTGGAATCCGGAGCATCCGCCTCCCTCCACCTCCAGCCTGAGGAATTCTGACCCTTCGGTGATTTCCAGAAGCCTCTGAAATGCAGGAAGGGGGATCAAGAATGCCAGGCAAGGGGAGGAACAAGGGTGAGCCAAGGGCAAGTCCCCGCACTCCTGACACCCTGGCGCCGCCGCCCCGAGTCCGACCTCCTACCTGGACGCAGCTGTCGGTCAGGTGGATCTGTCCTTCTCCGGCCTCGGAGCTGGAGGACGACGCTTCCCGACGAGCCTGAGGTCCGCGAGAGGCCGCGAGGAGCCTATTGCGCAAGGGAGGAGGATGAGCCTGGAGCAGATGGGCACCTGGTGACCTGCACCTGGACAGCCTCACGCCAAACCTGACGACCTCCACCTGGACAGCCTCACGCCAAACCCTCGCCTCCCCCGCAGGCCTTAGCTTCCCCCTTAGTCCTGGAGGCGCAGAAACTAACACCCTTCCCAGGTGCCTTTGTAGCCTTGGTACCTGCCCCTTGCCCAGGGAGTGACCACCCTCAGCGCCACGGCCATTAGCGATAACCCACGGGCGGCCGCCATCTTCCTCCACAAACTCCGCCCCTCGCGTCACCCCAATCGCCTTCTCCATCTGGGCCTCCGGAGACGGGACCCACGGAGACCCCGCCTCCGAGCACACCCATTGGGTGGTGGTGGAGGAGAAGGGATTTGATTGGCTAAATGCCCCATTACGGAAGCTGGGGTGCACCAACAAAACCTGGGCGGAGCGCCGGGGGGAGGAGCGGAACGGGGCGGAGATGGATTCTAGCCTACCCGGTGGCTGAGCGGACAAGGTGGGCGGAGATAGCGGGCATCTAGGCGGGACCGAGCCGAGCTCGGCAATCTGGAGCGGGCGGGGCGGAGCGCGGGCGGGGCGGAGCGCGGGCGGGCCCGGCCCTGGTTGCTGGTGAGAGTCGCCTGACCTGGCTCCTCCCCAGGCCCGCCCGGGCAGGTTTATCTTGTGACTGAGGCGGTCGCTTCTTCCTTCTTCGTGCTTGGAACCTGTTCAGCTGCGATGCGTTCCCTGGCCGTCGCGTTCGTGCTCCTGGCGCTCAGCGCCTCCGCCCTCGCCGAGCCAGTGATTTTCAAGGACTGCGGTGAGCCGGAGCCGGCCCGAGATTCCCGCGCCCTCTGCGGGAGCCCCCACCCGAACTCCGCGCCGAGATCCCCGGCTGGGTTGGGCGGGTCCCGCGGGCGGCCAGGTTCAGCCTCGGACCCCACGTGGAGTGGGCTGGGGTTGGGGAGAAGGTGCGGGGGGCGAAACCCAATGGCTCACAACTTCGCCTCTTCCTGGGACGCGTTTTGGGGGTCCCTGGACATTAACTGGAGCTGGGCCTTTTGCAGAAGTTTTCTGAAGTTTGTAGCACAGACAACTAACTGAAGGTTCCAATGATGCGCGGGACGTGAGGGGCACAGAACTTTGTATGTCTGCTTTGTGTCTTTGGATGACTTCTCCCTCCCTACTCCGTTTGCTTTTATTTTTAATTTCCCTTTTGCTGACAAGTCAAAAGTCAATTCTGCTTTTCATGATTTATTCCGTTACCGCTTCCTTTGTGCTATATAATTGGGTGATTCTTAATCACTGTCTCCTCCTATCTATAAAGCTCGTGTTGCTGTGACACAGCTTGTGACACATAACCCCGTCTTGGCGCTGTAGTAGGGATCTTTGTTGGGAAGTACAGCGGGGCTTGTAGGAAATTGTGAGTTCTTTCGTTCAGCCAAGTCTATAGAATTAACTATTCTAGCAGAACGTTTTCTGACGTGGAAAAGTGTAGTGATAAATGAAAGAAGACAAAATTTGTGAGCTGGAAGGAAACTTCAAATTGTGTGTGCCCCTCCCCCTCCCCGGCTCACGCTTTGTCTTCCTCTAAAAAATAAACATTAAAAAAAAACTTTTTAAAGCAAAAGTAGATGAGAGAATAAATACTCCTTCCACTATGTCATCAGTTCATTTTGAGGCAAAAGCAGAGTTAGGCTAGGGGACAGGATTGGTTAAGGAATAAGACTGCTGGTCTATTAATACTTAGCAAATGCTGTTCCACTAAACTAGTGGCACTTGAAAGATCCTATTATCACCTCAAATTACTGCCTATCCCTCCATTAAACTTAGTGGCCAAATTTGGACAAAGACACTATTAACTCATCCACCCCTCAGGATCTGTTTTACAGATAGGAAATAGGCACATGGAGTAACTTACCCAAGTTCGTTCTCTCTCTCTCTCTCTCTCTCTCTCTTTTTAATGTTTATTTTTGAGAAAGAGCAAGCTGGGGAGGAGAAGAGAGAGGAAGACAGCACCCTAAGCAGGTTCCAGGCTCTGAGCTGTCAGCACAAAGCCCAACTTGGGGCTCGAACTCTTAAACCATGAGATTGTGATCTAAGCCGATGGCGGACACTTAACCACTGAGCCACCCACATGCCCCAAACCCAAGTCTCACAGCTAGTTCCTGGTAGGAAATTAGTGGGTGTCTGTGAACCACCTTGAGTTTCAGTGGTAACATTAACATTAAAAAAGGCGGGGGGGGGGGGGGGATGTCTGGGTGGTTCAGGTGGTTAAGCGCATGACTGCAGCTCAGGTCATGACCTCACACTCCTTGATTTTGAGGGAGCGCCTCATCACCCCTCTCTCTTCTCTCTGCCCCTCCCCCACAAGTGCACATTGTCTCTCTCTCTCTCTCTCAAAAATAAACATCAGAAAAAAAAAAAAAAAAGACCAAGGAAACCAAATCCAGATATACACCTATGGCAAGTGCTTCTTAAGGAAGGGAGGGTTTCAGTTACTAAGATTTTCAATTTACTTTTGAATTGGGAAGTAACAATGTAAACTTCAGTGCCCACATCAAAAGATTTTTGAGTTCCACTCTCTATGACCCCTTTCCCTGGGAGGAGTATTTCCTCAACTAAGAAATGGGGCCAAGCAAACTGGTTTTGCTATTTTTGCCAGTTAGGACTGAGGAGTTCTGTTGACATTGGAAGTCCAAGAACCTCTTGTCAGTAAAACTCAAGGAGCTACAAGTACTAATCACGTGACCCAGCCTTGCGAGAAGCACGTTGAAGCAGACGTTGAAAGCTTTAGCATAAGCACTGATTTTCTTTTTTTTTTTTTAATGTATATTTTGTTTTTTGAGACAGAGAGACAGAGCATGAACGGGGGAGGGTCAGAGAGAGAGGGAGACACAGAATCTGAAGCAGGCTCCAGGCTCTGAGCTGTCAGCACAGAGCCCGACACGGGGCTCGAACTCACGGACCGCGAGATCATGACCTGAGCCGAAGTCGGACGCTCAACCGACTGAGCCACCCAGGCGCCCCATAAGCACTGATTTTCAATAGGTTGTTGATTAAAGTTCTGGATATTTTTTCCCTGTCTACCGGAGGACAGAGTAGAAGACAGTGCTTAAAGAAGAGAATTCTCGCGTGTGTATTTCGAAAACCTTGGAACCTTGCAATGACGGAGAAGCAAGCAGGGGGCTGAGGGACTGCAAGTTATTACTCACAGACTTAGCTGGAGGAGTGCTGGTCAGTAGGATGAAACCATTCACCCAAGAGCAGGCACAGGCTGGGAAAGCCAAGTGCGTCTACATGAGCTTCTCATTTCATAGCCCATGGGCTGAGCCAACCTGATGACTGCAGAGGAGAGGCCCAGCTTTTGTGTGAAAAGGGGACTTACTAACCCACCCACAGCAACTATTCTAGATTAAATTCATGGACTGAATCCCGATGTGATGATAATAAAGTAAACATTTATATAGCATTACCATGTTGCAAAGACTTACCTGAGACCTTTCTGTGTGTTCACTCACCTACCCTATGAGGCAGTTACTGTTGTTATCCCCAGAGAGGTGAAGTGCCTTGTTTTGAGGTTTCACCGTGAGTAAGGGAGCCAGTGAGATTGCAAACCCAGGCGCCCGGTCCCAGAGCCTACCTCAGCAGTGATGGCTGAATGGCAGAGCCATTGCTATAAGCGGTTTACCAGGCAGTTTGCTTGCATTCTCTCTATTCGGCTGTCCAGTTTCAGGGACCCGGATGCGGCAATGGGATTCTTAAAGACTTTACTTAACCTGTTTAGGTCAAGCATTTCTTGGGAACAAACAGCACTTTTGTCTTTGTTTGGACTGAGATTTTTACAAAAAGACCCACACCCTGTCTCAGAGACACTTATCTTGAAGAACACGTTTCTAAAGTGGAGTGTCCAACTGTATACTGTGGATGTGTTCTTAAAATCGTTTTCACTGGTAGGGATGTACAGAGCTCGGAGATCACTGATTTGGATCCATACCGGGACAGGATTGGAAGAAAGGATGGGGGGCGGGGGCAGCTCAGAAGCAGCCAGGCTCAAGAGTCCAAGTGGAAACAGCACCGAAGCTTTGAGCCATCACTTGCGCCATATGTATGCTGCTTTAAATCCTACCTGGGGATGGAAGGAGGGGTGGAGATGACTTGCCCTGGCATAGTCCTGCCAGGATACGGAGCAGGGAAGGCTGGCTTTATATACTTAACTCATTTTCTTAATTCCCCTCCACCCATCAAATAGGAAGAGTTTCCTGACGAGCAGAGCACCTTTCCATTAGGTAGGAAATAGCACAGGTGGTTTATCTTGCCTCCTATTCCAATTCATGTTTATTTTTTTTCACAGGTTCTGGGTTTGGAGTTATAAAGGAGCTGAATGTGAGCCCATGCCCCACCCAGCCCTGCAAATTGCACAAAGGCCAGTCTTACAGTGTCAATGTCACCTTCACCAGTAGTAAGTAAAAGTGGCTCTTGACTTCAAATTCATCATAAAGCAGAACATCAGTCTCAAATGTTGGAATGAGCACAGGGATATGGGGGAAGGAATTGCAGTCAGGAAGTCTGTGACCTCCCTTCCAACTTCTGCAAAGCTCAGACTTCCCCTCTGTAAGGTTGAGGGAATTCATTTGGGACCCAAGGAAAAAAAATCTGAGCTTCCTTCCTCAACGTAAAGAAATATTATTGGAACTTGTTGCTTTCTGGTACCACATTTATCACCTTCAGCTTCCCAGGAATCTAGACAAATGCAAAATCTTTATTTCTACAAGGGGTATCAACCTTGAATCCTTTACTCGTTTTCTATCCTATGGAACTAGATGTGGCAGTCTAATAAGAAATGTCAAAGTTCCTGTCATCTCCTTCTTTTAAGCCTGAAGACAGCATTAAATACTAGAGTTGTTTTCTCTCCTGGATGATACCCTGCCCCTCTATTGTCCCAAACCAAAAATGTACCTTCTTTTTTTTTTCTTTTTAGATTTTTTTTTTTTTTAAGTAATCCCTGTACCCAACATGGGGCTCAAACAACCCCGAGATCAAAAGTCACGTGTTCTACCAGGCACCCCCCAAAATGTACCTTCTAAACAAAAGTAATCCCCATCCCAGAAAGAAAGAAAGAAGAAAGAAAGAAAGAAAAGAAAGGAAGGAAGGAAGGAAAGAAAAAAAGAAAGAGAAAAAGAAAGACAGGAAGGAAGGATGGGAGGGAGGGAGGGAACCAAGCCAATACCCTGGATCTCCACAATAGCCTAACAGCTGATAACCCTGGTTGCCCTAATTTTATTTCATTTATTCTTCCTGCCCATCTTGTGATATGGAGGGTAGAGGATGTCAAGAGATGTACCTCATCTTTCAAACCTTACCCAGTTTCTAAAGGGTTATCTCTTACTGTTACTTAACTGCATTTCTGCGGAGATTCCTTTCTGTTTCCTTATTTTCTAAAGGAATCCTGTGAGCAGGGCATTGGAGAATCAGAGACCAATCTTCTAAAGCTCTGTAAGATACACAGTACGCTCTGCCGGAAGCTGACATAGTTAGGAAACAAAATTTACTGCCCCCAAAAAACTCAGTTACTTTGTTGGATAAGGTTATTTATCCAGGTAGCTCTGATTCTCCTGAGAAACTGTGACAGGCAAGGAAGAGCAGGATGGGGTTGGGAGCAAAGAAAAGCGCTCTCTCCCTTGCTTTTTTTTTTTTTTTTAAGAGTGAATACTTATTCTGTAGCATTCTTAGAGGTACTAAGCATAACTACAAAGAGAAGTAGACTCTAGGAGTTAAGAAGTACAGACTTTATAGTTTGCTATCATAGCATTGCCACTGCTTGAGAACGTATCTGACTCTTTTACTTCGAGTTTAGAAATAAGCTGTCCCTGTCACTATCTCATTCTCTTTCTTTCCTCTTAGATGTTTCATCTCAGGGTAGCAAAGCTTTGGTGTATGGCATCCTGATGGGCGTAGCAGTTCCCTTTCGCATTCCTGAGGCTGATGGTTGTAAGAGTGGAATCAACTGCCCCATCCAGCAAGGCAAGACCTACAGCTACCTGAATAAACTACCAGTGAAGAATGAATACCCCTCTGTAAGTGACCTCGTTGTTCAGGACACTGGTAGCCTTGTGACTAGATGAGGAATCTGATGGGGGGTGGCGGGGTGGGGGGTCAGGAAAAAAAGATTGGGTAGGAGTCCTTCGTCTCTCTATGATGAAGAAGCAGAAGCTGGGGGCAAGGAGATGAATTTGAGTGTTAGGAATCACAAGGTAGGGCGGGTATTTTTCCCCGGGCCCCTTTGTTCTTTGTCGCCTAATCGTTAGCCTGGGCCTCATGATGCCATTTTGATACACAGTATCTTCCTGGATTCTCATGACCATGCTTTGCGGAGGCAGTATTATCCCTTTTTGCAAATGAAGAAACTTGAGCCTCCAATGTTAAGCAAAATGAGCAGTGTCTACTCTGCTAAGAAATATTACGTCTAGATCCTTGTGACCTAGACCTTGTCTAGATCCTTGGCCTTGTGACCCCAAAACCTGTGCACTGTTAAAAGATTTTAGGCAGTTGTCAAGTAGTTCAAGATGTCAAGTTATAGAAAAATTCTGGTTTCTCCATTAATCTCTTAACAAGAGAGCAGTAGTTTCCTAGCTCCATAGCAAAGAGGTCACTTTTCCACACAATTCTTTCTCCCCCTATCCCCCACCCCCAGCCCCTGCCTTCTCCTTTGACTCGCCCTGCTATACCTACTACTTTTTCTACCACACACATGAGGTAGAACCTGTTGGAATAGGCCTGTATTAAAGATATGAATCCTGATAAGTAATGGAAGAAGTAAGGGGATTCCTTTTTTCCATGAAGAAAAAAACAAAACAAAACACTGCACATTTTGAAAAGAAATCAAGTAGAACCCCGGAGCATTCCGGCCATTTATTTTCTAGAAACGGCAAGTAATTAAAGAACATTCCAAAGAGGCTGTAATATAGGGAGTCTATGTTTAAGGGATATAAGAGACCCTATGGGTCAGGGACAGGTTTATAGATTAATTTGCAGAGTATCTATAAAATCATAGGCATTTCTGAGCCTTGGTCATTTACACAGTGTCTAATTAGGGCCTGATACATAGTAGGCACTTCCTATATGGTAGCAGCTGTTAAGTGAATTACGTTCATTTGAAAAACATCTTAAACTAGCACTAAGTGAAACAGTAGTTAATGTGTACTAGTCTTGAAAAACTTGCAAGTTTCGAGATGCAGGTATCACAGTCACTCAGATGTTGAATTGTAAAGAAACATTTGAATCCAAATTAGGGGCAGTAACTAATCATAAGAAAGCTAATATCTACATAAGAAAGGACTGGAAAATTCTCAGTGATTTTTTTTTTTTTTTTTTAAGAATTAGAAGGGACAGTTCCTAGTATAACAAGTCAAAGCAGAGATTTCTAATGATGTATATTATTAAAAAACAAAAACAGTTTAAGGAAATTAACTGAAGCTGTATTGCTACGAAGCATTGTTGTTCCCGGAACCATTCGTATACTTATAAACTTCTTGGGACACCCTTGTGTTCTGACATTTTCGGCTAACAAGTAACAAGGTATTTTGTTACACCTACGAATAACTACTCTCTTCTTCATGCATGGTTAACCCTCGGAAAAAGCTAGATCAGATTGCCAAGTACATAAGAAATTGTTTGAATGTAAAATTCTCTTCCCCTCAAGGCTTTATCATGTGCCTTTGATCTGAAAGGGAAAAGAATGCTTCAGAAATTATGTCTGATGAGTTAACGAGGTTAGTATGTGGTGCCGCTGACGCCGAATCCTAGGTGTCACTTGGCTGGTCTTTTAAGACCACAGGCTGCCCCCGTGTCCCAAGCGGCCTCCATGGTGGCATGATTTAAGAAAAAAAGTCTGAGGAGTTAGGCAGTTTGTTAACTCAGGTTCATAGTTAGACCGGTTCTGGATTGAGGTGAGAGCCTGCCTTCATTTTTCCCAATTCTTTTTCTCTTTCTCCAGATAAAAGTGATGGTGAAGTGGCAGCTTCTGGGCGACAAGGAACAGAATCTCTTCTGCTGGGAGATCCCAGTGCAGATTGAAGGCTAGAGGTGCTAATGCCAGCATGTTGCGTGGGGGTGAGAGAGGAACGGGCAGAGGGAGGGCAGGAGAAATCGAGTCTAACCTAAAGGAAAGGAATTTTGACACAGCTGTTTGGTGCCTCTCAGTCTCCAGAAGGTTCCAGACCCTGTTTCCTGAGAGCTCAGAACTATTGCCCTTGTAATATCTTTGGTGAAGGGTTGGAGGGAAGAAGAGAGGGAGAGAGAGGCACGGATTTAATTTGTCTTCAGTATTTTTTGCGTTGGAAAAAGGAAGGTCCGGTCAGTGAGGACCCAAATGAGGCTGCTTCAGGCTATTGGCTAACCTGCCCTCGGGTTATCGGCCCCTCGCAGCGGAGGAGGGTTTCCACACCTCCCCCACCTAACAGGGATATTACATCTGCAAGTTCCTCATCTCCAAGTGCCTCACTGAGTTCAGCGCATCGGGCCAGCCAGCCTGCTGACTCTTAACAGTACCTGCTGGTCCACTGCTTCATCCATCGTGACATGCTGGCCGGTGGCGCCCAGCAGCTGGGCGGAGGGGGGGTCGCTTTATGACGGAAACTCACCCCTGAATGGCCGGTTGTCTGCGGTTACCCGCTGTCTCCTTAGGTTACCCCCTGTCTTAGGCGGTGTTCATTAAACGCAGCACTTGATTAACAGACGTTTGATTTTTTTTTTTTTTTTTAACAACATTAACCTGTGGCCTCTCTATGCACCTGGAAATAAAAACGTGGCAGTCTTGCCTTCCGCATGTTGGCAGCGGTCACCTGCTTCTTTCAGGCCAGTGTTTTCCCCCAGATCTGTGGAGGGTGGACACCCTGGTCCCATGGTCCCAGAGTGCAGCAAAGACACGACTCTTTCAGAAACTGCCTTTTCTTCCCTTTCTGCCCAACCAGACTTTACCTATTTTATACAAAATGACCTTATTTTTTGCTTTATTTTGCACACTCTTATGCCACCAGAAGCAGTGAAAGCAAACACCACCTAGTTGAATAATAACATCTGAAAGGTCAAGGGAACTAAATTGCGGGGGAAGGGGCAGGGAGTTAGAGCCTACGAGCTGGCATGAAGCACAGTAGTCTTTTAGGAATCTTCCACCATGAGGAGAGCCTAGAAGCTTAAACATGAAATGAGAAGTTGCGGCAAATAATGGCCAAGTTCATTAAATCTTGGACTTTCCTGCTTTAGAAGCGCAAAGTATGTGCACTTGAAAATATATGGGGCATATATTTTGCTGCCTGTTTTAATCAATGTGCTGTCAATCAGCTTTTAGCGGTCACAGGGATTACAGCCCACTTCACAAGTGAGTTGGGTAACGTAGACCTCAAAAAGCCATCTCTTAGATTGGGGTGTTTATACAGCACGTAAGCCATTTGGTCCAGCTCACTTTGTCCCACTAACTTCACTAGAACCTTGGATTTCCTTGGCTTGTGAGTTTCCCAGGAAAACCACCAGGGGACAGCCATAGATCAGGAATAAAGTTATCAGCTGCCAAGACTTACTAGTTCATTCCCAGAGCCATTCAAGCCCTGTCCTCTTTAGCTTGGTGCTGTATGCTGTCACACTGTGTGTAGAAGGTCAGCCCACTCGTGGGTCTCCCCATGCTGGACCCAAGGTCTATCAGCATGGACCATTCCAAAGGTGGTTAACTGCTGTGGTTTCTGCCTTCAGACTACCAGTAGTTGGATCCTGGCTTCACCAATTAATAGGACCTCCAGTGCAATCTTCAAATCCCTTAACTTCTCTGTGCTTCTGTTTCCTTATCTGTTAAATGGGGACAATAACAGCAGGGCTGCAGGGACTAAACGAGATGATGCACGTAAAACACTTAGAATGACCCCTGGCACATCATACACGCTTGATAAATATCACCTATCTTTCTAGGAGGTAGATCTTGTTCCTCATCAAGAAGTAGCAGGAAAATCAGAAGGTTCAGTCTGAGGCGTGATGATATATCACCTCAGAAAAATGAGCCTATCCTCTGCATGGAACTTTTTGAGATGCCTGGAAAAGCTCCGTTCTCACGTATGCCTGCTCTCTCCCTATTCCCAGAAGACTGCCCGTGTCACTGAACGCCTTCAAGGCTCACAGCTACCTGCCCTGCATTTTGTACTCGTGACCTCATGTGTTAAAAGAAGACAGAAGAAAAGCAGCTCAGCTAGTGTATACCCTTCAGTCAGAGCAGAAAGGTAACGCAACGGCTTATAACTGTTTACCAGCCATTGTGAGGCTACGTGGAGCCTGCAGCGGTGAGCCAGGTAGGGCTCCCGTGGGGGGATTAGTTTGAAAGGTCGGCTTCTGTACAGACAGTTCATAGGCACCCCCTGAGTCATTAAAGCATTGAGAAGCACTGAACCTTAGGCTATATAAGAAAGGTCATGCTCTTTCCAATGACAGTCTCATACTTTTCTAGTCCACTGAGCGAGCCACGGAGGCTTAGACAGAGCTTCTCTCCTGCATGAATTCCAGGGCAGAACAGTCCCAGACTCCACAGTCATTTAAAAAGCACAAGGAGCACCCCAGCTTACGGAATAAAAGAAACCCAACCTCCAGTATCTCCAGTTTGGGAAAGGGTTAGGTGGGAGGCCTGACATTTAGTCAGATCATCGGGTTAATGAAAAGCAGTAAGCATGGAGTCATTTCTCATCCTGTTCGTTTTTGGTTTTGAAATCTAAGGCGATTTTTTAAAAGAAACAATTAAGATCGGTCTTAATTATGCTTCAGAGGTTGACAAAACAGTCTGTTCTCTGAGGAAACCCACAGATGTAGGAAGAGTGGCTTGACGTAGGTGAGGTCCGGGCTAAGGGAAAATGTCTAGGATTAGCCATTCATGTCAGATAATCCAAAAGGCAAAATATCGCTTAAATGACTGGGTTGCTTACCGAGGATAATTATTTCATAAACTACAGTTGGGCGTGGGGGGGGTGGGGAATGGTCAGTATGAGGACGAGGTCATGGCACATAGGAAAAGCACTGACACAGAGGAGAGGGTTATGTGTGAGATATGTCACCCTGGCGAGAGTCCTCTTGAACAAGTGTTTTTCCCAAGGGCCCTCTGGGAAGGACACAGCACTGAAAACAGCTTAGAGGATTTAAAAGCCTGGGGTACTGTGTGTGTGTGTGTGTGTGTGTGTGTGTGTGTGTGTGTGGTGGGAATGGGAGGGGCATTGTTATGCGACCTGAGGTGGAAGGCGGTACTGGCTCTCCACAGATACTGCCTGAAAGAGTCCTGTGTCCTTTGGGGTGATTGTGTCTTTTTCCATGAAGAGAATCCCCTGGCCAATCGCTCAGATTCCCAACTGAAACCTATTCACTTACAGCTGTCAGTTGACTAGCAACTAAATGGTCTGGGTGTTGGTTGCCATGGAAACAGCTAAAAGGCCCATTGCTATGGGAACCTGCCATGCTCTCCAAACCAGGGGTTTGGTTCCGAGAAAGGAGTGGAGGGCAGGGTGGAGAGTGGAGCCCAGATGGGCTGCCCAGGTGCCGAGAGTCCTGCCAGAGGACG
Source organism: Acinonyx jubatus (assembly GCF_027475565.1). Taxonomy (NCBI): domain Eukaryota; kingdom Metazoa; phylum Chordata; class Mammalia; order Carnivora; family Felidae; genus Acinonyx; species Acinonyx jubatus. Next base: position 117,235,070 of record NC_069386.1, on the reverse strand, counting down.
AGCGGTGGGGTGAGCGAGCCCGGCGAGCCCCTCACCACCGGGACAGAAAGAGCAGTGACTTCTTCCACTTTCTGCGGGCACTCCCCACCTGTCCTCTGTGCGCTGTCCCGTGGGTAGCCACCGGGCACAGGTGTTTGCTCTCCCAAGTGGAGAGGAAGAACGTGAGGTTTTGGATAGACCTGACATGCCAGTCATCTGCCTGGGGCTCTGAGAGGGAAAGTGTCGGCTCCTCTGTGCATGGGGGGCCGTGCTCCACTCCTCCTGTGTCCCAGATAAACAGCCAGCAGGTGGAAGGAGCTCAGCTCTGGCTGCCAGTGGGGCAGGCCAGGAAGGAGCCTGGCAGACAGAACGGACGGCTGCTGGCCTCGAGCGCGGCAGAGATGGTGAGGGCCCCAGGTGAGGAAGCAGAAGCCTGCCCAGGAACAGCAGTCTCTGTTGTGGGCAGTAGAGACATGTGCTGCCCCGCTCTCTGCCCACCCACCACCTGCATGCCTCTACCACAGAAGGGGACTGCAGATGGAACAAAATATGAAAGACGAGGTTTGACAGGGGGTCTCGGCGGATGCGCCCAATGGTTGTGAGATTCCTTCTTGAGTTTTGCGATCGAGGGCAATAACCGACATCGGTGTTTGGTGGGAAGATGACCTTTCACTGAAACAAAGAAAAAGCATCCTAGTGGCTCCGCCAATAACAACTGTTAACGGGTGGTGTATAAATCGAAGGGATTGGGCTAGTTAATCTCTAAAATCTCGGCCACACCAACAGTTTACCATTCATCGAGACACTGAAGGGAAGTTTCGGCACCACAGGCAAGAGGACGCAGACGAATCATACCTATGAGAGTGCGGAACATCCCTGAGGGCCCCGGGGGGGGTTTGGACTGAGACTAAGACGAAGGCATTTGATTTAGAGGCCATCTCAGACATGTTTGGCCCAGGGGACTTTCACCTGATTCTCCCAGAATTCTGAGATGCCTGGCCTGGATTTTTTTTTTTTTTTTTCCCCTCCTAATCTTGCCATCTGCCTGGAGTTATTGGTCTCAGCCCCTCCCAGGGAGTTTTAGAGTCTAGGAGCCTGGCACCAGAGAAAGAGAGCGATGCCACCCAGCATTCGCACGGCTCCACGGGACAACTGAGCATTTCCCCAGGATCTGTGGGGAGATTTTCACTTTTGGAACATAGTTATCTATAGATTTCTGTAACATTTAAAATCTTAAATACAAGCCGTGTTTCTATCCCACCTCCAACTCTTTTCCGGTTGATTGACTTTGGGAAGTTATTTAACCTCCGAAGGCCTCGATTTCCTCAGCTGTCAAACAGGATAAGAATACCCACCTCGGGGCAGTTCTAACCATGACCTGAGGTGGTTTATGCAAAGTGCTCAGTGCAGCGCCCAACTCTAATAAGTACCTGGTGATTATTATCCTCCTGGATAAGAAGGTTGCAGCCATGGAAACTGCTCAATGGCCTAGAATCTTAGGCATTTGCCGTGGATTTGTCTTCCAAATTTAATTCCAGGTGCCATTCAAGACTTATGTTCCCTCCGATGGTCTTCCCTGTGGTTTGCCTTCGTTAAGGCAAATCCAAATCCTCCCTTTAGGATGCTTAACCACATTCTTTTTTTATGTGTAATTTTTGCGTGTCAGCTTACCTTCCTACTGCCCTTTCATATTTAAGCAAATGCCCCAAACTCAGCACTCAGCAGTGATTTAATGAATTTTTTTAATACAGAAAAATGTCATGACTCTTTAGGTTTTGAATCTGACCATTTAGTTCTATAGCAGCTTTGGTCTCCAAAGGGACGGGAAGAGTGATGGTTGATTTGGTTTCATTCTCCTGAAGAAGGCACAGTAGTGCCCTGTCCTGGGTGGGTGGCTCCAGAGCGGGACTCGGCTCACATCTTGCAGAAGCCAGCTGTCATCTGCGTCCGAGACTCATTGACAACACTAGCTTGTCTCGAGCCTGACTCTGGGCTCAGGAGGAAATGGCTCCCCCTCCCCTCCTGGATGCTGTCTGTCTTCAATGCAGTTCAGCAAACCTCCTGACTTCTCCTGGCTTCTCCTGTCTGGGTCATGATGATGGCTCTGTAGCCGCACATCCTATCAGCTCGCCTCTGGAAAGGCGAGAGAAAGCAGATCTGGTTTATCCAAATCTCTCCCTTCTCTGGTAGGCTAAATCCCTGCAGCCCCTGGCACATCCTCCACCCCCACACACCCCCAACCCCCCCCCCACACACACACACACCTCAGCTTCCCACCAGAGCTTGCCTGTGCTTCCTCAGCAGAAACAAGGCCCAAAGAGCTACCAGAGCCTCTCCCAGACTGTGGCTGCTGAGAACTGTCTCCTCACAAGGTAGGTAAAGCAAAGTGCTGGGGTAGGGAATAAGGCAGCAGAATGAACGTAGGAGAAAATCCTCCCGGCCTGACTTGCCATGTGACCTTGGATGAATCATTTAGCCTTTTTTAGTTGAATATCTCATAGAGGTGGTGCATGAACAAAAGGAAATGATGGGTGTGCACATGGTAGCTGGGAAATACAAAAGCTACTCACGCTCAGGATAATATCACAGGCTAGTGTGGAGGGCTGGCAATTCATCCTTTGGATTTTCCTGCTTAGTTCCTATTGACTTGATGAGCTGGACACATATAGGAAAACCCACAGGAAAAACCAAGGTCCTGGATTTGATCACTCTAAGAACAAGTTTAAGATTTGGCCACAAAGCAGATGTTTAATGCAGCCAGCTCTCCAGCAATGTTTGCTTAGTCCCGAGGGTATAGAAGGCTAGGCAACCTCTCCCTCTGTCATCCTGATCACTACTCAGTCTAGTTGACTCCATATGGGCAAGACAGCATGTTTTCCTTCAACTCACACTTACTGAGGCCCTATTTTGTGCCTGGCGTGGTAAGAATGAGTAAGACAAGGCCCCTGCCTTCAGGAAGCTCAGAGTCCAGGGGGAGAGGCACGCAGCAAACCATCGCTGTGATACGGTGTGACAATACCAGTCACAGGTGGGACAAATGCCAGTCACAGGCAACCAGAAGGAAGAAGGACTTGGTCTGGAAGAGGCAGAGCCAGGTCAGGCTTCTGTTAGGAGCCAGACTGGAAACGGAGTTGTCCAACACTGCACTCTCGATCTTTATTCATCCCTCACTCACCCTTCTCTCATTCAGCCAGCAAACATGTCCCTGCCCTTTGTCTTCTGAGACTTTTTGAAATATTTATTGTAGTGAATTGACCTCCTCCTGAACTGCTGGTTAACTTGTTTTTACCTACAGTTGCTCTCACTTAATTGACTCTAAAACTAAGTAAGCATATTTGGTTATGCCCTGACCAGGCACCCAGTGTGTATACACACCCAGCTAAAATGATCTGTTTGGACTTTAGAATCTTGGCCACCACTTCCCAACCTATCTGACCTACTTCTCCTTTCCGTCTATGCTCCAGCCATTCTGGTCTCATTTCAGTTCCTCATATTGGCTGAGTTCCCCTCCCTCAGCCACGGGACTCTTACACATGGCTGTTCCCTCTGCGCAGAAAGCTCCTCTCACTTCATCCACGTTCATTTAGTCAACCCCGACTCATCCTTCACATTTCTGCCGCAGGGAAGCCCTCCCCGACCACCTGCCCCTGATCAGATTAAGTGCTTTGGTCTACATCCTCAGAGCCCCCTGTCCTCTCCCCTCATGGCACAGTTCAGAGTTACATACTGTAACGATTCTTTGATTAAATGTCTGTCCCTCTGGGGGAGGGAACATTTTCCATTTTGCTCATCACTGTATTCCCAGTGTCTAAAACAGCTCTCAGTCCAAGGAGCAGGTGGCCAATAAATATTTTTTATATGAATTAGCTAACGGAACGGTAAATGATTTTTTTGGCCACTATGTGTTTGCCTTGGGCCTAAATTTGGTTGTGTGTCCAAAACCAAAAACAAATAGCAAATACAGGGGCCAGAACCAAATGGAGAGCCTCCCTTGAGAAAGACGTAAAAAGAAGGGATGTCCCAGAACTAAGAGGCTCTCCAAGCTTGTAGAAGTGGGGAGCCAAGGGAGGAAAAATGGAAAGATTGGAGCCACCTGGCAAGGTCAGACCTAGCAGGTGGCCTGGGAAGGAGGGAGAATTAAATATCTACTACCTTGATTCTCAGGACTTGTGTACTTTGGGTGCTGGGCTACGAAAGACAGGATTACTGTCTCATTTTCCTACTTCTTCAGTTATAACTAGACTTTAATAATTGCGGGATTGGGGGCGAAGAGAATCATTTTATATTGAAACCAATACTGATATAGAGTAGAATATAAATTTCATATGATTATAAAAACACATGAGATTTGAAAGACATTAATGACTTTAGTGATCTTTCCGTGGAAGAGTCTGAGAAGCGTTAATACCTCAAAGAACTATATTCCACAGGATTCTGTATGATTGAAGTTTGATAAATCCGATATCACAAATGCATGGAGGGTATACTCTTTAGAAGATTTTTGTTGTGCTTTTGTACCGCTTACCGCTCCTGCAAAGCACCAAGCACAATGCCCTACAGTTGTACATTAAGTGTTGAACTGAGGGGCCCCTGGGTGGCTCAGTCGGTTAAGCTTCAGCTCAGGTCATGATCTCACGGTCTGTGACTCTGAGACGCACATCGGGCTCTCTGCTGTCAGCACAGAGCCTGCTTCAGGCCCTCTGCTCCCCTCTCCCTCTGCCCCTCCCCCGCTCGTGCTCACTCTCAAACATAAATAGACGTTAAGTGTTGAACTGCATCCATAGCAAACAACTTACTCTCAGTGCAGTCTGTAAATTGGTCATTGGATTTTATTATCAAGGTTGCTCTGCCTACCCACTCCTCCAGAGAGAGTTGGGGCCACTTCTGTGTCTCTCTGGAGAGGATCTAGATAAAGAGGCTCCGTGGGGTGTTGTGTCTAAGCTCTTCCACGATGGAATAGTGGGGGGGCCGATAGGGAGGTAGCAAGACAGAGATGAAAAGCAGAAAGTACAAAGAGAATTTAACTTCCTGCATTGCTCATAAAGAAATTAGTCTGCGTGTCTCCATTATCATCTGTGTTTGCTTTGACTCCAGGAGAAACCGGGAGCTCCTTGAAGACAGGGCTGTGCCTGTTTTTAACACTTGGCATCTTGAAACCATGCATGGTGAATACTTGCCCAGTGTCCGGCCCAGGGAATCTTTGGGACGAGAGTAGATGGAAAACCCTGAAGAACAAAATTCTCAAAGGTAGGCGGTAGGAAGCAGGAAGTGGGAAGAGCCCGTGTCTGAAGAAGGCTGGTGGGTCCTTTCTCTTCCCTCCTAATCTACCTAACAAAGGAGTGCGCTGAGCCTGGGGAACAACCACTGGTGATCCTAGCGGGCGATTATTGGGATTGGTTCTCAGCAGGGGCTGAGATGAAGGAGACAGTGTTCTCAGACTTAATCGCTGCTTTTTAACTCCCCCGACGTCATTTCTAATGGTCCCTGGCTGGTGCCACTCAGAGCCTCCACCCCCAAACCCCTGACTCTGCCTACCTGAGCAAATTCTTCCCAGCTGCTCAGGAGCTCTGACTCTCTCAGATCCGTGGCTGCCCCCACGCTTTCTAATGCATCTGAGCCTATTCATTTGGTTTTCAGGGAAGGGGAAAGAGCGAGGTTGCATCTCTGCAGTCTGGATACTGTTTCTAGAACGTATCAGATCAACTAGCCCAGAACCAGCAGTCTAATGAAAGGACCAGACCCACTGGCAAAAGGTAGCAAGACAAGAGTCCTGATTGAGGAATGCTTGGAGGTGCCAGCAGGCAGTGATGCGGTTTGGAAGGAGCAGGCCAGGCTGCAACCTTGTCAGGAAAGGGCTGGAAATAAGCCAAATAGGACAGAATGGAAAAACAAGAATCATCTGTTGTTTAAAAAAAAAAAAAAGTAGGGTGGGGGGAGAGTCAAGGGCATGAGACTTGTTGCCAGAGAAGTTAGAGATGAGGACAAGAACTGGGCAACACTCTTCTCCACTCCCTCTTGACTGCATTTTCTCCTTTTCTCATAACCTCCATGATAAATCACTGCAAACTGTAACCGCTCTGGCTGTACCCACTTGAAATTGCAATCCGGAGGCCCTAAGATTGCCATTCAGGGACTGTCTTTGTCACGAAAAACAGAATTCTTGTTTATTTTGGTAAATTAATTGCTGGCAGAGAGGGATTTTAATTTTCCAACCAGAACAATTGCAGGCTTGGAAAGAAATTACAGGGTTGGAAAGCACCTAAAGTTTCCCCTGGGTTAAATTGCCAGATCTAGGGGCGCCTGGGTGGCTCAGTCGGTTAAGTGGCTGACTCTTGATATCAACTCAGGTGGTGATCTCACAGTCATAAGATTGAGCCCCGCGTCAGGTTCCACACTGAGTGTGGAGTGTGCTTGGGATTCTCTCTCTCTCCCTCTTTCTGCCCTTCCCCTGCTCATTCTCTCTCTTTCTCTCTCTCTCTCTCTCTCTCTCTTTCTCAAAATAAATAAACTTAAAAAAAAAGAAGAAGAACAAGAACAAGAACAAGAATAGGAAAAGGATGCCCTGTGGCCACATTTCAGTGAAAAGGCTCTGGGAAGTCTCACTGTCATAAAACTAACCTTGGCCTCTGCACCTGATGCTGTCCTGCCATCTTCCCCAACACCAAACCTGACCTGGTCGTGTTCCTACATAATGAATCTGCCAGTCAGCCAGTGACCTGTACCCATCCCGCCACGGGGAACCAATGGCTACAGTCCCTCTGGGAAGGATGGCTCTCACGGGACTTACCGGAACCCACAGACACACACCTCACATGTACACATGCTACAGGGATTCCAATCCTGTTTTAGTCTAGAAATAGAAGGGAGGTCAAGATTTCAGGGAAGCTATTTGGGGAAGGTTCCCTGGCAGGGGGATATCCGGCCAAGTATTCAGAGGATATTTTCTTGATTTAGAAGAGAGAAAGGAGAGTGCATTTTGGGTGGAGGGGAGGGGTAGCTTGGAGGCCGTGGAGGCCAGAGGAAGTAGAAAGCCGATTGCTTACAGAGGGGCCCTGGCAGGGTTGGCGCCTGGGGTGGCCGGGTCAGTGAGAAGCAGGCGGGCCTGTGCCAGTCCTTGATGAGTAACTTGGGCTTGATGTGGGACGCACACCTCAACACACAGCAGGCCTCCAAGCAGAGAGGGATGAAGATTCCAGCCGAAGTGTGTGGGATGAGCTGGAGCTGGGAGACTGGAGCAAGGAATTCAATCAGGAATTTCTCCTTATTGGGAGCTCAGCACCAGAAGCTGGACCGGGGTAAAGGCTGGGAAAGATAGGGTGTGGGAGGAGGTTGCCTTTGGGAAGGAAGGAAGCTCGAAGGAGGCTTCACTGGCAAGAGCAGGAGGAAGAAGAACCCAGAAGAAGCAGGGACCTGTTAGCTAGACCCCAGCCCTCTGGCCGTGGAAGAATACCTCTAAAGCGGTTTTCATAATTAAAAAGGAAGACTTTCACATCTGTAATCTGGTTTGATCACAACACCTCTGTGGTGTAGGCAGGGTCAAAGGTTATCTCCATATAATAAGAAAGGGAATGGAGGTCCATAATGGTTAAAGTAACTTGTCCAAGGTCCCAGTCATACCCTCTTCCTCTCATAAGACAGGCCAAGAGGAAGAATGAGAAGTTCGGTGGGCCGGACTTCCCTGTCCACAGAGGGCCTTCCTGACTTACCAATGACCTTGTTCCCTGGGCTCCACTGGGTGAGCACCCCACGCTGGCATCCAGGTCCCAGGACGCTAGGCTCCTAGATCTCCCTTAGGACCTCCAACAAAGGCCTGCTGTGCCCTCCTACCTGAGGACAGACAGGACAGAGGGATCCTGACTCCACTTGGTCTCTGAGCTCTCCCTGCCTCAAGGCTCCTTACCAGCTGCACATCACCTTGCTTCTCCGCTAGGCCCACCTGGGGGTTGGATCATCTTCTGGTCAGCCCCTCCCGATCTACCTCCTACAGCCCTGCAAGGGCCTCCCCTCGACCCCTCCCCGTCCTTTGTTGGGCACTTCACTTTCTCCTATTGGAAAAGACAACTGGCTGGATGGGCGCTTGCCCAGTGTTTTATTGCTCAGATAGGGGATTTTTATATCAGTCCTGATAAGAGACTGTTGAGGGGCTATTCTTGCCACCTGCTGCAAGAAGCAATTTCATTCCGCCTCCTCAAGTCTGCATGCGCTTGGGGAACTGAGCTGCCCTTTGTCTGAGAGGCGTCCTTTCAGGAAGTTTAATATCCAGAATTGATAAAAACGACTCAACCCTGATAGAAGGGGTAGGAGAGCTCTGTCAATCCGTCACTTCCCTTCCTTCCAAATCAAGCCGGGTGGCAGCACCTTCTTTATGGGGGCGGGATGGAGGGGTGCGAAGCGGTGGTCGACGTAGTAGTGGGGGTCCATGAAGGTGGCTGAAAACTGCTTATCTGGTCCCTTTTTCCAAATGAAGAAACTGAGACTAGGAAGGGAAGTGCCTTTTCCAAGATCATGCAGAGTTCCTGCGGGGCCCGTGACTTGATCTATGGACCGAGGGGACCCGCTCGCATCCTCTCCTCTGGGGGCCTCTGCTTCATTCGTGCTTGGATGCATTCGCCACCACCCCCCATTCTGCCACTATCGGTGGAGCTCCGTGCCCACCGCCACACTGGCCACAGACGCAGCACGCCGTGGGCCCTGCTCCTTACCGTCAGTGCCACCTTCTCAGCAAACCTGAGCAAATTTTTCCCACCCCAGCACAAGCCCCCACCCTGCCTGTCACTCAGGCTCCCAGCAGCCAGAGCTAAAGATAGAATTGAGGGCAGCGTTTTAAGTCAGCAGTGAGCAGACCTGGCTGGCCGAGTGGGGAGGGGTAGCCAAGCAGAGTTAGGAGACCTCCTCGAGCAGCCGAGTGTGTTTTCTCTGACAGTGGCCCATTCCCATGAGACTGGCAATGAGTGTTGCTGGCCTTCCTCCTCCTGCGGACTGAACCCTGGACAGGGCAGGTGGAGCCTGAGCCTCACATCTCGCTCCAGATGCCAGCCTTCCCTGGGCCTCACATATATTCTCCTGGCTTTCTCTCCTCGGGCCCCACTGCTTTGCTGACCCTGGGGCTTTGGTTATTGCCACATCCAGTGAAGCCCCCACTTCCACAGCTCTGTTCTGTCCTCGCGCTGTGTTCACAGGTTAGCATTGGGGTCAGGGGAAATGGAGAGATGAGGCCCAAGGTTGGGGAGGTCAGGCCCTCTGCTGAGAGCCCCCGGGGCTTCCATCCCGAGGGATTCTGCTGGCCGGTAGAACCTGGATATGGCCTCCAGAACTTTGTGGAGGGTGAGGTCACCAGCAGACCCCACCCATCTGGATTTCCTCTGCCTGTCTTCAGGCCACCTGCTTCTCTGCTGCTCCCTAGCAATAGGCCAGCTGATGTGCACAAGCATCATGCTTGCAGGGCAGGGAAGGGAGTGGTGTGGGGGAGGAGAGAAACCTGGATTTGTCCCCACTCCCAGCTGAAGCTCTCCACTCTCCAGGCACGGTGCGCTGTAGGCGGTGGAGGACCCATGGGGAGAAAAGCAGGAAGACAGATAGGATGAGCCACCTTGAGTCACTCACCCTTCCCCGGAAGTGCAGAAGGAGAATGAAACTGCCTCCCCTTGCACCTGAGCCTGAATGGGGTGTTACCTCGGCACCTCACCAACACCACCACAGCATCAAATGAAGTGACAGAGATGCCACCCACAACCCTCCAGATGGCTGGTGTGCCAGTGTCAGCCATACTCTCTAAATCAAAAGGTTTGGCAATGCCCAAGGAGGGTCAGGCTGGAGAGCTGGGGCGGAAGGGGGACAGCCCTGCCTGACATTCACCTCCTTCCGCCCACAGTGGCAAAGCGGGGACTACCACTCCAAGAACCTGCTTTCCAGGGACAGAAATAGTCTGGGAGGGTGGGGTGCGGGGGCTGGGACTGCCACATGCTGCTTTTCCATGGGCATTCTGGGTAAGAATAATAATGAGGCTATTAATAACTTCTTACCTCTGTATTAAGTCTTAAAGACCTTTCTCTAGATGTTTTTACCGCCTGCACACCCATGATCTCATTTGATTTTCAAGTCACCTCTGTGAAACTGTGGGGTCATCACCCCCATCTGACAGATAAGGAAACTGAGGCATGGGGAAAGGATAGTCATGTGATAATCAGCCATACATGTGACTGAACAGGACAAGAACCCAGATCTCTCTGGGTCATCTCTTCAATTGGCCCATTGGAATAGGGTTCCAAAAAGACAGGGTTTTCTCCTGAGCTATATTGAAGTCACCTTTGGGGGGAACACATTTGGATGTAGTTCAAAGTCCCCCAAGGCTTTTGTCCCCTACATCAATAAGTCAAGACTGATCTACCCAGCACTTCTTTATCTATTCTCTGTGCCAGGTCCCAGAGACAGACAGCAGCAAAACAATTCTTGCCATCAAGGAGCTCACAGTTTGATGAAAAAAGAGAGACAAATGCTTAGGCCATCTCAGTACCACAGGGTTCATTTAAGGACCAAGGCAGCACAGGGCATTGTGGAGCACAGAAGAGGAACCCTAAGCCAGCCTGGGGGTAGCAGAGAGGGCTTCCTGAAGGAGGCGATGCTCCAACCATCTCCTTAGCCGAGGTTACTCTCCCTGATGGTGCTCCTCTCCTAAATACCAACCCATACCCATCCTTACTCCACTCCTGCCTGCCTAGAACACCAGCCTCTGGCCTCTTTCAAGGACTGCTACAACCAAGTGGCAGTATCTAGTCTGCAGGCCAGAACGAACCTGTCCTGTAGCCCAGGGGCTGCCGCAATCCTACTCCACTGCTGGAAATGGACAGGATATGGGTTCTGCACTCAGCTCCACTTGGACTTGCCTCTCATTCAGCCACGGAAAGTAGAGATCCTGGGGTGTGGCAGGTTACCCAATCCACCACCTGCCCACCCTCAGCTTGGTCTATGCAGGAATCATCCTGGATGTGCAAAATCCTAACCTACTTAAAAAAAAATCTGCTGATCAGACTCCACATTGCTCTAGCTAATTCCTGGCATTTAACGTTTCTCTGTCTCCAACCTGGATCTGTCATTTCTGTCATTATGAAAACTGAGCCTGTTCTTATTTGGCCCATGGGGAAGACAGAGCTGTTGGTCATATTTCTCAAGACAAGAGGCCTCTGCAGACTTAAAAACAGTAATCGAATCACCCCTCACGCTTCTCCATCTGTGGTTGATGAATTTCACTTGCTCCCCATGTTAATTTATGGCTTTACCCTTTACCCTTCAGGCCTCTCCCCACCTCCTTTGGTTGAGGGATCCAAAACTGGACAAAGAGTAGCCCAGATGTGCTGATCTAAATCGATGGGAGTGGGAAGAGGGCAGGGACCATGGGACTTTCTGTAGGGTTGGCAAGGAGAGTGCAGGGGTACAGGGAGTGTGGGAGATGAGGTTGACAGAGGCCAGATGCTATTCAAAGCAGGGATCCCCGGCAGAGCCCTGAGGTGAAGCAACCCTAAGGGATGGGTGGATAGGTGAAGAGAAGTATGTGAATACAACCAAGGAGAAGCCAAAAGGTAAAGGGAATCAGGACCTTATGATATCACAGGAGCCAAAAAAGAAAGTGTGAAGGAAGGAGGGCTCAACATGGTGCAATGTTCCAGAGCCTTCCTAAGATAAGGGCTGAGAAGAAGCCATTAGATTTCAGACTAAGGAAGTCACTGGGGACTCAGTAAGAACAGTCTAAGTGAAGAGGTGAGAGCACAGGGTGGACACAACCAATAGGCACAACTCTTTGAATTGGTCTGCTGTGAAGTGGGGTGTGGTAGCCAGCCTCCAGGATGGCCTCCAGTGACCCCACCTCCTAGTAGTTTCACCCTTGTCAGTCCCCTCCCACATGATACCAGGGTGGTCTGTGGGACCAATAGAATACAGCAGAAGTGATAGAATGTCACTTCCAAGAGTAGAGTACAAAATACTTTGTAGCTTCCTGTTCAGCTGCTTCCTCTCAGAGCACTCGCTTTGGGGAAGCTAGCTGCCTTGTCACGAGGAGTGGAAGCCACCTGCGAAGAGCCATATGACTGAAGCATGGTGGAAGCAGATCCTCTAGCCCAGGTCAGACCTTCAGATAATTGCTGCCCCATCTTGACTACGGCCTCATGAGAGACGTGAGCCATCTTGCTTAGCTGATCCCATTCCTGACCCTCAGAAACTGTGTATCAGAAATGATAAATGTTTATTACTTTATGTTTGTTATTCTAAGCTTCCAAATGTTGGGGGATATTTGTTGCATGAGCAATAGATAATGAATACAGGGATTGAAATAAGGATATGGGGTTAAGGGAGAGGATTTGTTTTGTTTTGTTTTGTTTTGTTTTTAAAGAGTGAATCCCAAACATGTTTAAATGCTAATGAGAAGCGAGTAGAGAGGAGGAACTGTAAACTTAGGGAGAAATGCATGGAAAATCAATTAAATGAGATTTTCTAGGAGGTGGTCAGGGAGAGGGTCCAAAGCACTTGAAGGGATTAGCCTAAATTCTTAGGAGAGATATCTGGACCCCTATCTCTCCTCTTGTGACCAGAGAGCGAAAAAGGAAAGGATAAAATCTGTTTGAAGGCAGGATGTTGACAGGATTTCTGCCAAATGACTCTTACTTTCTCCTAAAGTTATCTATGGAGAATGTGTGTGTTTGGGGAGGTGGGGGGGAACATGTTGGGAAAGGTGGTATCTTGAGAATGAGAAGGTCTGAAATAGCTGATGTTGGGCTCTAGGGAGAGAGCAGACAAAGGCAGGGAAGAAAATTCTGGGCCACTTTGAAGGCACACTTGTGATGGAGGCTATAATTGTATAGTCCCCTCAGTCTGCAGCTGTGTGATTTTTTTTTCCCCACAACACCCAGTACTCTAGATAGTGCAGAGAAAGTGCAGAGAAGGCAAATAATTGAATTAACTTTGGGCTGGGGCTTTGCCAAAAGAGTGTCATGAAAAGATAAGGGGGCAATGGACGTGAGGCTGTTAGAAGAAATAGAATAGGGATTCCAGGCTGGAGGGATAAATGCAAGGGGTTGATACAGGGAGAAAATTAAAGGCTAAGGAATCAGAGGAGCAATGATATCACAAGACAGTTGCAGGAAAGGCTGTGGAGAGCACAAAGGGAATGGGATCATGGCCAGCCCATAGGACATTGATATTTAACATTACAGAGGTAGGGGCAGTTCCAAGATGACTAGGTTCAGGAGGTGGCTCTGGAGTTGGGGGAGGGGGGACTACAATGGAAAAACCAAGGTCTTGAGGAGGTAGTCCATGTAAATGTGATGTCATTCCATGAATGAGGTGGAGCCATGATAGCATCAAAGCCGAGGAAAGCAGGTGGCAGGAACCCACCAGAGCCGGTTTTCAGGAGAGAGGGTGGTGTTCAGTGGTTTGTTGAACTCAGGCCACCATCCCATCTCCTGAGCCCAAGCGCTGAGAGAGAACGGTAGTTTCCACCTAGGATGGCCCAAAGGGAAGCTGTGCCCCTTAGGGAAGAGTCATAGTGCATCAGGCCATGGAGGTGAAGGGGAGGGAGAACCCAGGGGCCCAGGGGAAATTTTGGAGGGAGAGGGGCTATGGGAGGTCAGAAGGGGAAGCTCAGAGTGCAGTGGGGCTAAGAGTAATGAAGAGTCTAGCTGGCAGAAGGAGCTATATATCCTGGGGCCTGGTAGATTTCCCTGGCTGTAGTTTTCAAAGGAATCTGCCCATGCAGTGAGCTATTGGGGATGGGGGGACTGGAGCCTTTCTGAAGGGGTCAGCAACAACCCTGATCGCTCTTCGTACTTCTGAGGGAGCCCTGGTCCATGTGCACAGGCTGGCACCATGACTCAGCCCGTGTAGGAATGAGCAGTGGCCTTTGGTGGCTGGAGGCAAAGAGTTAGCTGAGGCTTGGATAATTATGCTAGCTCCCTGGAAGGGGCTACAGGGTCACACACAGGCTCCCGGACAGAGTCTGGCCCTGTGGCCTGAGGATACCAGGTGTGGTTTGGTTTGGAAGGTGATCTGGCCTGGGGTTAGCAGAGAGAACAAATCCTTGCTAGGCTCTCAGGCTTAGACCCCGTGTTCGAAAGTTGGTTCATGTGACACACCATGCCTTTTCTTAGGTGGCCCCATTTCCTGCTGGCTTATGTCCATTATCAGCCTGCTTGCCAACACTCTGATCCTGAGGCCTCTCCCCACCAAGCCCCTTTCCCTGTGGAGACCCCCCCAGCCAGCTGGGAAAACTCTTCTGCTCTCAGAGCTCCACTGGGACTGTTTCAGATAACTTTCCCACCTGGCCTTCCATTCCGTCTTTCAAGATGCTGCCTATGCCGCACGCACACTCCCACACTGCCCACCCGTCCAACCATCAGGTGAGGTGGAACAGGTGTACCTCCCAGCACTGAGGCAAGTGGAGAAAACAGGCAGAGCTGTCTGGGCTCCGATTTCTGAGTCTGGGACTCCTTATCCATAGACCGGGGCTAATCATATCTGCTTACCTACTTCAGAGTAGTCACGTGAACGTCAATGAGATGATGTATGTATAAAATTTTTGTTAACAGAACTGTTCGAAAGTGCCCATGTAATCACTTTCTGGGTACAAAGGAGAGCCAGCATTATGGCTTTCTGGTTTCCTGATAGTAACTGGCATTCACATAGCACTTTCTAATGCACAAAGCACTTCCAGAAACATACTGAAATGCAAGCATATTCGCAAGTGCCTAACGTGGAGCCAAACATACAAAATACACTCAGCAAATGATAGCTGTTATTTTCTCGCTTGGCCACCACAGCTCCATGTCATAAATGAGAGGACTGAGGCTTAGAGAGGGTAATGAACCTGTCCAAAACTCCCGGAATTAGTTCTGACACTGAGTCTTCTGGTTCCAAATCTTGGACCCTTTAAGCAGCATCACTGCAGGAGGCTGTAGCCCTGTTTCCTCAAAGATCAAAGAGTGCATTGCTTTGGACCTCTCTTCTGCACCATTCTGCAGGACAACCCTGATAAGGAACCTACAGAAAACCCAAATCCAGGAACGAGGGGAGGAAGAGGGTGTAGGAAGATGAGAAAGGAAGAAAATAAACAACCCAGCTGAAGACAGCCAGAGAAGGAACTGTGACCAGTGAGGCAGAGAGCTGATGGATGACAATGTCTCCGGAGGAGGAAAGGCAGGGCCCAAAGGATGGAGAGAACGTGCCAGAGGCCCAGGGAGGGGCTGGAAGAGCAGTTCTTGGTGAATCAGGCATGCAAAGAGCTCTGTGTTCCTTCTCAGTACAGGGTATTGATGGTTTATTGACCCAAGGCATGGGAGAGGGTGGCTAGGGAGAACTCCACTTGGGGGTGGCTGGGGGCAGGGGAGAGGCAGGGGCTATGGGCAAAGGTGAGAAGGGAGGCCCTGCGGAGAAAGGTGAGGGAGAGCCAATGTGAAATGGGGAGGCGGGGAGGAAGGAGGCAGGGATGACACCTTGTGGAGCAGCAGAGGGCACTGACCCAACACCAAGCCTGATGACCTGAGGTCACCTGGGATCTTTCAGGCAGCTAGGAATGACCAGCCATTCCACACTGCCCTCCCTGTGCCACATATCTCTGAAGGCCTTGGACACCTTGGCCCTACTCACAAGCCCACGCTGGCCCTAGATACTTAGCATGCATCGGGCAACATCCAGACGATTGCAACAAAATTAGCCAATTTCCAAAACCCATTAAATACGCCTCCTGATAGCATCTCTCTCAGGGCCATTTTCAAAAGCGTGAAACGCCTGGGGAGGCTCCACAGTGACTAGTTCTGGGCCATCCTCTCCTCCCCTCAGCCTGATTTCATGGACTAAGTGGTGGCTGTTGGTGGCTCACGCAGGGGCATAGCCTTGGCTCCTGGAATCCTGCAGCCAGGACTCTCAGTGCCTCCCGGGGGAGTCTAATTGCACTCACCCAGCCCTGACTGATGAACACTGCAGTGTACCAGCTGCTGGACTGTGAGTCCCAGCTCCAACCCAGCAAGAAATTGATGGCATGACCCCCAACCCCCACCCCCGAGCTCCAGTGACCCTTCTTATAAGATGGAAGCAAAACGAATACATAACTGATTGGGGAAAGGAAATGGAATCAAGAAAAGCATAGAGTTGAAAAAGATCCTCTAAATTACCTAGTCTACCTCCCTCACTTTATGTGTAAGAAACCCAAGGCCCAGAGAGGAGATGTGACTGTCCAATGTCACACAGCTAGTTAGCAGCAGAGCCAGGACAAGAAGCCAGGCCTCTAACTCTGAGGTTTCTGCTGTCCCCAGGGCTCAGTCTGGTGAAGGGTGCTGGGATCGGGTATGGTATAACCATCAGACGTCTAGAAAACAGTGGAACTGAAGTCTAATGATGTGGGTCCAAACCCTGATCTTGGCCCTTAATAGCTGTGTAAGCTTGGCAAGTTGTTTAACCTTGTTTGCCACAATTGCCTCATCTATATAATGGGGGGGGGGGGGGGCGGGGAATGGCATCTTCTACATGGAATTTTGTGATCATATAAGAAGATCGTATTTTCCTGGCACGTGATAGGTACTAAAATTTTCTTTTCCCACACCACACTTTCACCCTCCTTTCTCCCCTGAGCAAAAAAAAAAAAATTCTACCTTTTACTTGACTATAAATTCCTTGAGGGAAAGGACAGCTTTATTCATCTCTGTAGTCTTAATGGCTGGCACAGAGTAGGGCCTCAAGAGAAGATTCTGTCCTTTGTGGGGCTATCACTGCAGTTTTCTCATCAGGACTGTTCTCAGGCAGGGTAGAGAAGGAAGAGAAAAGGGGACATGGGCTGTATTATAGGGTGAGAGGTGGCCACGCCTCCTCTCTTGACATCTGAAGTCAGTGACACTGGCAGTGACCGACATCTGGGGAGCTGCTCCCTGCTGGCGTGGGGTTGGGGCAGCCAGGTCGTCTACTGAAAAGAATCACGTCCCCTTCCTGAAGAAAAGCACCAGGGAGCAACTCAGTTCAGCCACTGATGCAGGAGGGAGAACCAAGAAAAGAGCTTGGAACTTCTGATAAAGAAAGACTGAGAAAGGAAGGGCGTCGGGGGTTGGAGGTATAGAGAAGGGATGAGAGGCTAAAGAGGCAGGAAGTCTTAGAAGACAGGTCAGACTGGGGTAAAGGGAGGGCACCAGCATTTTCTGCTTCAATGGGGCACCAGCTCCACATGGGAAGGCGTCGAGAAGGGTAAGTTGTGCCCGACTCCAGGACAAGTGCAGGGACAGAGCAGGTGTTCTTGGCCACGCTAGCCTCCTCCCTGGCTCTTTCATCCTAGGCAGAGCACAAAGAATGACAAGAAAGGACAGCCCTGAGTCAGGATGGGGGCGGGGAGTAAAATGTGATGGGATGTGTGACGTGAAGCTGCAGCTGGGCAATCCCTGGGCTGCCTAGCCAGTAGCTCACAGCCCAGCTGCACATTAGAATCGCCGAGGGGACCTTCAGCCAGTACTGACACTCAGGCCCCGTCCTCCAGAGATCCTGATAGAATTGGTCTGGGGTAGGCTTCAGATATTGGAATTTTGAAAAAGCTCCCTGGGGGATTCTAAGGTACAGCCGGTCCTTTGTGTCTCTCATTCCCTGGTATGGCCATCCCTAGAGACCACAAGAATGGGTGGGAGTGTGTCACCATGGGCAGCTCCAAGATTCCTAATTAGAGAACAGAGGAGATTGAGTCACAGCTAGGCTGGGAGTCACGTGGCTCAGCCCCTTGCTTGCTGTGGGCCCTTGGGCAGGTGACTTCGTTGCTCAGGCATTGTCCACTTATTTTTATTGAAGAATAATTGACATACAAAATTGTATTAGTTTCAGATGTACAACATAGTGATGTGATATCTACATACATTACAAAACTGTCACCGCAGACAAGTCGAGTTACTATCTGTGTTAGTTGTTGCAATATTATTGACCGTATTCCCTATTCTGCACATTACGTCCCCATGTCTTATTTATTTTATAACTGGAAGATGATTATGCCTCTTACTCCCCTTCACCTATTTCATCCATCCCCCCACCTCCCTCCCCTCTGGCAGCCACCACGGTGTGAGGTGTCATCTCTTTAAAGAGAGAGTGAACTAGGGGGGATGATCTCTAAATGCCTTGGACCACTCTCGGGCTCTGATTCTAAGAATGATCTACCTCATGGGGACTGATATGCTTCCCTTTCTTGTCCGCATCCCTCCAAGTTAATAGCTGAGGCTCAGAGAGATGGAGAGGCTTGCTCACTCTGCTTCCTGCCTTTCCATTCCTCACACCACAGAGGAAGGATTCTTCATTTGGCCCCACTTGACCCACCACCTCTCATTCCCCTCCTCTCCAAACACTTGTTTCCTTCTTGCCCTACTTGAAGAGCGGAAGAAATGAGTAATAGGTGAGTGTAGAGGCCAGAGTCCTCCAGGGAAAAAGAACAGGGGGATGTGTATATATTAACACTTATTTTTTAAAATTGGCTCATGGTGGGTGCGTCTGGGTGGCTCAGTTGGTGAAGCATCCAGCTTTGGCTCAGGTCATGATCTCATGGTTTGTGAGTTTGAGCCCCACGTCAGGCTCTGTGCTGACAGCTCAGAGCCTGTCATGCTCTCTTTCTCTCTCTCTCAAAAATAAATAAATAAACATTTTTTAAAAATTGGCTCATGGGGCAACTGGGTGGTTCTGTCATTTAAGCGTCCAGCTCTTGATGTTAACTTATGTTCGTGAGGTCAAGCCCTGCGTTGGGCTCTGTGCTGACTGCTGACAGTGCAAAGCCTTCTTGGGATTCTCTCTCTCTCTCTGCCCCTCCGCTGCTCTCTCTCTTTCAAAATAAATAAGTAAACTTATAAACTAAATAGGGGATCCTGGGTGGCTCAGTTGGTTAAGCACCCGACCTCAGCTCAGGTCATGATCTCATAGTTCGTGAGTTTGAGCCCCACATCAGGCTCTGGCCTGACAACTCAGAGCCTGGAGCTTGCTTTGGATTCTGTATCTCTCTCTCTCTCTCTCTCTCTCTCTCTGTCTCTGCCCCTCCCCTGCTCATGCTCAGTCTGTCTCTCTCTCAAATGAATTACTGATGGATATGAGTGAAATCAACTTTGCATTCCTAGGATAAACTCCACTTGGCCATCATGTATCATCCTACTAATGTACTGTTGGATTTGATTTGCTAAAATTTTATTTAGAATTTTTGCATCTGTATTCATGGGGGATATTGGTCTTTGGTTTTCTTTTCTTGTAATGTCTTTGTCTGGTTTTGTTATCAGGATAATGCTGGTCCTATAAAATGAATAGGTAAATGTTTCTTTCTCTTCCATGTTCTGAGAGCCCATGTAGAATAAGTAGTGTTTCTTCATTAAATGTTTGATAAAATTTACCAGTGAAGCTGTCTGGGCCTGGAGTTTCCTTTATGGAAAGGTTTTTGTTTTTGTTTTTAAATATAATTTATTGTCAGTTGGCTTACATACAACATCCAGTGCTCATCCCAACAACAGCCCTCCTCAATGCCCATCACCCACTTTCCCCTCTCCCCAACCCCTCCATCAACCCTCAGTTTGTTCTCTGTATTTAAGAGTCTCTTATGGTTAGCCTCCCTCTCTCTCTGTTTGTAATTATTTTTTTCCCTTCCCTTCCCCCATGATCTTCTGTTAAGTTTCTCAAGATCCACATATGAGTGAAAACATATGATATCTGTCTTTCTCTGCCCAACTTATTTCACTTAGCTTAATACCCTCCAGTTCCATCCATGTTGTTGCAAATGGCAGAATTTCATTCTTTCTCTTTGCCAAGTAGTATTCCATCGTATATATAAACCATATCTTCTTTATCTATTCATCAGTTGATGGACATTTAGGCTCTTTCCATAATTTGGCTATTGTTGAAAGTGCTGCTATAAACATAGGGGTACCTGTGCCCCTATGCGTCAGCACTCCTGTATCCCTTGGGTAAATTCCTAGCAGTGCTATTACTGGGTCATAGGGTAGTTCTATTTTTAATTTTTTGAGGAAACTCCACACTGTGTGAGAATGTTTTTAACTACAAATTCAACTTCTCTAATAGATACAAGGATATTCATGTTATATGCTTTTCTCATGTTAGTTTTGGTACTTGTGTCTTTTAAGGAAATTCCCCATTTCATGTAAGTTGTCAAATTTATCGGCATAATTATTCATAATATTTCCTTTTTATCCTTTTGATATCTGTAGAATTTGTAGTGATGTTATCTTTTACATTCCTAATGTTGGTAACTTGTGTCTTTACTCTTTTTTCCCAGCCTGGCCAGAGGTTTATCAATTTTATTGGCGTTCTCAAAGAACCAGCATTTGGTTTCACTGGTTTTCTCTTTTATTGTTTTCTATTTTAGTGGTTTTTGTTCTAATCTTTATTATTTCCTTTCTTCTGCTTATTTTGGATTTAATTTGTCTTCTTTTTCTAGGTGGAATCTGAGGTCATCATTTTGAGACCTTTGTTCATTTCTAATATAGGTGGTTAGTGCTATAAATTTTCTTCTAAGTATTGCTTTAGTGGCCTTCCACAGGTTTTGATATGTTGTGTTGTCATTTTTATTCAGTTCAAAATACTTTCTAATTTTGAATTATTAATACATGTATTATTTTTGACTCGTGGATTATTTATAAGTGTGTTGTTTAGTTTTCAAATATTTGATGATTTTCCAGATATATTTCTGTTGCTGATTTCCAATATTGCACTCCATACTAAATCTATTATGGCCAGAAAGCATACTTTATTTTTTAAGTATTTTATCATTTTGAGAGAGGGGAAGGGCAAAGAGAGAGAGAGAGAGAGAGAGAGAGAGAGAGAGAGAGAGAGAGAATCCCAAGCAGGCTTCACACTGTCGGTACAGAGCCCAATGCATGGCTCAATCCCACCAACCAGGAGATCATGACCTGAGCCAAGATAGAGTTCGAAGCTTAACCAACTGAGCCACACAGGTGTCCCCCAAAACATACTTTATATGATTTGAATCCTTTTAAATTTATTGAAGTCACTTTATGATCCAGAATTTGGTCTTTCATGGTAAATGGTCTGTGTGCACGTAAAAGGAATGGATATAGAAAAGGGTATTAAAGTTTCCAACTATGATTATGGGTTTTTCTATTTCTCCTTGCAATTCCATCAGTTTTTGCTTCAGGTGTTTTGAAGCTCTATAATTAAGGTATATAAATGTCTAAGACTTTTATGTCCTCCTGATGAATGAACCCCTTTCTTATTATGAAATAACCTTCATCTCTGTTAATATTCTTTGCTCTGAAATCTGCTCAATATGGCCACTCCAGCATTCTCTTGATTAATGGTAGCACAGTATGTCTTTTTCCATCCTTTTGCTCTTACCTCATATGTGCATTTATCTGTTAAGTGTATTTCTTTAAGCATCATTTAGTTGAGTCGTGTTTTTTTAATCCAATATGATGTTCTCTGCCTTTTAATTGGAGTATTTACATCATTTACATTTAATATGGTTATTAATATAATTAGGCTTAAACTATTATTTTAGTGTTTATTTCCTATTTGCTCCATCTCTTCTGTGTTTCCTTTTTCCTCATTCCTGTCTTGTTTTGGATTATTGGAATATTTTTCTGCTTCTATTTTGTCTCTGTTGGCAGTAACTCTTCTTTGTTACTTTAGTGCTTGCTTTAAGGTGTATAGTTTACATTTTTAACTTATAACAATCTATTTCCAACTGATATTATACCACTTCACATAGAGTATAAGAACCTTACAATAGTATACTTGTATTTCCCAACTGTTGGCCTTTATATTATTAGTGTCATACATTTTACTTATATATATGTTATAAATCACACAATATATTTTTATTATGGTTGTATTCTGTACTTTTAGGTACAATTGTCTATATTTTACCATTAGACCAAGCTCATTACTTGTGTTTTTCAAATTTCTTATACTCTCCTAATCTTTCATCTGCTTAATTTATTAATTGTTGTGCTAAAACTTCCCACTATGATAGTGGATTTTCTGGTTTTTCCTTATAACTGTAACTTTTTTGAGGGCTATGTCATTAGGAATATTTTCTCTTTGCTATTATTGTTTGACTAATGGATTAAACTTTCTTTTTAATTTATTTATTTAAATTCAAGTTAGTTAACATACAGTGTAGAACCCAGTGATTCATCGCTTACATATAATACCTAGTGTTTATCCCAACAAATGTCCTCCTTGATGCCCATCACCCATTTATCCCATCCCCCCACCCACCTCCCCTCCAGCAACCCTCACTTTGTTTTCTGTATTTGAGTCATTATGCAGTGACTCCATTTATCTATAATCATACTGTGGGTTTGGGTTTTTTTTTTTCCTTAGATTTCATTTTGACTATTACTATAGCTACAACAGAGTTTTTTATTTAGTGCTTATCTAGCATATTATTTTCCACTTGGTTTGTATTTTTATGTTTTGGGTGTGTCTCTTTTATTTTTTTTAAGTTTATTTATTTATTTTGGGGAGGGGAGGGACAGAGAGAGTGAGAGAGAGAGAATCCCAAGGAGGCTCTGCACTGTTAGCACAGAGCCCAATGTAGGAATCTGTCCCACAAACTGTGAGATCTTAACCTGGGCCAAAATCAAAGAGTCAGTTGTTCAACTGACTGAGCCACCCAGGTGTAACCCCCTTTTTTAAAAAAAAATAAAATCTTTATATATAAATAAATAAATAAATAAATAATAAATGACATATAACTGGGTTGTTTTTTTAATCTAGTTTGATAATCCTAACAGATACCATATGTATTTACTCATATGTGGATCCTGAGAAACTTAACAGAAGACCAGGGGGGAGGGGAAGGGAGGACAAAAAGTTACAGAGAGGGAAGGAGGCAAACCATAAGAGATTGTTCAATACTGAGAACAAACTGAGTGTGGATGGGGGTGGGGGAAAGGGTAAAGTGGGTGATGGGCATTGAGGAGGGCACCTGTTGGGATGAGCACTGGGTGTTATATGGAAACTAATTTGATAATAAATTATATATATATATATATATATATATATATATATATATGAATCCTTTACTGTAGTACTTAATCCATTTATATTTATTGTAATTGCAATAAACAATATTTGGATTAATTTCTACATTGTAATTTGTACACTACATTTGTCTCATCCTTTCTATCTCTCCTTCCCCCCCCCCCTTTCTTGACTTCTTTTGCATTATTTGAAATTTTTTTCATTCCATTTGTTTCTGGTACTGGTTTGGAAGACATGTTCTCTATCATTATTCTTTTAATGATTATCTTCAAAAACTTCCACATGCTTAAATGATTGAAATCTATGATAAATCAATATTTTTACCCTCTTCTCAAATCATACAAGAACCTTGGAACACTTAGGCTTTGTCTCCTGAGCCCCGGAAGTCTGTAAAATCTCAAACTTAAGTTTACTAAGATGAGAAGACATCCCCAGGGTGACAGTGAGCTTCAATAGTTCGCTTAATTACTTAGTTCCTTCTTTTACTCTGTAGATTCTTTACTTTCTTGCCAGATCATTGATGGCTTACAATTATTTTACCCCAAAGTTTTAGTTGTTTTCAGTAAATGGGTTTTTTAGTGTATCTAGACTTTCATGTCTCCAGAAATGAAATCTCTCTGAGCCTTAATTTTCTTGTACAGTCAATGGGGATGATAATAATAATTACTTTATAGGGTTGTTTTAAGGAATAAAAATATATAATCAAGCAGATAATATAGTATTCATAAAATATTTGAGCTGGTGTATATATTTGCACGCACACGCGCGCGCACACACACACACACACACACACACAGGAAGCCAGCTTGTTCTCTGGACTAGCTCATTTTTGTGCAGGTCTTAGAATAAATGTTCTTTCTTCTTTCCTCTTTGATTAATTAAAGAATATCCCATCATTGCAAGCTAAAACTGTTATTATTTGCAACTACTGAATCAGTTAGTATTTTGGAGTTCTTTTATAGTCAAAACAAAATAAAGAAACAAGTTGGTTTCCGAGGCCAACAGAACTCCTGATTTCCTCCCTCCCTCCCTCTCTTCCTTCCTTCCTTCTTTCCTTCCTTCCTCTTTCTTTCTTTCTTTCTTTCTTTCTTTCTTTCTTTCTTTCCTTCTTCCTTTCACATTATTAGAACAGCCTCATTTCTCTCATTTACTGATCTTAAAATAAGTAAAAATTGAACTTATAAATTCCTTCTAATAAATTCTATTTTATCTGTTTGTTTTATTGGAACCTCAATCAGCAATTGATAAATTATATAGGGCCCTAAATGGCATAGGAATTGAGAGAAGTCAGTGAATTGAAATAGTTCATGAAAACTTCATGATTTTGACCGAGATATGCTGAAGGAGAGATGCCCTAGAGGTTGGGACCTTCACAGGGAAATCATCTCTCCCTACCCCTCTCCCCTAACCACAGTTACTAACTTTGTCTGACCCTGACTCTGGGAGCATGTGACTCCTAAAGAAAGTAGCTTTAATCTCTTCCCTTCCCAGCTCTCCTCCAGGTCTCCCTTTCAAGAGGGTTGAGTCCGCTTTGTAGTTCTAGAATGTAAGCTTCACTAATGTCATGTGGAAGCTCTAAAATCAAATACCTCGGTCTTTCAAAGAAGTCATATCTTTTTCTCTTCACTCTTAAGTGCTCAATGCAAACATCCCTTTCCCAAGAAAACCTTACCTGAAATTCATTATCACAAAAGATCCCTGTGTTATAGAGTCTTACAACACCATTTTGCAAATCTTAGCCACACTTGTCACAGTTGCGATTTTATATTTTCTAGCTTAGATTGTGTCATTGTCTGTGTTCCATGCTAGACTATAAGTCCATCTGTTATTTCTCATAATTGTATTCCAGTACCTAGCACAGCGTCTGGCTCACAGTGAACGCTCAACAAATATTTGCAAAATGAAGGATCAAAAAGCGTAAGTATTACTTTTAAGGTAAGTACTATTATTAACCCCATATTTACATAATAAGGAAATTGAGGCTCAGATAAGTTAAGTAATATGCCTAAGTAAGAAGTGGCTGAGTCAAAATTTGAACCTGCCTTTCTGATCCAGAACCTGCAATGCTTAAACAGCACTCTGCTTTCCCAAGCAGAGCAAACACCAAAACCAGACTAACCAGCAGCTTTCTAAGTACATAAGTTCCCCGTAGCCACATCTGTTTAATCCTGGAAATCAAAACCAGAATCCTAGATATCAGAAAAGGATCCTGGAATCCTAAAGCTGGATGGGACTTAGAAATTCTCGGGTGAGAAGAATCAATCTGTTCAAAGTCACACAGCAAGATGATGGCAGATTTAGGGTAAGAAGTTCAAACTCCAAATTCAGTGCTTTATATGCTGAATTCCATATAGACACCCTGGGCAGCAGCTTAGTGTCCAAGGTCCAAGGTTCAATCTGCCATAAGCAATGACCTTCAAATTTTTTACTGTGGTCAATTTGTGATAGGAGAAAGGGGAATGGAGAGCAAGAGATCCCTGGACCTATCTATTCTCACTTTCCAGGATAAAAGAATTCAGTGCTATCAGTTAAGGGCTATCCTATAAGCACATATAGGGAGATCCCTATACATCTATTCTAGCCTTAGGAATGGGGCTACACCTTGTTGTTGTTGTTGTTTTTTAAGTAGGCTCTATATCCAATGTGGGGCTTGAACTCATGACCCTGAGATCAAGAGTCTCTGCTGACCAGGCCAGCCAGGAGCCCAGAATGTGGCTGCTTCAGATTTGAACGATGTACATAACTTGTTCTGTCCCAGGGACTGTACTAAACCACTAAACTCATTAACTGCATTTCTCTTCTAGTATATACAAATCCACAAGAGAGGTGCCATGATTAAACCCACTCTACAGATATAAAAAATTGAGGCTTGAGTAATTGAGATTGAGTAATTTATCGAGTTGCAGAGTTTATGAGGACAGAGTGGGAACTTGAATCCAAAATGCTCTAGGTCTAGGCTCTTAACCACTATACTAAGCTCCCTCAAAACCAAGCAGTCATGCATACTTGTATTAGTCTAGTAATTGGAAATCCATTCCTTTCACTACTATTTGCCTAGTATATTTATCATTTCATTTTTAAAACTAGTTTAATGGAGTGCCTGGGTGGCTCAGTCAGTTAAGCGTCCGACCTCAGCTTAGGTCATGATCTCACAGTTCGTGAGTTCGAGTCCCGCGTCAGGCTCTGGGCTGACAGCTCAGAGCCTGGAGCCTGCTTCAGATTCTGTGTCTCCCTCTATCTGTGCCCCTCCCCTGCTCATACTCTGTCTCTCTCTAGAAATAAATAAAAACATTTTTAAAAATAAAAAAAAATAGAACTAGTTTAATAAGGGGCACCTGGCTGGCTCAGTCAGTAGAGCGTGTAACTCTTGATCTTGAGGTTGTGAATTCAAGCCCCATGTTGGGTGGAAAGATGACTTTAAAAAATAAAATATTTTTTTAAAAAAAGAAACAGGATGTGTGAGGAGGGCACTCTGGAGGAGGGGGGACTAGTTTAATAACAATAAACATGAGATATTCTGTATGTTCAGATTTAGAAAGATATATTTTTTTAATTTATTTTTTTAAGTAACCTCCACGCCCAACATAGGGCTCAAACTCACAACCTGGAGATTAAGACTTGCACACTCTACTGACTGAACCAGCAGGCACCCCTGGAAAGATATAGTATTTAGGCAGGAAAAAAAAAAAAGCCATGGTGGCCTATGTATGATCTCCTATGTACTAAAAAGTACATATATACTTCTGGAAGGATACACAGCAAGCCATAATTTCTTGGGAGTGGGCCTGGGGAGAACATAGCCAAAAGCAGCCTTTTATACTTCACTCCCCCACTCCAAGAACAATTATTATTTGTAAAATTTTTTAAAACTTGAAACATACTATTAATGTAAATATAAGTCATTTCACAGGACAGTTAACTAAAATCCTACCACAAACTGGGGTGCCTGGCTGGCTCAGTCTGTTAAGTGTCTGACTCCTGATTTTGGCTCAGATTATGATTTCAAGGTTCATGGGTTTGATCCCCCATCGGGCACTGTGCTGATGGTGCAGAGCCTGCTTGGGATTCTCTCTCTCTCCCTCTTTCTCTCTCTGTCCCTACCCAGCTCGTGCTCTCCCTCTCTCAAAAATAAATAACCAAACTTAAAAAAAAAAAAAAAAACACCCTACCACAAGCTGAACTGATTCAATACTAGCAGCAATTTAATCCCCTTGTTCACACTCAAACCAACGCCTATGACAATGAAGACAAAGGAAAAGAGGTAAAGTAATGCGTCATAGTAGAATTTAGTCAGGGTTAAAATCCTTGATTCCACCATTTACCAGCTTATGATTTCAGGGGGGGCTATTTAACCTTTATGAGCCCCAGTTTCCTCATCTGTGAAGTGGAGAAAATCCTGTCTCCACAGGACAGGGTAAGGAGAGGAGAGATAATGCATATCAAGCAGTTAGTACAGAGCTTAGCAACTAGTAGACAGTCCACAAGACTAATAATCATCATTATGTACTGACGACAAAATATTCTTCCCCCGTCACAGTCATGCCAACTATGCTCATGCTTACGTGATAGGAGATGTGAGCTTGCCCAGAATCAAGGGGTAGTCAGGCTTGTGGGTAGAAAAAAAAAAGGCTAATGGCCTCTTCCCCCATACCTCAATCTGTGTGCCATCTATGGGGTTTCCAGGATATCCAGCTATATACTTTCAGAGTTATCAGCTATTTGTCCTAAAGAGAAAATTATACTTGTGCATCTTTGGGGGTGGGGAGGTCTGAGGACTAGATGGGTCAAGCTGATTTTCTTTGGTTTAGTTTCATTCTTCATCCATCCCCTGCCTGCAACCCCCAGTCAGGAAATTTACAAGCTTAGAAAGTTTGATCAACCATAGGAATTTTGGCAGGTCTATTTGACCCGAGGTTAGAATCCACGGGCTGGTACTACTGTGGGACTGCAATCCTTTAGCCAAAATTTTGGATCCAAAACACTTTAGGACCAGAAGTTTTCTCATAAGACTAATGCAAATGAACTCATTTGGAGGAAGACCCTGAACTGCCATGAGGCTACTTAATGTCTTTATTGATCATATTTGGGATGACTAGTCACACATTTTTCTGAGGAAATATCGATGTGTTTGATTATGTGGTGCTGCCCTGGACTTCACTAAGGATTTTACATAATATTCAATAGACACATTATATTACCTTGTTAAAAACATGAAAAATTCAGAATTCTGAAAAACATCTGACCCCAGGGATTTCAGATAATACATTGTAGATCTGCATTTCCAAACAAGCTCTCAAGTCTTCTTTGTCCACAGCCCAGCTTCTTCCTGTCATTCATTAGCTGGGTCATCTGTGGGGGCAGAAGAACCTGGCTAAGACTCAGATGCCTCAGGGCCCCAGGGGGGACTCAGAACCATGGACAGCGGCACATCCCAATGTTGCTGCCAAATAAATTTGCTAACCTCTTAGACTCAGTTTTCCTACGTATAGAGAGAGATTGGCACAATGCAGCTCGCCTGAGAAATGTGGCCATTTTTTTTTCTAACAGTAAAACAAGGTATGGGGTTGGGGGACAGTTGATATGGTCTGGGCAGAGAAAATAAATGTGTTTCTTATCTTTTTCCTCCAGCTGGTTCCAGGCTCTTTTCCTTTGACATTATTAAAAGCCTGGCAGGTACTTTGAATGTTTGTTTCCATCAAGTTTCCCTTGCCTTTCTAGTCTGCAAATATTTCTGGCTGTTTTCCTTTCCTGAGTGTTCTGTGTTGCCTAGCCACCAGATTTTCCCAACCTTACCTGCCCAGCAACTAGGTAACTAGGCAGAGACTTTGCTAGGAGTGGACAGAAAGTTCCCAGTGGACTTTGCCAGGTCCCGTAATTCTAATAAAAAGGAAGTGAATAAGCCACATGTTCCCATTGTTACTCATGCTCAGATTATCGTTAGGTCCTTTAGGAGAAAAGGAGGGGAACAGTGAGGTGGCTTCCATTACTGCTAAATGAGGTCATATCTAGCCTCAATGAAATTGAGACCACTGTGACTAAAAAACAATGCCTCAAATGGTGACATAAAGTCACACTATGGTAGAGCTGCAAGGGACCTTAGAGCTTATCTGCTGGAGGCAGCAGAAGCAGAACGGTCGCTTTTCTTTATTCAGCACATATCTATTAAGTGTTGGCTTGTGTCAGACACAAACTAGGAACAGGGATGGAAATACACCCCATCCTCTTCCCCAAAGCTTAGAGTTAGAGATGGGAGTGAGAGGCAGGTAAGATTTATTTTTTTTTTAATTTTTTTTTTAATGTGTATTTATTTTTGAGACAGAGAGACAGAGCATGAACGGGGGAGGGTCAGAGAGAGGGAGACACAGAATCTGAAAGAGGCTCCAGGCTCTGAGCTGTCAGCACAGAGCCCGACGCGGGGCTCGAACTCACGGACCGCGAGATCATGACCTGAGCCGAAGTCGGCTGCTTAACCGACCGAGCCACCCAGGCGCCCCGAGACAGGTAAGATTTAAAAGTATGGTTGGTATGTTAGGTGCTGCAGTAGAGGGACATACAGGATATTACAGGAAGCCAGTAGAGGGGAATCCAATCCAGGCTGAGGAGTAGAGGAAAAGATGCCCAAGGAGGAAAACACCTGAGTTGTGCGGGTGGGTGCGGTAGGGGATTTCAAAGAAGCAAAACAGTACGTGTGAAGACAGGCCACTGTGAGAGACCTCAGACTTGTCATCTTGTTGCATTTGTACGTATTTGGCCTTATTCCAAAGCTAAAATAATCTTGTCTCTGATAACCAGGGCCATGTCTTATATTTCTGTGTATCCCCAGAACCTACTCTGTTCCCTGTATATAGTTACTGCTTGACCAGTGGTTGTCAGCGATAATGGGCTTAAGGCCTCACATCAGAACTATAGCCATGCAGATGATTTCATGGTAGAAATGGAATATCACAGCGGAAACTGGGACACACTCACTCCACCTCTAATACTTCCGAGGCCACCCCAAGGAGGAATTTTGGCCTGAGGACGCCAGAAAACTGCAGAAACTAAAGTTGCTCCTGACTTCCCATGGCTGAAAGTTCCTCAGGAAAGTGTGTGGCCCAGCACTCATGTTCTTGAGATTTAGTCTGAGCCCCAGCACATCATCCATCAGCCCACTGATACTGGGATAATTCCATGGCCTCTCTGAGCTGTACATTTTCTACCCACAAAACAAGAGCTGGCTCCCTACCTACCTCAGGGACATATTATAAAGGTAAATGAAGGGTAGGGTCACAACAAGCCCTTTGAAAACAGACAAAAACTATAACTCATAAAGGACTGGTCTACTGGGTAAGAATCAGAAAGCCCAGTCTCCCCCACCAGCCAGCTTTTGGCCTTGGTCAGCAATTTTCTCTCTCTGGGCCTTACTTCTTTCCCTCTGGCAGATTCCTCAGGTGACCATCACAGATCTCACATTGCCCCATGGTTTTTGTTCTGTTCTTTAGTACCTTAATTTACAAACTAGAACCCTTAGGCAGCCTTTGCAAACTGTGTTCTGGGTGCTAATCCTGTGTTTATGTCATGATTCCTATCCACCGGTACCAAAGCTCCCAACATTGATTGGTTGCAGCAGGGATAGGTCTAATTGTCCCTGGCAAATTGCAATGGCTACAGTGCATATAGGTCCTTCTTGGCGAGGGCCTTGAGGACTGGGGAGTAGCCAGGCAGCTAGAAGAGATTCAAGTTGCAAGCCCGGGAAAAGGCTTCCCCTAAATGGAAGCATCATTTCACTGTAGAAAATGGTTTCTGTAACACTGGGGCAATCCATTGCAGTTCAGCAGGAACATTGGTGGGTCAAGAGAATTTATATCTCTTGCCAGGTTGCTGTGTTGTGTGTGTATATGTGTGTCTGTGTCTGTCTGTCTGTCTGTCTGTCAGTCTGCCCCCCTAGGCTTTTTCAGCCCTCACGGCTCCCCAACCCTTCTCTGGGCTCCTGCTTTCTTTTATCTCTTCCCCTTTTGCCCCCAAGCTGTCTCCCCCACGTCCTCCTTCTCCGCTGCCATTGTGTCTCACACTCCGTGCATTCTTCCTGCTGTTCTCTTCTTTGCCTTCCTTTTTTGATGAGGATCACTAGGGCTTCAGTCCACCCAGCTGTAAGGGGAACATAACCCTTTAGAAATGTGACCTCATTTACTATAATTCTCACACTGTGCAGGCCAGGGGTAGAGGTCACCCCCCAACCCCACCATTGTTCCTGCTGCCAGTGCTGAGATTAAAAGAGATGAGTCCTCGAAAGGCACCCAACAGACCAATCATTTATTCAGCAAATACTTGTTTTTATGTAAGTTTTAAAATAATTTTAAGGTAATGCATGTATATTGCAGAGAATTTAGAAAGTACAGGAAAAAAAGAGAAATATTTAAAGGAACCATGGTTGCCTCTCTCCAGGGATAACCCTTAGCAGATCTTACTTTAATCCATGCTAGGATGTTTTTCTGGGCTTTTCTGCATACTTGTGGTTATATTGCATGTATAATTTTGTAGCCTGCTTTTTTCTACTTCGTATTATAACATGAGCATTTCCCTCATGGTATTATAAATTCTTTAAAGACATTAGTTAAATTTGCTTTCTGTTTGCCCAGTTTTTTTGGACATTTACAGGAGTTCCAAATTTCCTATAATGATAATTATACTGTAAGGGGCAGTTTTATGTGCAAAGCTTATACAGTCAGCATGGTGTAGGGTTGATGAGTGGTTGTCTTGATTGAAATCTGGGCTTTACCCTTACAAGGGTTGGGTAAGTTATGTGCCTTGGTTTTCGCTTCTGTACAGTAGGGATGACAATAGTACCTTCCTCCTGGGTTTGCTGTTAGAATTAAATAAGATGATTCATCTAAAGCAGTTAGAACAGTTCTTGGCATATAGTAATTACTCAGTAAATATTTACCTGTTAGTATGCCTTAAGACAGATTACCAGTAGTGGATTTACTTTGGTCCTTGATACATAGTGCCAAATTGCTTTCCAAAACAAGAACAAACCTGTATTGACAAACCTATCCTGATTTGAACTCCAACCTGACCGATGCCAAGGCTCACAGTCTTTCTACTAGCCCCTCTACAATACCTCTTCAGGCGAGTGCTAGGAATCCCTGCAGTAATCGTTCTCTTAATGCCGAAGAAATGGATTAGCATTACGACTATAGAAAGCACCTTGCATGATGCCTGGCACTTATTAAATTATTTGAGAACAAATCTGAATTATATTATGGAGTGAATGCCTCTTTCACATATTTAATAGATGGTCATTGAGATAATGCACATAAAGCTCTTAGCCCAGTTCCTGGCACATGGTAGGCACTTAGATAATCTATTATCGGTGTATCCATCCATCTGCCCGTCCAGCTCTCTTTCTGTCATCTATCGTACTACCCTCTTGCTAGCTCTCCAGTGCCCAACCTGGCACAGTGTGCCTTCACCATCATCACTCTTAACATTCTCATTGACACAGCAGAGCCCTGCCAGTTTGATGGAGTCAGTACCCAAGGTCTGTGCTGGAATAACAGGCTTGGGAGCCGAAGGGAGAGGATTGAATATCGAGATGTGCATGACAGATGGGGCACAGGCTGCAGTGAAACCATATGTGGGCTCACTGTGAGGCAGGGCCTTATGTGGATGCCCCAAGCGTACTGAGACTGTGGGGGACCAGGGATCAAGAAGCTGGTAACTGCAAATAACTTGGCCTTTGAGGACCTATCTCTTGTCCCTTTCACACACACACACACACACACACACACACACACACACACACACACCTTCCAGGGCAGGAGAAAAGAAGAGATCTTGGGAGGGGTGTTCTGGAAGAGAAAAACAGCAAGCTGAGTGTTTCACGTCCCCTCCCCCCAATTTGTCATTTTCCTTTCTGCTGGCACACCCTGCCGGCCCCTAAAGCTACATTGCCACTGCTCCTTCCTCCCCCACCCATTCACTCTTGGGTCCCCTTAACCAGCTGAGTCAGGCCATGACTTTCAAAAGGAACATCAGAAAAATTAAGGGAGAACAAAAGGGAAATAAACAAAGAAAGCACAGGAAAATTCTCAGCCTTAGAGTTTGGCAAGTATAAGCTCCTGACCCAGCAGAGAATTCAGGGCCCTGCGCCATTCCCATTCCACTGGAGGGGAAAGGGACATTCAGAGAGGCTCTTTTTACACTTTGAGGTTATTTCCTCAGGTTTCTTTTTCTGCTCCCTCATGAAATGTCCCAATCCCTTGGACAATGATGGAAGTGAGCAGGGTTGCTGGGGAAGAGAGTAGAGAGTGCTCAGTTTGGCATCAGACAGACCTGGCTTCAAATCTTGCCTGTATCTGCTGGATGTATGCATCTGGCACATTAACTTAACTTCCACGGGCCTCGATTAAAAACAGCCTAATTGAATTGTTTTGAGGATTAAAAGGTACGCGTTTGACACAGAGTAGGCATCCAGAATGGGTCTCTCTCTCCTACTTATCCTGAGCTGAAGAATATAAAAAGTACTCCAGCTTCTGTAGGAAAGTGCCTTCCTACACACAGAGGGAGAAAAGTCTTTCCTTTCCTGGCTCAGAAAGTTACCCCTGGGGTCGAGGCGCCTGGCTAGCTCAGTTGGAGGAGAATGCAACTCTCGATCTCGAGGTCATGAGTTCAAACCCCACATTGGGTGGGGCTTATTTAACACAAATAAGTGAATAAACTTAAAGAGAAAGAAAGTTACCCCTGGAGCAAGTATATACCAACCTACACACACACCACCACCACCACCCTCTCTCAAAAATGGGACCTGCCCTAGGTCTTGGACCATAGCTCTTCAGAGGGCTCCAGGGCAGGGCCTCACGAGAATTTGGGACCCACTCCTCGCGGTCTCAGTTCAAGGTGAAGGCAAAGAAGGCCTCCCCTTGCAGACCTCACCTGGCTGGCTGTAGCTTCAAGCGCAGAAAAAAGGCAGAATCATGCATCAGTTTCCTTTCTTTTTCATTTGGCTGATCTCTGACTTTTTTTCCCCGAGTTGGAAGTTACTTAACTTCTCTGGGACTCCTTTTCCTCATCTGTTGCCTGGGAAAGAGACACATTTATGAGAGTCAAGTGAGATAAGAGCTGAACAAATGCTTCAAAAAGTGTAGAGGAAGGCAGATATAAAGCATTCTTGGTCTTCCATTCGTTTTCATTTTCATTATTGCATCGGAGGAAAGACCTGGTGGAGTTGCCACCTGCTGATAAATCTCACCCCCCCGGCCCCTCCCCCACCCCTCACACATATGCAGTCACACATCCTGCTCTGGGAAAGTGGGAAAGTGCCAGCAGCGCAGGTTCCTCTGCCAGTGAGCAAGAGCTCACATGCCCCCAAGGCAGCCTGTGGATGCCAGAGTTAACGTGGATGGAGTTCTGAGCTGTGCAGTCTGTGGTTGCCTTATTCCGCCTCCTCATGCTCTGGCTTTGGGTCTCAAAACGGCAGGAACGGCCATGCACGTTCCCAGGCTTGAGTGAACCTGTGCTCCGTAGGAGAGCAAGAAGTTGGGCAGGACTGGTGCTGAGAACTCTCCTGGATTCTTTCCCTGCATGAATTGGTGTGCTGCTAAAGAAATTGCCTCATCTGAAGTTTTGCAATCCCCTATGGAGAGAAGTGGGTAGTTGTGGTACTTCCAAAGCCACCCAAAGTTTAAGAGACAGACTACTACAGACCTCATTGTTGGAGGGGTGGGGGTCTGCCTCTAACCAAAGAGCCTGACTCAGAAGCAGTGAGGATCTCCAGGGTTCTCTCCAGTACAGAGTCAAGAATTTATTCCCATTACCTACTTATACCCAGAAATGAACCCCTTCTTGGAGCCATGTCATTCTGGAACCATGTCCACGGGGGTAGGATTTGGCTGATGGACAGCCCAAAGGCCCACTTGACCTTGCATTCCGTACCAGTCTGCTTCCCTCCCACCCCATTACCTAGGGCTTTGTGGTCCCAGCTATGTGGCCTTGACCACGAGTTTGACTCAGAGGTACTGAGCCCACTGGGCTGGGAGTGAGATCCGCCTTCTCTTTTATGGGGAGAGTCTCTTCTACTGTGTGGTCTATTGATGTAGCGAGTAAAGAAGATCTCCCCACACTTGGTGCTGATTTACATTCCCTAGGGAATTCTGCGAGCAAATCAAGCTCTTGTATAAAGAGCTAAGAGTTTGTGCATAAAAGAGCTTATGAAGAGAAATCCCCAGGTGGAAAGAAATTAGCAACCAGAGCTAATACCAACATAAACAGAGTCCACTGTGTTGGATTCTGCTTGGAGGATATCAGAGGTGGGTGCAGAACAGGACATGAAGGCATTTCCTCCCAAGCTTTCACCCAGTGCCTTACTCCTTCCCTTCTCTATAGACCTTGCTTTAGTTCCAGCTAGGATACCTGCTGCCTCCTCCAGGAAGACCTCCAGGGTTTCTCTGTCCACTAAGCTCTCCCAGCCCAAGCCTGGGCCGTTCCCTTTTCTACTAAGACAGTCAAGGTAAAATGGGAGATTTTTTTGGCTTAAGAAAATTTCCTAGAGGGGCGCCTGGATGGCTCAATTGGTTAAGCGTCCAACTTTAGCTCAGGTCATGATCTCACAGTTCATGAGTTTGAGCCCCACACGGGGCTGTCTGCTGTCAGCACAGAGACCACTTTGGATCTTCAGTCTCCCTCTCTCTCTGCCCCTCCCTCATGGAAATGCACACACTCTCTCTCTCAAAAATAAACATTTTTTTAAAAAGAAAAATAAAAACTAAAAAAAGAAAAATGTCTAGGAACTAAAGGGAGAATAAAATTGAAAGTGTAAAGGCCTAGAAACTGAGGAGTTTATGGCAGTCAGCAGCATTACCCGGGTAATCAAAGTGCACTCCCCTCCCAACGCCCAACTTAGATAGCATCAGATACCCAGAAACAGGAGGCCCCAGTTTTACCCTTGATGTCTCTTCCCTTTCCTCACAACCAATCTCTCCTCTCTGTTCTCCCCAGAAGTGTCTCAAACCCATCCTGTGTTCCCCATCCCTCTGACTCTGCCTTATTCAAGTTCTCACTGTCTCTTTCCTGGACTCTGCTGTAGTTTCCTCACCAGTCCTCCAGCCTCGTCTCTTCTCTCCAGCCTTTCTTTCCAAAATGTCCTCCTCTCCTGGCCTTCCTGGTGAATGTCTCATTGTTTAATGAAACTCAGCTCAAATGTCACCTCCTCCAGGAAGCCTGCTGGTACTTCTTCAGGCAAGGCTAGTTGTTTCCTTCTCTGTGTCCTTTTCGATTACCCTATGATAACATTTATTTCAATGTTTTGGAATGGCTGGTTAACGTGTTTATCTACCTCATCACCCTTCGTGGCAGCTCCTTCAAGGACCCAGACTATGGCTTATACCTCTATTCTCAGGGTCTAGCAGGGAAGCAGACCTTCATTACATAGCAGGACATGCCTGATGGAGAAAAGAGGGGGGAAGAAAAGGGAGAGGAACATGGAATGGAAATTTTGCATAGTTGTAGAGTCTACCGTTCCTGAACCACCCCCTAGATCTTGTGAGGGAAATTCCCTGAAAGAAACACTTACCACTGCATCAGCCCGTGTTCTCTGTCACAATTTCGCATGGTGCTGATTGCCCCTACAGTGTCTTCAAAGCTGCTGAGGAGGCTCAGAATCCTGAGGAAGCAAAAGTCCATGGAGATTAGGCTGTGCCAATTCAGGACGAAAACCAGTCTGAAACCCAGGTCTTTCGGTGCCTAGGCCAGGGTCCTTGACACAACATCAGGGGCCGCTCCACAAGTTTTCCCTCCAGGCAACAGCATATAATTATCAACATTAGTATTTGCAATTTATATGCAGCTTTTGCTTCACTGGCTTTTTTATTATCCTTTTGATTAGTAATTCGGTATGCAGCCCAGGCATGGAGCAAAGCCAGGGTAGGGAGGGAAGGAGCAGAGGGGAGCCAAGGCC
This sequence comes from Acinonyx jubatus, assembly GCF_027475565.1. Taxonomy (NCBI): domain Eukaryota; kingdom Metazoa; phylum Chordata; class Mammalia; order Carnivora; family Felidae; genus Acinonyx; species Acinonyx jubatus. The sequence goes on along the minus strand of NC_069386.1, from coordinate 117,198,160 downwards.
AAGTAGAAGGCCATGAGACCCTGTGAGAGGAAGGCCACGGGGGAGCAAAGGTGCAAGAGGGTACATAGACTCAAGGGACAGGGTCTTGGGTGGGGGGGGGGGTAAGGAAGGGAGAAATGCCTCTGCAGATGCTCTATAGGCTCCAGATGAGTGGTCCAAGAACCTTCCTAGCCTCAGGGCCTCCACTCTAATGGGGCAGGGGCAAGAAGAACAGAATATATTTAGCACCCAATAGGTTAAACACCAATATCATCAGCCCAGCCCAGACACTGCACAAGGCTTGGGGAGTTTTCTGTCCAGTGGAGAGGAGGAGACCCAAACTCCATGACAAGAGCTCCTGGCTCCTACAGTGCATGCTGGGAACTAAAGTGAACTTCCCCAGATGCTTCATGTTATGTGGGAGTAAGGGGTTCCTGGAGCTCACTATTCAGTGTGCTATCACACCCTTGGATGGGAGGAGAGAGGACTCCCACTGCCAGAGCCTGGTCCCCAGGGCCTCCTTCCACCCCCAGCCCCTGCTTCATTCTGCTCTGGGGTTTACTTTGCCCCTATTTGCCTTCAGAAAATGGGAACACTCTCCCCTCCCAATCCCCTGGTACTGTGGTGAGACTCAAGACCTGGTATGGAACTTGAAAAATAGCCCCATCTACTTGTAATCCTGAAGATGAGGGTATCCCCCATGATTTAAAAAAAAAAAAAAAAAAGGAAAGGAAACCAGGAGGCAGGATGCAGGGGGACAGATAAAGAGCAGCACAGTAGGGGAGACAAAGCAGACCGAAGCCCTGGGCTCAGATCTCAGATCTCCCTCTGGGAGAACTGAGGAGAATGTGTACCCACTGAGGGCCTATTTGAGACCAATATGTCACATCTGTCATCTCACTTTGTCCTCATATGACCCCTATGAAGTGGATACAGCTCCCCCATTTTGCAGATGAGAAACCCAAGTCTTTGAGAGGTTAACTCACTCAAGGTTATACAGTTAATGAGACACTAAGACCAAACCTTAGGCCCATGGTCTTTAAAGCCTGTGCCCTTGCCAGCATAGCACTGTTGTCTCCCAATCAAGAGATTTAATCTCTGAGCACAGCGTCTTCCTGTGTAAAATGGAGGGGGAAGGGCAGGGGGAGGGGAGGATTACATTGCCTCATAGAGTTGTTAAGAAAATTAAATGAGATTATATTGGTTACAAACATAAAAACCTGGCATGGTGTCTGGTATATAGTAGGCGCTCAATAAATGCTTTCTGCTTGCTTGCTTTTCTTCTCTTTAGGTTAATATTAAAACTCAGAGCTTGGGAACCTAGGACCTCCAAAATACTTCAAGAAACCCGAGGGCCGCCCATCGCTCCTGGGGGAATGGGGAAGTAGGGTAAGGAGAAGGACTGAGAAAGGGAGCTCGGCTCCAGGAATCAGAGAGACCTTTCCAGCTGTGCGCCCCTCGCTCCGCCGCCTCCTTTGGGCTCCCCTGACTTCCCGCCCCGCCCCGCCCCGCCCCGCCCCGGAGCTGGGTCCGGAGTGCCTGGTGGGCTGATTCCCGAGCGTGGAAGGGAGACGGAGGGGAGAAAGAGGCGGCGGCGGCGGCGGCAGCGGCGGCGGGAGGCAGGGAGGAGGGGAATCCTCCTCTCTGCTCTCCCAAGTCGGCGCGGAGCCGCCTCGGGCCGGGCTAAGGGCTGCGTGGCGGCGGCGGGGCCGGACCAGGATGCGGGGCTCCCGGGACCGCGCCGGGCGGGGCGGGCGGCGGCGCCGGGCGGCGGGCGGGAGCTGTCCGCGGTGCTGAAGCGGCGGCGGCGGCGGCGGCGGCGGCGGCGGCGGAGGCAGAGGCAGGGACCCGGGGCCGGGAGCAGAGGCGCCCTCCTGGGAGCTCCACCGCGGCCGCAAGGCGGGGGCGCCGTCGTTCACCGGCCCATGCTGGGCCCCCGAGCCCCGCGGAGGAGGCGGGACCGTCCTCGGCGGGACAGGTAAGGGGCCGTCTGGGGGCACAGAGGGAACCCAGAGCGAGACACCGAGGCCCGATCGAGCTGGGGAGAGCAGTGGGACCCCTCTCAGGGATGGGGGATCTTCCTCCCTACTGACTGCACCTTGCGCTCCGCAAGAGATCACTGCCAAGTCTATCCCTACCCCTCACCCTACAGACTGGGGATGCTGGGAGGAGCCTGTGGGACTGGGGCCCAGGTAGTCACCTGGACACTCTGACCCCACACCACCAGGCCTTAACCCCAACCTGAGACAGCTCTTAGACACCCTGTCCACAAAGAACGGTAAGGAGAGTTTCCCGGACTCCTGTACCCCAGTGCCCACCATGGTTTTGCTCATGAGGGAAATCTGAGCCAGCTTCACTAAGCATCCCTTTCCTCCCCAAGCCTGCTCATCAGGGTGACTGGAGTGGCTGTGGTCTTCCCCTCACCCCACGCTTCAAGATTTCTTTGCCCGGTAATGGCCCTTGGGCCGAGGATGGACCAGGCCCCTTAGGACTGATTAACCCATTTCTCCAGGGAAGGAAGGAGGTACCAGAATATACCTTCATTTTGTCCTGTGGCCCCCTTGACTCTAATGGAAGAAGGCTGGTTTTGCCTCATACTGCTTGGTGCATAAGGGCAGAGAGTGGAGATACCTGAGCCTTGTTTTCTATTATGTGCCCAAATTCTGGTCACCCTAGACAGAGCCTCCATTTGGAGTCTGCCCTCTTTCTGGCAAGAGTGTGCCGAATGAGCTCATTCAGGCCTGCAAAGTGCTTCCAATTCTTCAGAGCAGAGTTCTCTGAGTGGCAGAATGTAGTGATCAAAATAAAACTGCGTAGAGGAAGATTGGCCTATCACTATGGCTGACCACTGCTTTGTCCCTATCATTTCAACCCAGCACAAATTCTCCACCCCCACCAAGAGAAAGAGCACTAGACTAGGAGTTCTTGGCTGAGCGCTGGCATTTATCAGCTTGAGGCCAGTTACCTGAACTCTCTGAACCTCAGTTTCCTCATCCCTAAAGTGGGGATAAGGTAGCTGTTGTACCCACCTCAGGGAACTGCCTTGGACTCAGTGAAACAATGTGCCTGATTGAAGGCTTGTCATCTGTGGGTCATCATACCAGGATGAGTTGCTGTCACCGTTTCCATCCACTAGTCAGTCTGGCTGGAAGTAATCTGATCGTTGTTACCCCTACGCCCTTTCTCCCAGCCTGGCCATGGTTTCCTTTGTCTTTGGCCTCCCTGGGGTCCGTGAAACCCAACTTATAAATCTTGAGGAGCCAAAAGGGTTCCCTGCCCCCTTCTCTTTCATCATCACCTATAGAAGATAATATAGGGTGAGAGTCTGACTCACAGTTTTCGTTGTTTTTTCCCCCAAGAATCACAGATCTAAGGAAACAGCTCCTTGAAGGCAAGGATTGTGTTGTTTTCATCTCTTTGCCTCCCTGCACACTTCCCCTCCCCCATAGCACCTGGAAGATAGTAAGGACTCGGTAATTGGGTGTAAAATAAGAGAATGGAGTGTTAAAATATCTCAGAATAAAAGCATTTGATTGGACGTCTGGGAGCCCCATGTTTGGTCCCAGATCTGCCACTGACTCAAGCAAGTTCTTTTCCCTCTGTAGGCTTCATTTTTCTTTTCTGTAAAAGAGGGTTGGACTAGATAAGTTCTAACATTCCTGATGTTCTGGGAGGCTCTCTGATGGCCATCTTGAGACCGCAAATCCCTCAGTTCTTGAACACAGCATACCAGCTTCATTAACCTGGTTTTAAGACTAAGTTAATATCCTTTCAGCAAAGAACTGGATTTTATGAATGGAATGGAAGGGAGCAATAAGAACCTGAAAAAGCCATTTATGTTTCTGATGTTTCCTTAAGCTCCCCCTCTCTTCTTTATTTTCCCGGGAAGGCCATGAGTGTGTACAGGGTTGCAGAGCTGGGAGGGCCCCTGCCTCCAGGACAAGATTCTAGGAAAGCACCCCCCTCACAACATTCCTTGTGAGTAGCCAAGAGCCAGGAACCCAGTTCTTAGCCATGTCCTCCTAGGGACCTTGCCTGGCTGGATCCCCTCTCCTAAGAAGACTGGAAGAAGGGACAGTCGGGAGACATCCATCCCTGGGGAGAGCTTTTTTTATATAAAAACAAAATGAGCTCCTCTGACAATTTTCCTCAACTGTGGCAGGCCCAGCCAATATCCAGAAAAACCTCAGCTAATTGGCACTTCTTTAGAGCTGAGTAAGCCATGCCAGTGACCCCCCTGACTTACCCTTTAAGCGCCCCGCCAGGGTGGGGGATCAACCACCACCCCCCACCCCATGTCAGCACTTTCTGGCTCCCAAATGTTGGTGCAGCACTGGCAAAAATCAGCTCTCCAGAATTAACGGACAGTCACTAACCCTCATGACAAAGTAATGGCAACCGTGCGGCACAGCAAGCATAGAGATGGGCTTTATTATCTATGACTAGTCTGTGGGGGTGCTGGCCTCCTGCTGGGGCTAGAACAACTCACCACCACCACCCCCACTGTCTGCAGCTGTTTGGGTGGATACCCCACCCCCATAGTTGTCAGAGTGCAGGGCATCTCTGGTCACCAAGGTAGACACATCTGGCTCCTCTCTCAACCAGGGAGAACTACCCACTGGCTACTCCTTGTGTTCCCCACCTGCCAACTTCCTGCTGGGGGTCCTACTTGACCCCTTCTGCAACACCTCAAAAGGAAGAAGAGATTAGGTGATCCTGGTTATCTAGGGTCAGGGCGGGGTGGGGAGAATCTAAAGAAGAGGAATAGATAAATGTAACATGGTCATTAAGAAATGAAGTGTGTATGTGTGTGTGTGTGAGAAAGAAAGAAAGAAAGAAAGAAAGAAAGAAAGAAAGAAAGAAAGAAAGAAAGAAAGAAAGAAAGAAAAGAAAGAAAGAAAGAAAGAAAGGAAAGAAAGAAGAGAGAGATTGAAACATTGAAATATACCCATGCAGGTCCCTTCTGCTGGGCGGCACACATATGACAGAAGCAGAGAATAAAATATCTAGAGATATCTGCACATTATTAATTATCGTCAAGTTCAAAGGCCAATTCATCCATGAATCCTAGAGGGACTTCCAGTCCCAAAGTACACCACTCCATGGAGAAAGTAGAAGAAGCATCCGATTTCTTTAAACCTTTGCCATTTTCTAACCCCCTTTTCTTCTCAGGGGCTTGGTGGGCATCCTGCTGGAATAAGGTCCCCCCTGCTGCAAGGTGGGGGGACAATAAAGACTAATCTCATCCCTAATCTCAACCCTGCTCTTTGTATTCAGTTTCTCTCTTCTCTTTGCTCCTCCTTTATTCTCTCTTCTCCCTCCTTCCTGCAGCTGCCACCAGCACCCACCACCCCCTTCCCTCAAGCAAACCAAGCAGGGAGTGAGGACCTGATGCTCTACCTCTCCTCTCTGTTAGGTGTGTTATCTTCTGCCATTAGATGTACTATTTGCTTCTAAGTGGTTGGGAACAAGCTGCTTCAGTGAGGAGACAGGTTGTTTCAGCAAGAATAAAGATTTGATTCCTGCTTGAAAATGGACTAATTTGAGTAGTGGTGCCGCTGTCCCAATCCTCCCAGTAATTTTCATCTTTGTTAGCCACAAATCCATCCCCAAGCCAATGAATTATGCTCTGAGGGGAAGCCCAGGTTGGCAGCAGATAGAAAATAAGGTAGACCGATGTCTCTGGAAGTGCCTAGGAAGCCTCCCCTGGGAACTGAGAAGTGTTCCAGCCATCCTCTCTTTCCTGGGTTCCCTCCTTCACCCTCTCCTCTCCTCTGCCCTGCTCTTCTTCATAGCTCCATTGATAATTCTCAAGTCTCTCTCTAGCCCTGACCATGACCCAGGGATTCAACTGCATAAATCTAACTGTCAGGTGGATTTTCTGCCCTAGCATCCCAAGACCCAACTCATCCACTTCTCCTTCCTATCCTGCTCTTCCTTGTTGTGTTAGTGTGTGTGTGTGTGTGTGTGTGTGTGTGTGTGTGTGTGTGTTTCATTTTACTGGATTGGTACTTGGTGGGCCTTTTTAATATAAATATTCTTTTTTGTTTTTTCAGCTCAGGAACCACTTCCTATTTCTGTTCCTTTCATTGTCATTCCCATTCAGTCTCTGCTGTGTCTTTCTGAAATTTCTACTAGATGGATGTTGAACCTCTGGGACTCTCCTCCATGTCTCTTACCTTTCTTTCATATGTTCCATCTTCTTGTCTTTTTGCTCTATGTCTTGGGATATTTCATTAACTTACTCTTTCACATTAAAAAGTTAATCTTTAACTGTGTCCATTCTGTTATCCAGTCTCTCCATTAAATTTTTTAAAGTTGTGTTTATTTAAGTAATCTCTACACCTAACATGGGGGTCGAACTCACAACCCCAATATCAAGAGTCACATGCTCTTCTGACTGAGCCAGCCAAACACCCCACTTTATTAAATTTTTTGAAAATTTAGACAGTTATTTTCATTTTCCAAAACACTTTCATGTTCTTTGCTCTTTTTTCATAGCAGGCTGCTCTCATTTTATGGATACAATGTCCTCTTTTTTTTTCTCCCAGGGGATATGAATTGAAAAAAATTTAGAGATCTCTTCTATAAGTTGAATGATTTCAATCTTACTGGGTCAATTGTTCTATTTGTGTATTTAATCCTTCTCTTTTATTTTCATAGAGTTGTTCTTCATTATCCTTTGGTGTCCACTCAGACTTACGAATAAAGGAAGGTATTGACTAGCATAGGCAACTGGTACGGATTTCCTCTGAAGTTGGGTAAGTTTGTTTCCCTAACAGACGTCCCCCTTGAATGAGACTTATTCTTACTTCTTATTCTGTTTGGGGCTGCAGGTTTCTCAACACTGATTTCCTCACCAAAGAATTTCATTTGCTCTTTATCTTCCAGAAATTCCTCAGTGTTTCTGTTCCACTGATACCATTTTTTGTTGTTTTCCAATTTTGTTAGGATTTCATTCTTTTAGAAATATATGCTTTATCACTTTAATAGAATCTGAAGGAGAAGAGGTCATCACTAGTGCTCAGGCTGACTTCTTTTTTTAAAAATTTTTAATGTCTATTTATTTTTGAGACAGAGACAGAGCTCGAGCAGAGGAGAGGCAGAGAGAGAGAGAGAGAGACAGACAGACAGACAGAATCCAAAGCAGGCTCCAAGCTGTTAGCACAGAGCTGGATGTGGGGCTCAAATTCACCAGCCATGAGATCACAACCTGAGCTGAAGTCGGACGCTTAACCGACTAAGCCACACAGACACCCCTCAGGCTGCCTTCTTGAACCAGCGATCTTTCCCCTGGATTTTCTGTCTCAGTTGGTGGCCTCACCTTCTACTTAATTGACAAAACCAGAAGGCTGGGAGTCATTCTAGGCTCCTCCCTCTCCCTCACTTCTAGTTAGCCACAAAGTTCCGTTCATTCAGCCTCCTGACTCCTTCTTGGTTATGGCTCTTCATTTCCATCCGTTTTGCCACAGATCAGGGTTAGGTCCCCATCCTCTCCTGCCTGCATTTTTGTACTCATCTCTTCATGGGACTCTTAGCCGCCATTCTCATTCACCTCCCGTGCTTTGTATCCACTGCAGCCAGCCAGAGAGCTTTAAAACTGGGTATGACCATGTCACTTTCTTGCTACCACTTTCATTGGCTCCCCACTTCCCACAGAAGAGAGCTTTTCTGCATGGAATTCAAGGCCTTCCCACCTCTCCTGTCTTATTCCACCAACACCAAACCTCCCTGGCTTCCCCTCCTTTCCACTACCTCATGCTTTTGTGCTGGTTCCTCAGCTGGAAATGCCCTTCTCTCATTGTCTCACCTGGATGACTCAGATTCTTCCTTGAAGATTCAACTCAGGGGTACCTGGGAGGCTTAGTCTGTTAAGCGTCTGTCTCTTGATTTTGGTTCAGGTCATGATCTCACGGTTCGTGGGTTTGAGCCCCGCATCGAGCTCTGTGCGGAAGGTGCAGAGCCTGCTTGGGATTCTCTATCTCCCTCTCTCTGCCCCTCCCCTGCTCGCTCACTTTCTTTCTCTCTCTCAAAAAATAAATAAACTAAAAAAAAAAAAAAGATTCAATTCATACGTCACATGCTTTGAAAGCCTCTTCTTAATTTCTGACATTGCCTCCTCTCCCATCCCAGGATAGGAGTCCCTTATCAGTGTACCTCTAGCACTTGGTCGTATTTAGCACAACTCACTCCATTGTATTGAAATTTCGTATTTGCTAGTTGTATTCCCCCTCAAAGCCGGTACCATTTCTTGTTTATTCTTGCATCCCAAGAACTGGTCTGAATTAACTGCTCAAGAAATTATGCAGATATGCTCCACCCACCCCAGATCCTAGAAAGTCCTTTCTTATGGGGGAGCCTTAGCACACCTAGCTCACTCATTCACTGATTCACTCATTTATTCATGAGATCAACTGTTTACTGAGTGCCTAGTATACACCAGGCAAGGTGCTGCACGGATGAGGAAGATACAGTCCCCACCCTCTTGAAGTTCACAATCTGGTGAGAGAGAAAGACGCTAATCAACAAATCACACATATAGAAAAAGACTGTGCTAAGCTCTTTGAGAGGAGGAAGTGGAGCCTGGAGAGCAGATAAACAAGGAGCCTAAATCTAGACTGAGGATGTAGGGACATCTCCCTGAGGAAGGGACTTTTGAGCTGAGAGCTGAAGGATTCTGATGTGAGTAGAGACAATGGTCCTGAGAAACGCGACTGTGAAGTGAAAGAGAGAGAGGACAGGGGCTGTCGGAGGGAAATGGCACTGAGGAAAGGCATTCCAGTTATCTGTCACTGCCTAAGCACCCCCAAAACTTAGTGGCTACAACTAAAGACATTTTACTCTACCTCATGACCTTGAGGGTCAGAAATCCATGCAGGGTTGAGCTGTGTGATTACTCCACTCCACATGGCAGGGACAGAGGTCACGCCGTGGTATTTGGCTGACAGATGGGCTGGTTTGAAGCGTCCAAGATGGCTTCACTCACATGTCTAACATCTTGGCAAGACTGGAAGGCTTGGCTCAGCAGGTTCCATCCACCAGAGCTTCTACACACATGACCTTCCAGCAGGGCAACCTCAGAGTAGTCCAGCTTCAGACAGGGTGGCTCAGGGTTGGGGGAGTGAGTCTTTCAGTGAGCAAAGGATGCATGGCCTTTTATAACCTGGCCTCTGAAATCACACAGCATCACCTTTGCTGTGCTCTGTGGTTGAAGCAGTCACAAGCCCACTCAGATTAGAGAGGGGGTCTGTATCCCTCCTCTCGAAGGGAGGAGTATCAAAGTATTTACAGCTGGGTTTTGCAATCATCACAATTGATTTCTTTTTTAAGCGAGAGAGACTACAATATGTTTAAGTGCCATTAGGAAGGATCAGGAGTGAGGAGCAGCTGAAAACAGGGAAAAAAGGATAGTCAATTGTGTTAGCTCCCTGAAGAGGCAAACTGAAGCAAAGAAAGCCAAGTTCTCATTTTCCCTCGATTCTGATTCCGCTGGCCTCACCCTCCTCCCCACCCAGACCCCTGGCTTTCTCTCTCCACTGTCAGGTGCAGCAAGCTGCAGCCAAGACTCTAGACCAGAGATCATCAAATCCAGCCTCAAGCCATCTGCAAACAACCACCGTAGCCACAGCACTTCACAATTTGCAGTATGGTTTACACATTATCTGACAAGGGGATGATCTAGCACCCAATCGTAAAAATTTCACCTTTTCCCTGGATTTTAATCATTTATATTTAATCCTCTGCCTTGCCAAGAAGATCTTGCTTTTATCTTTCGGTTTAGAAGCAATCACTCTTGCTGTGCCAAGAGATAGTGGCCAACAGCTGAACGTCCTCACAATGAGTCTGTATCTATATGAACCCAGACCTTAAGGTTATCTGGGGAACCACCCCTGGGCTGCTAACTCACCCCCCATCTCCTAATCTTTTCACGAAGTTCCCATTTCCCATTCCCTTCACTGAGGCCCTCGGTTTTAACCTATTGGAGACCAAGTCGTCGACACTGTCACACCCACACTATTTATCACGGCCCTCGGCACACAAGTAGGCTCTGAAAGGCGCAGTTAAGTGAGAGCCCAGGCTTTGGATTCAATGAAACTTGGGTTCAATTCCAGTCTCCATCACTGTTTAATCTTGGACAAGTTACTTGACCTGTCTGAGCCTCAGTTTATCTGAAAAATGGGAAATAATCACAACCAGCCCCGCTGGTGGTTGTATGGTTTTGAGATGAAGCATAGGAAACACCTAGCTCATGTGGGGTTGCAGTATATCATAGCTGTTATTTTTTTGTGTATTTATTTATCTTGAGAGAGAGAGAGAGAGAGAGAGAGAGAATCCCAAGCAGGCCCCGTGCTATCAGCGCAGAGCCTGATGCGGGGCTCGAACTCACGAACCGTGAGATCACGCCCTGAGCCGAAACCAAGAGGCGGGCGCTTAACCAAATGAGCCACCCAGGCGCCCCTACTATTCTTATAGTGACTATTAGAGCAGCGGTTCTTAAAGTGTGATCCCTGGACCAGCAGCATCGACACCACCTGGGAACTTGTTAGAGATGCAAATTCTCAGGCCTATTTCGGAATCATAAACGGTGAGGGTGGAGCCCAGCAGCCTGGGCCAAGTCGTGCAGGTGATGTTAATGCACACCGATGACCGGCACCGCTGCCCCGGGCAACTTCTGCTTCAGAGGCTGCATGTAGGTCACCTTAATCCAGTTAGGCGGGAGCAGATTCAAAACCTGGTTTCTGTGCCTGTAAAGGCTGCTCTGTTTTTGGTTTGCTCCTGCTCCTTGGGGTTACCCCATAAGAAGTCCCAGTTGAAAACCAGGGGTGTTTCCTGGGGCCCCTCCTTAACAGGCCCTGAACTCCCATCCCCTCCCCGCCTCGGCCTCTGATACTGCTGGAGGGGGAAAGTGGCACCAAGGGTCACACTCACCTCCCCGTGTTTCTTTTTCCTCTAGGATCTTGGCAACTTGACCTCTCAAGTTCTTGCTCCCTTGGTGATTCTTTGATGCCTTCGTATCTTTCCCTAGTTTTTCTAACTGTTCTTGGCAATTGGGTGTGACATAGGTTACACTGCCACTTCTTTCCTAGAAGAGGGAGCCCCCTGTCCAGCTGTGACTCTCCCACTAGAAATGATAGGGTTAGATGAGCTCTTAGAGCAGTTCGGTTCCTGGCACGTGATGAAAAGCTCAATAAATGTTAAGTTATTGTTCTTCCTCTCCCAATAGAATCTCAGGGTCGTATTGAGCTGAGCTGTTAAAAATGAACCCCTTGTACCCTTCCACACATTTTATAGATAAGCAAACTGATGTTACACCATGTAATTGGACTCCAGAACAATCAGACTCTAGTGGAGGCTGTAATTGGATCCCAGTGGATTCCCGTATGGTGTCCTGTCCCCAGTCTGGAGGTGGCGTTGTGCTCTCGGTCTCTAAATCAGGAAGTGGAAAACATTAGGGCCCAGCTCAGTTCTCAGCTCCAAAGGAAACAAACCGGGGGCTGTGGCCTCCCAGGTCCTCCCCTCCCTCTCCTTTTGTGGGGCCTGGACCTCTTGCCCAACTGTACAATCTAGAGCAATCTCCTTAGCTTCAGAATTGCAGACATCTCGAGGCGCGTGGGTGGCTCAGTTAAGCATCCAACTTCAGCTCAGGTCATGATCTCACAGTCCATGGGTTCGAGCGTCGCGTCGGTCTCTGTGCTGACAGCTCGGAGCCTGGAGCCCGCTTCGGATGCTGTGTCTCCCTCTCTCTCTCTCTGCCCCTTCCTTGCTCATGATCTGTCTCTCTCTCTCTCTCTCTCAAAAAACCCATTAAAAATCATTAAAAAAAAAAAAAAGAATTGCAGACATCTCATGTCTTCCCTCTGGAGCAGAATGCACACACATGTGCACATGTGTGCACATGTCACACACACACGCAGAGGCTTGCTCACCAGCAAGTAAGCAGACATCCAGTACTGTCTGTACAGCAGGCACACCCGGCCGCATGAGCCCCAGGCAGAAGTGGAGATGAAAATTATCCTCTGAATACTGGTCCTTTACTCCAAAGAACAGGGAGAGGTAGCCCTCAGCAACAGGCCAAAATGTCAGGCAAGGCTAAGGATAGAGAAGCCTGGGCCTGGAGACCTGCCACCTCCTCCTTCTGGCCAGGGCTCAGTGCTGGGTCCCCAGGATCAGTTTAGCAGACTCCCGTGTGGCCCGAGCAGGTTTCGGGGGTGAACGTGACCTGCTAAAGAACTGTGACCCTTGGCTGGACTGTGAGTAGGTGCTGTAGCCCATAACCTGGTTGCTTTATGGAGGCGGAGGGTGTGTGTGTGTGTGTGTGTGTGTGTGTGTGTCTGTCTGTCTATCTGTGTCAGGGCAGGCTTTGACACTGTGCTCAGCCTTTACACCCAGAAGGAACCCCCAAACCTGGCAAGGCTTAAAACCACTTTTAGATAATTCGGCCCGGAAGAAATCTGCGCACTCAATTTTTTTCTGATTTAAAAGAAGTACATGCTCAGTGTAAAAAATAAATATGGGAAACAGGAAAAAATGGTGTAAAAAGGCAAATGAAAAGCACCTGTGCGCCCACCCCTGGCGATAATCACTGTTGACGTTTTGGCAGAGTTAAGATTGCAGGCACATAGCATTTTCTTTTCTTCCCTCTCACTGAATCCGCAATGAGCATTTTCTCATGTCATTCCTCTTTGTAAACCTGTTCGAAGGCCTTGTACCACTGGATTGTTGTACCACAATTTATTTAACTTGTGCCCGATTGTTGGACATTCAGGTGGCTTTCAGTTTGTCCCTGTTGTGCAAACCCAGGATCATACATCTTTGTACATGAAGCCGAGAAGCCCCTGCCCAGAGGCACAGTGTGGTGGAGGAGAGTGTAATCCAAGAAAGGCTTCGTGGCTTGGGTTTCAGTAGCTCAGCTGGGTGCACTTTGACCAAGAGAGGATGGCTGGCAAGAACAGGGGAATGAGCTGGGACCCAGCTGCCCCTTCCTGTCCTGGACACGTGCCCTGCAAGTGCCCCTACAGTCTCCAGAGCTCTGGGGCCTGATTCCTGGCCACAAGGATCCTTCCTTTTCTTCTGGGGGGATCGGACAGGTGATTGCCAAGGCCTCCTATGCCTCCTTCAGGACATAGGGCAGGGTCACTTTGATGCATTAGTCTGCTGTGAGGGCCCTGGGGCCGGTCCTCCCCACCACACCCTGCCAAAAGGCGCCCACATACCTCTGCCTACGCAGATGACAACAGGGACCCTTGAGGCTGTAAGCAGAGGGGGCGTTAATTAAGACCAGCTAGAGGAGAGGCCGGGGACCTTTGGGAGCCATGTCCTAGAATCCCATAGGGTGGGCAAGATGGAGGGCAGGACCAGGGCTGTGGCAGCCCAGGGGGAGTTGGGAAGCCACGGGATGGTGCTACGGCTCCACTGTGCATCTGACAAGGAGATGCCTTGCCTTCCCTTTGCTTCCTTCAATGTGCTCGAGGCGCCATGATAGGGAAGGTGGTACGTCACTGGATTCTGAGCGTGCTCATCTATCCCTGAGTCTTGACAGAGGACAGGGAGTGGGGGAGCTGACTTCTGCAGGGCTCCTTGAGGCTATGGGCTCATGGAGAGCTAGTGCCACCATCAGCGATCATTTAATCCAGCCCCTCTTACTGCAGATAGGGAAACCGAGGTGCCAGATCAAGAAGCTAATGGGGGCGAATCAGAATGGAATCCCAGTGTACCTGACTCCCAAACCCATGAGTCTTATGCTCCCGTGCCCTTCAATTGTACATCTGCACGTCACATCTGCTGGTGTGGGGGAGGTTCTGACAAGGACTCAAAAACTGCCCTCAGGGGTCAGAAGAGACCAGTCCCACTGGGAATCTGCCCAGAGGAGCCCAGGCACAAGCCTAGTCCAGCAAGCTTGGGTACTCTAAGCTCCCCACCTGCAGGAAGGAACCCGTCCACATATTATAGTCCCAGGGGCTCCCTGCATTTTGACCCATAGAGAGGAAAGAAGAGGGAGAAGTAGTGAGGCCCTGGCATTTATGAGCTCCGCCCCTCCCAAGAACTGCTGTCCCATCCCTGCACGCGGAGAAACTCCTTCCACAGCTGGGTGACAGCCCAAATGGAACTTGTAACTGCTTAATGTGCCAACAGAGCCCCCAGGTGTAGGGCAGCCCAGCACCATCCGGGCCCTCCCTGGGTGAAGAGTTGGGCACTCGGGCCACACGCTGTACTTTGGGTGCTTCCAGGATTCTGTTAGACATTCTGGGAGCCCCAGCCCCAGAGGTCACACTTCTCCGGGCTCAGAGCCTCTGAGACATGGCCAGGATAGCCTTCTCTTGCTCCTTTGCCTCCAGGCAGGCAACAGCCCTCACTCCTCCCTCATAGCAGGCCAGCCAAGGGACCCTGGCCCCCCATGGACCCACCCTCAATGCCTCCCCCTGGTCTTGCCTGGGCCTCCCCTGCCCCTCACTCTGTCCCCATTCCCCATTATTCCTGGGGCCATGCTCTGTCTTCAGGTTTCCCAAAAACCAACTTTCTAGAATCGAACCACTTCTCTGGGGGAAGAAAGAGAAATGGCCAGGCTCTGGCTGTGAATTCTTTTTTATTTTTATTTTTTTAATGTTTATTCATTTTTTGATAGAGAGAGACAGAGTGTGAGTGGGCAAGGGGCAGAGAGAGAGGGAGACACAGAATCCGAACTGACAGCACAGAGCCCGACGCGGGGCTTGAACTCACAGACCGTGAGATCATGCATGACCTGAGCCAAAGTCAGACACCCAACCGACCGAGCCACCCAGGCACCCCTCTGGCTATGAATTCTTGATAGGAGGTGGGAGTGGAGAAGGGGCCTAGACAAACCTTCCCTGGGGGCAGAATTCCCTCTCCACACTTGTCCCTTTACCATCAGGCCAGAAATGACCTAGGGTGGCACAGAAGCCCCTCCTACTTACAATGTACAATGACGCATCAGCCATCTCTTTGGATCCTCAGAACAACCTTGTGGGTTGGGGAGGAATTATCATCTGCACTTTACAGATGAAGAAACCCAGAAGGGCATGATTATTTGCCCAAAGTATCAAGGCCAAGACTGACTCTCTGATCTTCAGATTATAAATCCAGGGCAAGACATGACCCTCTCACCCTTCAGCATCATGATGGGGCTGGGAGGGAGAGAGTAGGGTCCCTGGGGGGGCCTGCCCCCTTTCTCCATACCCCACTTCTACATGCCACACCCGGCATGTGTGTAGGCTTTGCTGTAAACACATTTATAGGCTGCCTTTCCCTCCTTCAATCAACCCTGAGCACCTACTGTGTGTCCTTCCCAGGTGGGCATCTACACTCTAGCCCATGAGTGTGTCTACGCTTCAAGCTGGGATGTGCAAGTCCAGACTTTAGTGCTCCAGAGGCCCTGCCTTAGATCCCACAGGACTTCCCAAAGCCACAACTAACCTTAGAGGGGAGATTAGTCTAAGGAGCGTCCCCTTAAGACCATAACTGGAGAGAAGCATCCTCCTCTGCGAAGAATCGACAGCAATTAGCACATGGCCTATGCTGAGCTCTGAGCGAAGCGTGGTCCCATCCAACCCTACAACAAATCTTCCTCAACCCAGTATCCCACCGGCCACCAAGTCCTGCCATTATCTCCCAAGGCCCCTCCCCTTCTCTGCATCTCCTCACCATTGAGTCCCAGCTGTCCTCAGCTTACCTGAAGCCATGGCAAAGCCTCCTATTGGTGTCACAATCAGCTCAGCCCTCTCCAAGACACTCTCCCCACACAGCCATGGGAAGCTTCTGGACCCAAACCCTATCCTATCGCTCCTGCCAAGACCCCTGAAGCCCCCTTAGACCTAAACAGGGCTGCGTGGTCTGGCCACACACCCCATCTCACCCCTCCCTCTCTACCCTGAGAGGCACCAGCCTTCTCCCAGGCTCTCAGAGTGAACATCCCTTATCGAGGCCTCTGCATGAAATGTGTTCCCCTCCCCTTGCCTTGCCAACTGGTCCTCTTCCTTCTATCTCAGCTCCCAAGCCTTCCCTGTACCTTTGTGTCCGTTCCGTGCCTTGCACGTTCTTACGCCCCTTGCTGTCCTTCCCCTTCAGGGCAGGTGTCTTCTCCGCCACCGTGAGCTCCGTGAAGACAGTGCATCCTCCTCCCTCTCTCTGCTCCCTGCCTTTCTCACCTTCATGTCCCCAGTATCTGTACAGTGCCTGGTGGGGAGCTGATGCTCAACCGATAAGTGTGGACAGGATAAATGAATGAACCAACTCTATGAGGTGAGTACTGTGGCTACACCCAATTTGTAGACTATGAAAAGGAAACTCTGAGAAGCTCAGTGGCCATCTCAAGGTCCCACAGCTGGCCAGTGGTAAAGGCAGGGTCCGAGGGCCTGAGTTCTTAAACCTTTCCCGTCCTGCATCCAGCGCCCGGACTCAGCATCTATCTGTCTTGCTCGCCCATCAGGCCCTCTGAGGACAGCTCAGCTGGCCCAGGCTCCCCTCCCTGGAGCTGCCCCCAGAACCATGGAGAGTCTGAGTGAACTGCAGAACCCTTTGCTGCCTCGGAGCCCCGCCCCCCTCCATGGCCCTCACCCCTACCCCGAGGCTTCGCCCAGCTGGTCATGCGAGGAGAAGCTCTACTGCTACCTCCTGGGTGGTGCTGGCTCTGCTCGCACCCATCAGCTCCTGGACCCAGGATCCCTGCAGCTGGCCGTGGAGGCCTGGTACAGGCCCACCTGCCTCCTGGGGAGGGACAAGGTCAAGGAAGCCAGGGCAAACAGCTGTGAGACCAGCTTCACAGAGAACAGGGAGCCCCAGGCGGGGCCCACGCTGCGGTCCACAGAACCTGGCCAAGCAGAAGAGGATGTCACCATCCAGACTGTGTCCTACGGGGTTCAAGAGGAGCAGCAGGGCCAGGAGAATGACCAGGAGGAGGAGGAGGAGGTGAGTGGCTGTGTTTGAAATGCAGATTCCCAGGCCAGCCTCTCGGTGTTGAGATTCAGTGGGCCTGGCTTGGGGCCCAGGAATCTATGTTCCTGGCACAGATTCTGTCCATACTTTGAGAAACACAAACTTGGGTTGATGACTTAATTTTTTTACGTTTATTTATTTATTGTGAGAGAGAGACAGCGTGAGTGGGGGTGGGGCAGAGGGGAGAGAGAGAGAGAAAAAGAGAGAGAACGAACCCCAAGCAGGCTCCATACTGTCAGTGCAGAGCCCAGCGTGGGGCCCAAACTCACAAACTGCAAGATGTTGACCTGAGCTAAAGTCAGACACAACCAACCAAGCTACCCAGGTGCTCCAATGGCTTAATTTTGTAATAGCATTTATCATTCTTGTTTTCTTTTTTTTTTTTAATTTTTTTCTTTTTTTTAATTTAACGTTTATTTATTTTTGAGACAGAGAGAGACAAAGCATGAACGGGGGAGGGTCAGAGAGAGGGAGACACAGAATCTGAAACAGGCTCCAGGCTCTGAGCTGTCAGCACAGAGCCCGACGCGGGGCTCGAACTCACGGACCGCGAGACCATGACCTGAGCCGAAGTCGGCCGCTTAACCGACTGAGCCACCCAGGCGCCCCTATCATTCTTGTTTTCTTAATTACATAAGTAATTTAAAAATACAGAAAACTGCTGGAAGAGAACATTATTATTTTAGTCGATGATGTTCTAGTCTTTTTTTGTTCAATCTTTTTCTCCCACCCTACTCCCCCCAGAAAGATCTTGCTGCACATGGTTTTATAACCAGATTTTCCCCTCCAAGCACCATATCTCAGTATAGCTGCACGTAATTTAATATTTGTCTACGAGGTGATTTTTAAGGGTTTCCTGGTATCCCATTGTATGTTCTTCCTCCACTTATTAACTCAATCTCCTGGCCACTGGGCGTTGAGACTTTCTCCTCTTTCCCAATTACTGTCCAATGATACACAAGCCTGCACACTGACACTTGTATTCTTTCTTTGTATGCTTGTGCTAATTCCAAAGGAGGGAATCAGTGGGCCACAGTTCAGGCTTTGGGTAGAGCGGGCCGAGCCCAACCTACACTCCCCCCCGCAGCAGATGACACTACCCGTGGCCCCCCATCGTTGCCACTGGTGATCCTGGGCCCGGTGGCAAAAGCCCACCCGTGTTTTGCAGAGTGATGTGACGTCGACAGACAGTGAAAGTGAAGACAACTTCGTGGCGCTGCCGCCCAGGGATCACCTGGGCCTTACTATCTTCTCCATGCTCTGCTGTTTCTGGCCCCTGGGCATCGCTGCCTTCTACTTCTCCCAGGGGGTAAGAGCACGAGGGGCCCAGGGCATCTGCTCCTGCTCCCTCCCTCCACTGGAGGGCTTGACCCTCCATGCGCAGGACCGGGTCAGAGCCCCCGCAGGCTGGGGCTGGGTTCCCAACCGTGGGGACACCCCCTTTCACCAGCACCTCTCTCTCCCTAGACCAGCAAGGCCATCTCCAAGGGAGACTTCCGCCTGGCCAGCACCACCTCCCGCAGGGCCCTCTTCTTGGCCACACTCTCCATCGCCGTGGGCGCCGGTCTCTATGTGGCCGTGGTGGTGGCTCTGGCAGCTTACATGTCCCAGAATGGCCATGGCTAGTAGCCAGCAGGGCCTGGCATCCTGGCTCCCCTGCTCCGCCTGAGGAGGCAGTGAGGCTTCGGGTTGCAGACTCTCTGGAGAGCCCCGGCCCCTGAAGACAACCCACGATCCTGGCTTGTTGTGGGGAGGCCTCCCAGGCTGCAGCCTGCAGGGCTCCACTGTCACTTCTTCTTGTCCACAGCCCCCAGCCCCAGAGCAGAGTCTGGGACACCACCCTCTAGCCCAGGCTATGTCAGGAAGCAAGAGAGAATAGGGCTGCCCGTCAAGCCATCTAGGCAGGACCTACCTCTGGCTTGAGGCCGGCCGGGAGCTCAGCCTATTCTGCCCCCCGCCCCCCACCCCCGCGACAAAGGGTTACCTGCCCTGCCAGAATCCCACTCCCCAACTCTGCCAGCCTCTCCACAGAGAAAAAGCAGGAGGTTACTGGGTGATAAAAGGACACCTGGGGATAGGGGACCCGACCCAGTTCTTTTGGCTAATCGGAGTCTCCACACTGGGGACAACCTGAGCTTCCCCAGCTCCACTCTCTGGCCCCATGAGGCCAAGACCCCCAGCCAACCCGGAGCGAAATACATAGAGACACAGGGACCCCTTGCTCTTTCCGGCTCTCTCCTGCGGGCTTGTAAGACACCATAGAGTCTAGATAGAGAAGAAGAGTCTCAGGCACGTAAGCTCTGCACCCAAGGCAGGGTCTTAGAGCTTCCTTGCGCAGGAACAAAAGACAGATGTAATGACAGAGGTCCTGCAATATTGCCAGACTACTTAGGCCTCCCTGCTCCACGCCAGGTCCTCACCTCCATCACCCTTTTCTGGGCTCCTCCTGGGAGGTCTTGAGCTAATACTATCCCAGAGAGTGTCCTTAGCACACCAGTCACTGAGCACAGGGCCCTAGATCCAGCCCTGTGGGAAAGCAGCAAGGAGAGACCCTGGGGAGTCATGAGTGTAAACAAGGGGCAGGATAGAGGACTGGCATGGCTGCTGGGCAGCCCAGCAGTGTTCAGAAGGCTTCCTGGAGGAGGTGTTCCTTGAGCAAGGTCTAGAGGGATGAGGAGAATTTATCTAGATTTGTTTCCCCATAACCCTTAGTATTCATGAACAGGGACATGGCAGGAGTCTCCCAAACTATTTGGATTATGCCTAGAGCATCCGGGCTGGAGCCAAACTACAGCCATTTTTGAGGACCCCACCACCTCGGAGAAGAAGGTTAGGCAACATGTCTCTCAAAGACCAGTGATGTTTTCCCACCTCTGAATGCAGGGGGTCAGCCGTCTTCACTGACGTCCCTAACCAGGGCTGCTCTCAACACCTCCAGCCACTAGGGAACATCCAGAATTTTAGAGGCAGCCAGGCAGCTGGGGGGGCAGTATATTGGGAGGGCAGGCCTGTCCAGGCTCAAGCAAAGGACCCAACTGTGCAGGATCTGGGGACTTGGTCATTCCCAGGCTGCATCCAGAGCCCAGGGCTGTGGATCGACCACTGACCCACCTTGTCCCATCACCCTCCCCAACCAGGCATTGCCTCACCCTCCACTCCCTGCATCCCCTGAAGTCCCACAGGCCCAGAATCAGTGGTTTTAATATCCCCCTATTGTATATATTTATCCTTGTAATAAACATTTCTGTAACACTGGTGCCCTCTGGGCCTCTTCGTGTCCTTGCCTGCCTCCATCTTTGCCTGCAGCCCACCGTCCTCCAAGACTGACCTCCAGCTGCGTGTGTGCTGCCCTGGGCTCTCAGCAGTCTTCTCAAGAAGGTCTCGGGAGGAGGGGTGGCCAGAGTACCCACCCACCCCACCACTGCTCTGCTCAGGGTAGCCTGGATGTAGGGTGATGGCGTGCACTTGACTCCAAGCAGGACAAGACAAGGTCCGTGCCTGAAGAAAAATCCCTTCTAGGTCAAGAGCTTGCAGGTGACTGAGGCTCCACTGAGCTGCCTGTAGCTATTGCCCCCGCCCAAGACCCCCAGGAGCCTGCCTGGGCCAGCAAAGGGACCAGCCTGGCGTCTAGATCACCTTGCGTGGAGGGCCCTGGGGGAGGTGGGACAGGCGCACCCACACCTGTATGCCCTCCCGGCAAGACACAGCTCTGCTCTCTTGCACACACACACATGCTGCGTGGGCTGGATGCCCCGGAGACAGAGATTAGCACCAGATGTATATTAGGGGCTGCTCTTGGGATATCATTTGAGGAAGGGAGGAGGAGGCAGATATGGGCAGGGGGAGGTGAGACTGTGAGGCAGGCCTGAACACAGTGGGGTCTGGAGCCCGGATACCCTTCAGAGTTGACCCAAGTTGGGACAAAGGGCCAGGCCTTTATACCCCCCCCACAGCAAACAGTCATTGGGTGTGGGCCATCCAAAAAAGGAGAGAGGCCTAGGGTGAGGAGGCTTTCTCCAGCTGGGGCAGCCCCCCACGGCGGCTTGGCCTGAGGCTGTTAGCCACGCACCTCCAATGGCTAGAGGACCAAGCCTGTCCTTCCTGCAGCTCCCCCCACCCCTGCAGCGGCCCCCGCCACACCGGCCACACCCGCCACACAGCAGCAGACCCCGTGATGTCACCTAGCGCCACTCAGCATTTACCTCCACACATTGAAGGCTGCTCCCTGAGAACTCTGCGGCTCCAGGCCAAGGACGGGCCAAAGTGCCAGAGAGCCAACAGCCCTGTCAGGAGGCTTCAATCAGTGACGATGGGAGCTGGTGGACAGATAACCCCGACTCTCTGCCCTCTGGCTGGGAGAAACCAAGCCATGTCCTACACTTGCCCACGGCAGCATTTCGCTGGAGACCACAGCCCTCACTGGCCGCCTTCCTCCCCCCACCTTCTTCCCACTCCCCTGCTTTGCTATCTGCGGCCATCTACGTGCAATTGAATCCTTGTGTCTGGGTCGGCTTATGGGGGGGACACACACCAAAGCACATGTATGCGTGTGTGGGGGACATACATGTAGCACATACATGTGCACAGGCAGGCACATGCACGTATGTGCACACACATACCGATAGGCACAGGCGTGCAGCCATGCACACACACACACACAGGTACAGCCCACACGTGCACAAATATGCAGGCCCACACTCACAGGTGCACACACACAGGTAAGGGGTAAAGGAGACGTGGCGGCCAAGGAGTCTCATCTGGCCCTGCCCGCTGTGCAGTCTCACCCCGTCGCCAGCCTGGCCAGGCCCCAGAATGGGCAGTGGGCAGCACACACGGGCAGTCCAGGCCCCTGTCTCACAGCCCAGATGATCCCCACCTCCTTCCTAGCCCCCCAGAATGCTGCCTTCAGGCCTTGAGACAGGGGAGAAGAAGCCAGATGATATCTTATGATCACCTGCTCCTCCTCCTTTTTACCCCCTCCCTTACCCCAGAAGCAAATTCAGACTCTGCAGGAGAAAATGGAATCAGAAACGGAGCCCCCAGGGGCTCCCCTCCCACACAGTCCCTTAGAAAGGGCACATCCTGTGGAGCCTGGGCTCTTTCTGATCAGTCCCTGCAGCAGGGGCAGGAACTCCTCCCAGGTCAAGCTGAGGCCTGCCTCTGGGTGCGCCTAGGGCGCTTTCTCGGCCTGAGCCTCAGCGCCTGAGACTCCTGGGGGGGGGGGGGGGCTTGCTGTTGCCGTTACCCCCTGCAGGCTGGCTCCTCAGGCTGGCAGAGAGAGGCTGGGGGCAGGGAGGGTCCCCCGGGTAAAGGTGCCCGTGATGAGCTGCCGCGCTAGCACATCTGTGCAAATATTACCAATTACTTTCCTCACTATAAACACCCAGCAGGAAGGCAGGGAAGCAGCCAACCCAAACTGTTTAAAATAGAAAGCGAAATTGCCGCACGGGGAAGTCGGGGCAGCAGGCAGAGAAGGGGCCCTGCACCAAGAATCCGGGGTCTCCCTCCCCACCAGCTGCCCTTCAGCTGCACCTGCTCCTGCCGCCCCCACCCTGCAACTCCACCTCAACTTTCTCCTCTGCCAGACAGGCAGAACCAAGGGGAAAGGTCCCTGTCTGGGGGATGGGGGGGTATGAGTGAGGATGGGGGCCACGGGGGGAGGGAAGAGGGCTGAGGGAGGCAGCCACAGAGGACCCAGCGCTGCCTGGCTGTGGAGCCACAGTGCTGTGTGGAAAGAGCGGGGAGGGGTGGGGGGTGGCGCAGAGGAGAGGAAGCCTCCTTTCCTTGTGACCACGGGCCTTGGGAGGCTGGGCCAAGTGGAAACAGTGACCTGCCACCCACTCTGAGTGAAAGGAATTTTTCTGACGGCGGAAATGGCCAGAAAGCCGCTCCTGGGCCCCAGCACCCTTTCCCGTCCCTCCCTCCACACACAGGGCTGACAGAGAGCAGGTCTCTCGTGCAGTCACACGGTGGCCAAAATGCTGAACCGTTTCCATGCCGGTTGATACATATGCCCTGCCCCAAGCCCCCCACATGGTTCCCTTTTCTGACTCCCTGAGCCCTCCCCCAGGACCCCGCAGCTGGTTCCCCAGGAATAAAGGGTTAACAGCTGACACAGCAGCCCCCTCCCCCAAATGCATTGGTCCATGCCTGGGCTCCCCTGACTGTTAAATGTCTCTCAATGTGCCCCTGCGCCCCTCTTGCCCCTGCCCACCTCCCAGGGAGGGGGCTTTAGGCAAACCCACCACCCCTCAGCGTTAACACTTATGTCCCTGCTGCTTTCCAGAGTCTCCGGGCCACCCAGGTGATAGGAGGGGGTATGCTGAGGCAGGGATGGGCCACCAAGTTGTCAAGGATACAAGTGTCACAACAGGAAAGGACCTAGTCACAGTCCCTCAGGCTACCAATGAGACAACTGAGGCCTAGAGAGGGAGGTGAGTTGCCCAGTCACCCAGCAATTTGTAAGCCGAGCCCAGGCCTTGCCTCCCAGGCCCTGAGATCGCTGAGCGAGGCCGGTGATTGTCTGCTTGCCGTGGAAACACAGAAAACCCAGGGATGACCGCTGCTGCCCTGTGAATATTAACACACTTGCTTCCTTCAGCCTTCCCTCCCAGGCTGTTTCCTGCTTCAAAGGCTTCCCTCCCTAGGGCTGACACCTCGGTCCTTCTATTTTGGTGGAATGGCAGGGGTAGAGCGGGAAGATGACAGTCTTGTCCAGCCCTGCCTGCCCCAGGCTCACAGCAGACACCCCACCCCCCCACCCCGTGCTTTCACATCCTCTCTGCAACAAGGGGAGGCCACACTCTCAGGGGTGGGGAGTGCCCCACAGAGACACTCAGATGTTCTGAACCAAAATAAAAGGTGCTCCTGCCACCCATCTGCATTTCCAACCTACATCCCTTGAACCTCTCTCCCTCTAAAGAGCCAGGCTTCAAAGCCACTTCTAGCTCCATGAGGAAACAAGAAAGAAATTCCCAGTGCACAAGGTGCCAGAGAGGCGGCCAGGAAGGGGACAGAGGGGACAGCAGACATGTGTGTAACGGCGGGCAGGGCCCAGATGAAGCGGCAACGGGCAGGCTACGTTGACAGAGCACCCTCAATGCTCGCGGCCATAGTGTTTCTGTCCCCATTTTACATACAGAGGAACTGAGGCCAGGAAAGCCCTCTTTTGTCCTGGTTCCACAGCTCAGTGAATGGTACCAGGACCTCTGGGAGACTTGTGTCTCCACCCTCACCCTCGTCAACCCCCAGCCCCTCCCCTTCTTCCACATCCCAACTCCTGAGGCCGACTCCTGGACGGGTTTCCTTCCTAATCCCCTCCAGCCCTGGGAAACAGCAGGTGACGGTGGTCGATCTGGAGCCAGACTGCCCAGGTCAAATCCTACCTTGCTTTTCTGTGCAACCTTGGGTGTCCTCCCATTTGGAAAACTGGGAACCCTCAAGGCGAATAGTGCCTAAGGCTGCTGGGACTCTTACACACATGAATACTTGTATGGCTCCCACAACGGCCTTGGACACCTACTAAGTGTCCAAGTAAGCGTCCTAGTAAGTGTCCAAAAGCGGGAAATGCGTTTAGTTATCACCACCCTAAACGGCTTCCCTGCAGTAAGTTCCTCACCCACCCACCCCGCCCCCACCCCTACCCAGCCAGAGAGATTAATGCCAAAGTCCTGGTATACCTCGACCTTGTGGACCTCTCAGCAGATCCCAGCTGGTAGCAAGCTGAAGACCGGGACCTGTTTCTTGTGTTCCCTCTGCCTGTAATTCCCTTATCAGCCTCGACTCCCTGACCTTTTCCTCCAAACTGATAAAAATCCTCCCAGACGCAGGTCCAGAAAATCCCACCTTCTCTGTAGCCCTTTTTTTTTTGACAACTCCCTCCCACAGACACACCCCCACCCACAAACCAAATAGAGCTAACGGCCCCTTTCGTGAGCCACCATTGCATCCATTCAAATCGCCACATCGAGGTGCTGTTTGCTCCTCCAAGGGTGGGCTCGGGTGTGATCCCAGCATCGCTAGGTGTGCTGCGGGGCCTGCTCCCAGCAGATGCCACACAGCTGGAGGGGGTCCGGGTCAGGACTCTCTCCTCTGCAATTTCTCTCTCAGAGGGGAGAACCCACAACTTCTTGGAGGAGATAGGAGTGGGGGTGTGGGGGGTGGGGTGGGGAGATAAAACAGACCCGAGGCAACAGAGGAGACCCCCGGGGTGTCCAGTCTGGTGGTATGTGAATAGGGACAGAGGACAGGACTCTCACACACCTCCCCCTGCCTTTGGTCTGGGATGCCCGGAAATACGGAAGTGAGGTCCGTACTCTGTAGGAAGACATAACCAAAGGGGTAAGGATGCCAGAGTGGCTGCTTGCCCTTTGTGCCTTCTGGTCTCCTCAAAAGAAGAGGTTCTTTCTCAACTTCCTTTGCTCCTAACTCAGCCCCTGGCTCGCCTCCACCCACATCCTCCAAAGGAGCCCACAAGTCAGAGTGCCACTGACCTGTCCACTGCCCCCTCTGAAGGTCAAGGCTGAAAACAGGAGCACTGCTTCACCCCGTCTCACCACCTCCCCCGAACCTCCCTGATTTGTCTACTTCTCCCCATCTGTGTTGCCAAGCCCCAGTCCAAGCCCCCATCGGCTCCCACTCAGGCTCCTACAAAAGCCTCCTGGATGTTGTGACATGTGCTACAACAGGAATGAAACCTGAGGACCTTGTGCTCAGTGCAATCAGCCAGTCACAAAAAAGACAAACACTGTAGGATACCACTTGTACGAGGCACCTAGTGTAGTCAAATTCACAGAGACAGAAAGTAGAATTTGTTTGCCAAGGGCTGCAGGGAGAGGGAAATGAGGAGTTGTCCTCGAATGGGTAGGGAGTTTCGGTTGCGCAAGATGAAAAAGTTCTGGAGATCAGTTGCACAACGTTGTGAACAGACTTAACGCTAACGAACTGTATGCTTAAAAATGGACAAAATGATAGATTTAAATTACGTGTTTTGTACCATAGTTTTTTAAAAGACTGGGGCAAGTAATAATTACTATTGTAAAGGAACACTTGAATACTATTATAAACCTGTTCTGTCTCTTTTCAAAGATTATTATTGCTTTTTTTAATTTTTTAATGTTTATTTATTTTTGAGAGAGAGTGAGAGCCAGAGCATGCGCAGGGGAAGGGCAGAGAGAGAGGGAGACACAGAATCTGAAGCAGACTCCAGGCTCTGAGCTGTCAGCGCAGAGCCTGATGTGGGGCTCGAACTCAGGAATGGCGAGCCGAAGTAGGACCCTTAACCGACTGAGCCACCCAGGCGCCCCGAAGATTATTATTTAAGTTGAAAAATTCTACAGGGTTTATTATGAAAATTAGCAATTCCCTGAAGCCCCTCCCTGACCCTACCTGCCCCCCTGCCGACCTGCCCCCCTCCCTTTCTCAGTCCCAGAGATGCTGTTTTCAGTCCTTTTGGTATTTACTATATTTTTTTTTAAAGAACAAGTTTATTTGCTACTTCTTGAGTTTTCAGGTGTTGGCATTACGTAAAGATTTCTCATCATGGAAAGGGATGATCTGGTCTCTCTCCAACCCCTTGCCCTTACACACACATCCACAAAACGTGTACATACCTCTCCCTGTCTCCATCATCATCCTCCCAATACAGTTATTTATAATTCTGATTCGATCAATATTCATTATTTGCCTCATTATGGCTACGAATCTATTGTCAAACGAGCTGTATAGGATACTATCTTTTTTATTCTTTTTTTCCCGTATAACATTTTGTTTTCCCTGGAATTAATAATTAACGTGTTCTTCTCATTGATTTAGTTTGCTAATATTTATCACCAATTTAACCACAAACTCTTTCTTTCAAAATGTCGAACATATCACTACCGCATCGTGTTGTGGTTTCCGCTGAGGCTATTTGAAAAATCCAAAGCCATTTTGAGCCATAATCCTTTGCATAAAATCTACTTTTTCTCTGCAAACTTGTAGGAGCTTTCCTTTGCCCCCCCCCCCCCCCACTAACCCAAGTGCCCAGCTCCAATATAACTGGCATGCCTGGTTCCAGGGCCTCTTAATGGTTTTGTGGTGTAAGTCAGCTTCTTTTTCAAGTTTGCGATTTGGTTTTTCTCGGGCCTGTTAAATCCATCTACTTTCCAACTTCCAAAGCACTGTGGCTAATGATTCTTCTATATGGTTCTTCTCTTTATGGTTTTTTTCTTTTTTCTTTTCTAATCATTCTACTATAGTTTGGGGAGAAAGCAAAATTGCACCAAGGTTAGGCCTTTAGAGTCCTGCTTCATGTGGAGGGTCCCCATCCCACAGTTCCCTCAAAACCAGTTGTGGTTCAGCTGAGTTCAGCTACGAGGCAAATACCCTCAGGAACAGATTGATGACCTAAGCATCCAATCTAAGAAATTTTTTGAAAGTACAGTAAACCCTGGGGCGCCTGGCTGGCTCAGTCGGTTGAGCATCTTGATTTCTGCTCAGGTCATGATCTCACAGTTGCGAGATCGAGCCTTGCATGGGGCTCTGTGCTGACAGCGTGGAACCTGCTTGGGATTCTTCTCTCCCTCTCTCTCTACCCCTCCCCTACTCACATGCGCGTGCACGCACTCTTTCTCCCAAAACAAATATTTTTTAAAAATACAATAAACCCCAAAACAATCCAAGGAAGGAGATGATAAGAAACCAAATGGAATCAACAAAATAAAAAAAAAAAAAATGCAATGGAGACCAACAAAGCCAAGAGTTGATTCTCTGAATAGACAAATTAGATGCATCTTAGAAAAGACTGGCCAAGGAAAAGAAACAATATGTAACATCATAAATGAAAAGGATAATGTGACTATAGTTAAAACAGAGGTTTAAAAGATAAAGATAGCCAGGGCATCTGGGTGGCTCAGTCGGTTAAATCACCGACTTCACCTCAGGTCATGATCTCACCGTTTCTGAGTTCCAGCCCCGCATCGGGCTCTCTGCTGACAGCTCAGAGCCTGGGTCCGGTTTAGAGTCGGTGCCTCCCTCTCTCTCTCTGCCCCTTCCCCACTCATGCTCTGTCTTTGTCTCTCAAAAATAAACACTAAAAAAAAATTTAAAAGATAAAGACAGCCAAATATCTGAAGATTTTGTCTTTTCATGTAGCTATATTCACAAATAAGATTATTACTAAAATTAAAAAAGGGCATACTTTATGCCAACAAATTTGAAGTCTTCATAGAAATAGGTAAATTCCTACCAAAACTGGAAAAAAAATATTCTTTTTTTTTTTTACATTTAGATTCAGGTTAGTTAACGTATAGTATAATATTGGTTTCAGGAGTAGAATTTAGTGATTCATCACGTACATACAACATCCAGTGTTCATCCCAACAAGTGCCCTCTTTAATGCCCAAAGATTAATGACCAAAACAAAAAAAAATGTAGTCCCCCAAAATGGCCGTTCTGCCTCCTCCCTGGCCTCCCCTCAATTAAAGTGAACTTTTCTAAGAGCAAATCTAGTCAAATAAACTTCCCTGATTAAAGCCTTCAAAGGATCTATCTCTTAGATAACAACCAAACTCCTACACCTGCTTACATGCCCTGCCTGCCTCCAGCTACATCTCACAACACACTCCCTCACGCTCTATGCAGCCCATCATGTGGGCCTGCCCTTCACACTTGTAAGGTCTTTGCATATGCTATTCCCTCTGCCTGAAATACTTTTCCTTCCTTTCTTGGACTAATTAATTCCTTGTCACCCTTCACATCTTTGTCCTAAAGTTACTTCCTCCGGGAAGCCCTCCATCACCAGCCTGGCTGGGTCCATTGTCACCATTGAGCATTCTCTGAGAGCCCCGTGTGCCCCTTTTCCAAAGCCCAGATCCCAGTTGCAACTTTCCATTTAATTCTCTGAGTATGGGATTAATGTCTGTCTCCCCTCGTTGTAATTCCAGTGCCCAGATAGATAACAATTTAAGCAAACAAAAACAAATTCCTGGTCAAAGATATATAAAATTAACTACAAAAATTAAAACATAATAATAAAAAGATATTAAGGGGGTGCCTGAGTGGCTCCGTCCATTAAGCGTCTGTCTGACTCTTGATCTCGGCTCAGGTCTTGATCTCAGGGTCTTGAGTTCAAGCTCCATGTGGGCTCCACGCTGGGCATGAAGCCTACTTAAAAAAAAAAAAAAAAAAAAAAAAAAAAAAGATATTAAGTACTTACTCTGTGCCAAGCCTTATCTTAAGCACTTTTCTGCCCCCCTCCATTCTCCCATTGCTTCTTTCCTTTTTCCTCTCCCTAAATGACGCTAGGCAGGGCTTAGGGTAGCAGAGAGAGAACCACGTGTTTTACCCACAATGCATTTTAAGGAATATTTACTCTCTGTAACTCCAGAAGGCCAATAAGCCTGCCCAGCACCTGTCAAGCCGCCTGGTGGATGGTGAAAACCAAGAACAGCCTCTGGCCCTTTCTGAATGGTCAATGAGAGGCAAGGAAGACAGAGCCATAGGAGCCTGCAGCCCATTTAGGTAGGATCCGGAAGAGATTTCTAGAAAGGGATCAGGAATCTTGGGCAACAAAACCGCCAGGACGTGGGGGTGGGGTGGGGGTCATGGACAGGGGTGGTGGTGGCAGATCCTTGTTTCCATTCCATTTCCCAAAATGCTGTCCCATGCCCAGGGGACAGACAGGTCAGCTGCTACCCTGCCCATGCAGCAGTCCTGTGTGCTACCAAGGAAAGCTGGGAGAAACGGTGCTTGACTCAGAGGTCCCCGTGAAGAGCTGTCTGCTCAGGAAGGAGGAAGTAGGGAATCTTCTCAACCATGGACAAGAAAGCAAAGGCAACCTCGGGTTTTAGATTTGGATTATTGAGTGCCACCATATGCCAACTACTGGGCTCATTCCCTTTTGTATTAATCCATATTTTATAGACAGGAAAAGTAAGTCTCGGAGAGATAAGGCAAATCACCCAACCAGCCGGGAAGTTGGGGAGCCTTACAATTAATCGCTGAGTCTTCAGTCTTTAACCCTCTGTGGCTAAAATCCCATCAACCCAGCAAGGGTGAGTAGGAAAGTGAAATAAATATTCAGGAGCAGAAATCAGCTTCCACCCTTGCCTGAAACAATTCTCCATTTTCTTCTTTACCCACATCGGGGCAGGAACTGCGTCTGGTTATTTGAGCAGAGAAACATCTCAGATCTCACCGCCTCTGCCCAGCACCCCCTACCAGCTCCAGACCTCCTCTTTCCCCACCGCCCTCCCCCCGCCCACCCCCAGCATACAGGTGGAGAAGTGATGAGCGGCTTTTTCCAGCTGCACCGTCTCCCTGGGGTGGCATATGGAGGATTCCATACTCAGAGAAGCCAATTAAAGACAAGCATCGGGGTGGCGCTGCTGGACTCAGTACTGCTTAAAGCACCCCCCACCCTAGCAGTCTGCCCAGGAAGCCTCAGGGGGCTGCTTGCCAGAAGCTCCCCACTCAGGGGCCAGGGAGCAGGCTGGGGAGCTGGGAGCTGCGCCAGGAAGCCCGGGTAGCTCCAACCCCCACCCCAGACGCTGTTCAGCCTCCCAACCTCCTTCCGGTTAAATATTGACTCAGCATATATTAAGCGCGGAGCAGCCTACTATGTTCTCCGAGACAGAATGAGTCCCTTTTCTTCAGAAATGGCAGATTGAGATGGGCTTCCCACCGGTCCTTTAACACACCAAGTGTGTTCCTGCCTCGCTTTGCCTTTGCACTTGCTGGTCCTGGTCCTTCCACCAGAAACACCCTTCTCCTGATATCTACTCTGCAATGCTTGCTCAAATGTCACCTCCTCTTGGAGGCCCTCCCCAGCCACCTCATCCCTAACCATTTACCTGCGTTGTTGTTCTTCACAGCTCTATCCCTGCGTGACATTTGATTCCCTGTGTTTGTCAGCCTTCTTCTACCAGCATGCAAACTCCATGAGAAAGGACTCATGGGTCTTACTCATGGCTGGCTGAATCCTCAGTGCTTAGCACAGGGACTGGTTCTCAGTATTCTCGCTGGGACCGCTCTCTGTCCCCAAGAGAGCCTCTCCCCTCCATTTCCCAAGGCTCCCCTTAATAATGTTAAAGGATTTGTGGTTTCCAATCGAGTCTTAACTGGAATCCCTAAGGGTCATCAAAGAGAGAATGGGGAAGGACGGCCCATAGGCCCATAAGCTTTTTTTTTCTTTTCTTTTCTCTTTTCTTTTCTTTCTCTTTTCTTTTCTCTTTTCTTTTCTTTTCTTTTCTTTTCATTGAGATGAAATTCTCATAACATGAAATTAACTGTTTTAAAGTCAACAATTTGCAGGGCACCTGGGTGGTTCAGTTGGTTAAGCCTCTGATTCTTGATGTTGGCTCATGTCACGCTCTCATGGCTTGTGAGTTCGAGCCCTGCATCAGGCTCTGCGCTGAGTGTGGAGCCTGTTTGGGATTCTCTCTCTCTGTCTCTGTCTCTCTCCCCCTGCCCCACTCATTCTCTCCCTCCCTCTCTCCCTCTCTCCCTCTCTCTCAAAATAAATAAATACACTTAAAAAAAAAAAAAAAGACTTTTCCAAATCTGTGGTAAGACCATGCCAACTGACTGAAATATGTTTGGTAGACGAAAGCTTATAAAACACGGACAATATAACAAAAATGCGGTTTCCAGGGCCTGGTTCTGCGATTTTGTAGCCAGCCCCACAGACACAGCCGCCATCTCTGGGCGCTTACAGCAGGCCAGCCCCTAGTCTAGGCAAGGTGTGCACTTTAACTTTTCACTCCCCACCCTCAAGCTTTCTGAAGCAGACTATCATCATGATGCATTCGGGAGAGGCAACGGACACAAAATATGCTGCTCAAGGGCATGCAGGCAAGAGCGGTGGAGTTGGCATCTGAGCCTGGATTCTGGATCCAAAGGATGAACCTTAACCACCTGGCATGCTGGCTGCCTGGGGCACTCAGACTGGCTTCTCAGCCACACCTCACCAAGAGGTACCTCCAGCCAGGGGCTAGACGAGTGGAGCAGACATGGGCTCTGAGGGGAGGCAGGAGGCCTCAGTGTGTGTGTGGAGAGGTGGAGGGGACGTTGATGTCAGGTAACAACAGCCTACCTCACGGGCTGTTGGGATATTTAGATGAGATCAGGTATGAAAATGCACATCTTGGTGCCGATTAGATTCATAATGACTAATATATATTGACTCAGAGGAAGGAGAGCTCATGCTCACAACAGATGCAAAACACCTCAGATCTTGGTTCCCAAAAGCTGATACTCTAAAGGGGAAAAGAAGACATCCATTCCAGTGACCCTGGCAAATTCACTTTGGTATATGGGCTTCAGTTTCACCATCTATCAAATACTCCCACTGCATTTCACACGCACCTTCATTAAAGCACCTGACTTTAATCACGTGTTTGCACGCATCCGTCTCCTTATTCTACTATGAGCTCCTCAAGGTAGAGACCCCATCTGCTCGTCTGTGGGCTCACCATTGCCCCCAAAGGAACTCAGAAAGTGTTGGTAAAATTAACGAATAAATAGCGAACTCTGAGGCCTCTTCCAGCTCAGAACTCCACGTCTGAGATTTCAGTTCAACAAATAATCCACAGTGGACTGACCTGGGGCCTGCAGGACTCAAAGAGATTAGCCATCCACAATACTCCAAGAATACCCACTTCTGGCGAATCGATTTTTAACAATTCATGCTACGGGTATCCTTGCCCACATGCCCAAAGATGTAAGTTCACAGATACTCACAGACTCACTATGCTATGGTAGCATTCAAAGATAACAGCCTGAATGCCCATTAATAGAGAGCTGACGACATAAACACTGGTACAGTCATCTAATGGAATGCTATGCAGACATTATAAAAATGTTGCAGGCTGAGACAAACTAATATATAGTCTCTGAGAAAGGTGGTTGAGTGCAAAAAGAAATTTACAGCAGTCTATGTGCTCTGCTATTTGTGTATTGTGTCTTTAAAGAAATGCATACATGCTTACAAGTGCAAAGCCTAGCTCTAGAACATTACAGCCTGATAAATTACGTCAGCCACAAATGTAAGCAACGTAGGTAATTTAAATGTTCTCAACATCCCGTTCAAAGATACAAAGAAACAGGTGAAATTCATTTTAACCTATTTTAGTCAACCCAGTAGGTATCCAAAATGGTACCATTTTAACATTCAGTCAATATTTTTAAATTATTTTCCCCAGCTTTATTGAGTTACAATTGTGTATTTTAAAATCATTAATGAGGTATTATATTTTCCTTTCTTTTTATACTAAATCCTGAAATCTGGCCTGTGTCTTACATTTAAAATATATTTCAATTCAAATTAGCCACATTTTAAGTGCTCAATAATCACAAATAGCTAGTGGCTATCATATGGGACATCAAAGGGTTGTAATAACAGTTGCCCCCAGGAAGAGATTTTGAGGAATTTAAGATCACGGAAGGAAGAAGTAACTTTCACTATATGTTCTTTTGTTCCGTTTGACTTTTTTCCCATATGCATGCATTACCTTTCTTTCTTTTTTTAACGCACAATTTTAAAGGTAAAGAAAAACACAGAAAAGTCGGAAAGAAAAACAGAAAAGCAACGATCTCAGGGGCAGGAAGAGATTCCAAACATGCAGGTGCAACGTCGAGGAGGTCAAAAGAGGGGAGCTTTTCAGAAGAGGAAGAGGAGGAGGAGGTGGAAGAAGAGGCAGTACCCTGAGGTGACTTCAGATTTGGCAGCTGGGACATGGCTCATCACTCATCCGTGACATCTGAGAGCTGTGTCAGGAGAGGACAGGGCTGGAACCAGACTGTAGCAGGTTTGGGGGGGAGGCAAGTAGGTGTGGCCCTCTAGGCAGAGAAGACAGACAGACTCGAACAGGGGAGCCAAACGGTGGTGACTCAGAGGTGGCTCAGGGGGTAAGGGCTGCTGGGGACTGTTCTGTGAGTGGGGAGGGCGTGACAAGAGGCTAACAGAGACAGGTGGTTCAGGCAGTAAACCTGGGCCTGGCACCAGCACTGTGCTGGGGAGTGGAGAGGAGCCCAGCCTGGCTGGAACCAAGGGTGCTAGGGAAGAGCAACAATAATCAGCCTGGCTAACAATCAACTTCTTAGCCTCTTTGGGGACAGTCCCCTTTGAGAATGTGATGACGGCTGAGGACCCTGCCCAGAAAAACGCACATGTGCACACACAATTTTATATACAGCTTCAAGACACGCCCAGGGCCCCTGAAAGCTACCCCAGATCACAAAACCTGCTGCAACATAACCCACTGTGGCCTCCAAGGTGTGGCCCAGATTCCTCACCTGCCACGCACAATCTGTCTCCACCAACTGCTCTGGCCTTAACCTCTGCCCACCTCACCCCCATTTCCCAGAGCCACAGGCAGCAGCCCTTTGTTCCGGGAGTTCCTGACCCCAGGATACCCTCTCCTTCTCAGGAAGTCTTCCTCCTCCTCCTCACCATTCAGAGGCTGCCTCTCTCCCCAGGCACACTTAATTATATCTTTCACTTTGCACAGACATCCCGGGCAAGTGTTGCATATCATTATAGTTTGTTTGTGTATCAGATCTGTTCCCATCTCCTCACCCATGTGGGTTTTGTGCAACCTGAGGGCCAGGACCCAATCTGATCCATAGCAGGTACCTGATAAATGAATGAACTCAAATATCACTGAATTAAGGAAGAACCCCTCTGAGCCCCTGAGGATCAAGGGAAGGGTTTTTAGAGGCTGTAGTTAGATCTAGGGCCATATGTTTTCAAGGTTTATCCATGCTGTAGCAAGTATCAGAACTTCATTCCTTTTTATGGGTGAGAAATATTCCACTGTGTGGAATATACATTTTGTTTATCCATTCATCTGTTGGTGGTACACATTTGGGTCTTTTCCACCTTTTGGCTACTGGGAATAATACTGCTCTGAACACTTGAATACAAGTATCTGTTTGAGTGTGTTTTCCAATTGTTTGGAAATATATACCTAGGAGTGGATTTTCTGAGTCTTATGGTGCTATGGACCGAATTGCGTCTCCCAAAATTCTTATGTTGAAGTCCTTACCCCCACTGTGATGGCGTTTGGACGTGGGACATTTGGGAATAGTAGGTCTTGGGAGCAGAGCCCTCATGATGGGATTAGTGGCCCCATAAGAACACAAGGGTGCCCTCTCCTCTCTCTGCCACATCAGCAAACAGCACAAAGGCAGCCGTCTACAAACCGGAAAAAACAGTTCTCACCAGAACCTAACCATTTTGGCACCCTGATCTCAGAATTCCCAGCCCCCAGAACTATGAGACATAAGTGTTTGTTAAGCCAGCCAATCTATAGTAAATTGTGACAGCAGCTTAAACTAAGATATGGCGATTCTATGTTCACTTTTTGAGGAAGCACCAAACTGTTTTCCACAGTGGCTGCACCACTTTACATTCCTACCAGCAATGTACAAGGGTCCCGATTTCTTCGCATCCTCAAAAACACATTATTTTCTGTGCGTTTTCTTTTTGTGATAGGCATCCTAGTGAATGTAAATGATATCTCATTGTGACTCTGATCTGCATTTCCTTAATGACCAATGAGGGTGAGCATGTCTTCATGTGCTTATTGGCCATTTTTAGCTCTTCTTCGGAGAAGTGTCTATTCAAATGCTCATTTTTATTTATTTAGAGAGAGAGAGCACGTGTGCATGCACGTGAGCACATGCGAGCAGAGGAGGGGCCAGGAGAGAGGGAGAGACAGAATCACAAGCAGGCTCCATGCTGTCAGCCAAGAGCCCCCATGACACAGAGCTCAAACCCACCAATTGTGAGATCATAACCTGAGCCGAGATCAAGAATCGGATGCTTATGGGGGGGGGGGGGCGGGGTGAGGGAGAGGGGAAAGTGGGTGATGGGCATTGAGGAGGGCACTAGTTGGGACGAGCACTGGGTGTTATATGGAAACCAATTTGACAATAAATTATGTTTACTATAAAAAGGAAGGAAGGAAGGAAGGAAGGAAGGAAGGAAGGAAGGAAGGAAGGAAGGAAGGGAGGAAAGAGAGAGAGAGAGAGAGAGAGAGAGAGAAAGAAAGAAAGAAAGAAAGAAAGAAAGAAAGAAAGAAAGAAAGAAAGAAAGAAAAGAAAAGAAAAGAAAAATAAACTGTTATTTGTTTAAACCCCAGAAAAAAAAAAAAAAGAATTGGACGCTTAACCGATTGAGCCACCCAGGTGCCCATCAAGTGCTCACTTTTAAAAATTAAGTTCTCAGGGCACCTGGGTGGCTCAGTTGGTTAAGTGACTGACTTCAACTCAGATCATGATCTCCTGGTTTATGAGTTCGAGCCCTGCAGTGAGCTCTGTGCTGACAGCTCAGAGCCTGGAGCCTGCTTCGGATTCTGTGTGTGTGTCTCTCTCTGCCCCTCCCCCATTCATGTTCTGTCTCTCTCTCAAAAATAAATAAACATTAAAAAAAATTTTAATTAAGTTGTGTCTTTGTTGTTGAAAGTTTTTTAACATATATCTTGGATATTAAACTCTTATGAGATATATGATTTGAAAATATGTTTCTCAGGGGTACCTGGGTGGCTCAGTCAGTTAAACATCCAACTCTTGATCTCAGGGTCCTGAGTTCAAGCCCTGAATTGGGGTCCCCACTAGCATGAAGCCTACTTAAAAAAATAATAAATAAAATAATAAATTATATATACATACACACACACACATATACGTGTGTGTGTGTGTGTGTGTGTGTGTGTGTGTGTGTGTATTCCCATTCTGTACTTTTCTTTTCACTTTCTTGATAATGTCCTTTGATGCACAAGTTTTTAATTTTTACAAAGTCCAATGTTTCTTTTGTTGCTTGTTTCCAATGTTAAATTTAAGAATCCACTGCCGGGGTGCCTGGGTGGCGCAGTCGGTTAAGCGGCCAACTTCGGCTCAGGTCACGATCTCACACTCCGTGAGTTCGAGCCCCACGTCAGGCTCTGTGCTGACCGCTCAGAGCCTGGAGCCTGTTTCAGATTCTGTGTCTCCCTCTCTCTCTGACCCCCCCCCCATTCATGCTCTGTCTCTCTCTGTCTCAAAAATAAATAAACGTTAAAAAAAAAAATTAAAAAAAAAAAAAAAGAATCCACTGCCAAATCTGAAGTCATAAAGATTTGCCCATATGTTTTCTTCTAATAGTTTTATGGTTCTAGGTCATATATTTAGGTTATTGATCAATTATACGTTAATTTCTTACATGGAATAAAGACATCATTTGTTGAAGAGACCACTCTTTCCCCAATGAATGGTCTTAGCAGCCCTGTTGAAAGTCAACTGGCTATGGATATTTCAGATTTATTTCTGGAATATTAATTCTATTCCATTGGTCTATAGGTCTATCCTTATCCCAGTACCATATAAATCCAAAAATATAAGTCTTCCAACTTTGTTTTTCTTTCTCAATTATTTTTTTGGCTGTTCAGCTTCCCTTGAAATTCCATGAGTGTAAGAATCAGCTTTTCCATTTCTGCATGGGAAAAAAAAAGCTTTTGGGGGTTTGATAGGCACTGAATTTGTAGATCACTTTGGGGAGTATTGCCATCTTAACAGTCCTAAGTTTTTTAATCCATGAATACAGGATATCTTTCCATTTATTTTGGTCTTCTTTAATTTCTTCCAGCAATATTTTATAGTTTCCAGTGTGCTAGCCTTTCACTCCGTGGTATTTTATTCTTTAAGATGCTACTGTAAATGGAATTGTTTTCTTAATTTCCTTTTCAGATTGTTTGTTGCCGGTACATAGAAACACGACTGATTTTTGTGCCCTGCAACTTCGCTGAGTTTGTCATGAGCTGGAGTCTGTTGGATTCTTTACCATTTTCTATATATAAAATGTCATCTGCAAATATAGTTTTATTTCTTCCTTTCTAATTTGGGTGGCTTTTATTTCACCCAACTTTCCCAAAGATTACCAACTCACACGAGTATGTACAATTATCCCAGCCAGGAAGATAACATGGGTACCATGCTACTTACTATAGTGCGTGTTCGAATTCCACTCAGTTTCCCCTAAAATCCTTTTTCTGTTCCAGGCTCCAGCCCAGGGTCCACACTGCATGTTTACTGTGTCTCCTTAGTCTCCTCCAGCTTCTAACAGTCCCTTAGTTTTATTCTGCGTGACCTTCAGACTTTTGAAGAGCACTGCTCATTTATTACACAGAATGTACATAGCATGCCTCTCGATTTTAGCTTGTCAGATGTTTTCTCGGGATTGGATTGAGGTTATAAATTGCTGGCAAGAATTCCACAGAAGTTATATGCCTTGTTACTGGTATTGTTAAGCTCTATCTCTTGATTTCATTGGTGTCTGTCAGGTTTCTCCACTGTAAAAAGTTACTATTTTGATCTTTTTCCTAAGGGATGGCATTGAAGGATTTTAAGCAAGTGGCTCATTTGAATTTGTGTTTCAAAAAAATGCCCCTGTTGGTTGCAGCATGAATGTGGGGAAGATTGGTTCAGTGTATGTTGCAGCCCAGTATGTGATGATGGAAGTGAGAAGTGGAGAGATTTGAGAGATTTAGAAGGTAAAATCATAGGGCAGGTTAATGAGATCATGCAGCGTTTCTGATTTAATTGGTCTGCAATTGGGCTTGGGACAACCTAGTTTTAAAAGCACTCAGATGCTGGGGCGCCTGGGTGGCTCAGTTAAGCATTGGACTCTTGGTTTCAGCTCAGGTCATGATCTCACAGTTTGTGGGTTCGAATCCCACACTGGGCTCTGCACTGGCAGTGAGTGCTTCCTGCTTGGGATTCTCTCCCTCTCTCTCTGCCCCTCGCCTGCTCTGTCTCTTTCAAATTAAATAAAAACTTAAAAAAAAAAAGCATCCAGGTGATTGTAATGTTTAGCCACACTGAGGTGACCACACTGAGGTGACAACAGATAACTGCCTAAAGTCAGGGAGCCTAGAAGCTGAGCATGGCTGGCAACATGCAAAAGTCACCAAACTGCACTGGCACCCCTTCTGAGCAAAGCTTCTCAGGTGCTCTCCCTCCAAATACCTCCCAACAGCCTGTACTTCTCGCCCCCCACCAGCCTGCACCATGGGGGCCGAAGTCTGGAATAGGTGAGGCCCCGAGGAGGATCCGCCGCAGCCCATCTGCCCTCCACTGTCCCCTGGTCTCCTCAGGCAGGTGATATGTGAGCAGCTGCCTGCCCTCCTGTCAGGTCCGCCTGCCCCCTTCCAGCTCTTTCTGCTTGGCAGAGAAGAGCCGCTAGAGTTAAGTGGATTTCATGCTATTTTCAAAGTCATTTTCCATGGAAATTTTTTCATACTATTAAACCTACTTTCTGCTGCTCTTCTCATCTCCCTGAAAGCTTCCTCCTCCTCTTCCATGAGATAAACCAATAATGGGAACGTTTTGGAACCTGCTAGTGATACTCCACAGGTGTCCTCGTGTATCACTAGCCAAGGTTGGGAAGGTGAAATCACACTGAAACCTCCCTGTTGGAAGTCAGGCCAGTGAGAAGGGCAGACAGCACCGAAGGCTGGAGCAGGTCCCCGCTGCACGCACTCCTGAGCTTGGCCTCTCAGCCTGCTATCTCCATCCTATTCACTTCCTTGTCAGGACACCTGTCCCTCATCCTCCCGTGACAGCCATCACACTGGGACAAGTGCTTTACAACCAAAGACTAAGGTCATCTGGGGAGCAATCCAGGCATTTCCCAGAGACCCCCCAGGCAGCTAGTATTTCTGAGAAAAGCTGGCTCTGGGAAGCTACAAGTTGGCGGCGGGGTGGGTGGGGGGGGGGATCAGGAGAAGCTACGAGATGCCAAAGCCAGGCATGTGCCTCCTTGTGAACCCACCGCACTTTGTTGTGCATTCCATATGGAAGCTTCTATCATATTGCTGCCAGTAAACGGAGGCCTTTGTGAGGACAAGAGTTGAGGCCAAATGGCTCTGTACCCTCAGCTCACAGCACAGGGCTCAGCCTGTCATGGGTTGCTGGACAGGAGCCTATCATATCTGCCAGACCCTGTGTGAGCAAGTCTATTCTAACACCTCAGCCAGACAACTGGACCAGACTTGGGTGGTGAGTTGCCTCAGACGTGACCTGGCACGAGAGCTCTGCTCATTCCTACTAGGAACGGAGGGCAGCCTGGACCAGTCCAATTCTCTTCCCTGCGATAATCTAGCAGTGCGGAACCACGTGAAGCCTGCAATGTTCCGAGGGCCCTGCCAAGATGGATGTGGGAGAGAAAACTATAGGATTATGCCCAGCTTTCTGGCCAGTTCAACTGCTAACCCGATGCTGGCAGCAACCAGCATCTAAAAACTACTCAGAGAAGAGCAGGTTGGTGGGGAATGAGGCCAGACTGGCAGTTGGCGAGACCAAGGTGCTGGTGGAACATTCAGGAGGGGCAAGTGAGGTATGAGTTGGTTGCTCGGGGCCCAAGAGCCTCCCAAAGGTCTGGGTGCTGGCCTCCAGAAAAATACCTGAGGAGCAACCTCATGCATCAAGGTAGACAAGATAATCTCCACCAAAATATAGGACGCCTGACCCCAGGGGATAAATACATAAATTTATTTTTACTTATTCACAGCTGATTGATTTTCAGGGTGAAGCTTTTATGTTCAAATTTTGCAGAACCAACCATTAGTCTACAATGGCACAGAATGTTGTAAGCTATAGAGCCAGCCTCACGTATTCTGTTTTCTTCCTTTATTCACATTGTTCATTTCACTGGAATTTCTTTCTACATCTGCATTTGAGGAAGCGGTGCAGAAACATACAAATAATTTCAACAAACGTCAACTTTGCAATCAGCATAAAGTATTCTTAGCAAACACAGTCACTGTTTAGGTATAATCTGCCTTTCTAAGCAATTACAAAGGAAATGGTTTTTCTACACCAGAATAATTTAACCATACTAATAAAATATTTTCCAAATCAATAAATACTGACATATCATTTTTTTTTAATCTTATTTTTGTTCCCAACAGAAGCTAAAGTATCTCCCTCTGGGTTTGGGACTCAGAAGAGCTGGCCTTGAACAAAAGGACCTTTCGGTTTGGGGGATGGAGGATCTTTAATTTACAGGGCAATCTTGAGCAAGAATCTCCCTGGACATTAGCTTCCCAGGGGCTCTCAAACTGGGTATCATTGTTACCAACAGCAAATGCTCATCTGGTGCTTACTATGTAAACCCCATTTCACAGATGGAGAAAGTGAAGTACAAGGTTTAACTCACCCATGTGCATATGCTGCCTCTTCAATGTCTAAGACCATCATTGGATCTGGGTGGGGCCCTGGAATCCACATTCCTAATAAGCTCCCCCAGGTACTGAGATCCAGGTGGTTTTTAGACCCCTTTGAGATACTGCTGGGGACATCAGATCTGCTCTGGTTCTGAGAGCTCATGGAAAGGACAAACAGAATCTAGAGCCCCAACCAGGTCACTTCTCAGGAGGGAGGTTGATACCACCCTCTGACAGCTAAGGCAGTAAGAGGAGTTAGGCTGAGGTTGGAAACAGCCAGACCTGGTTGTACCTACTAGGAACCCAGAGACTTGCCTCTTGCTGCACCAGATCGCCACCTGCTGGCTATAGGTGGCCATCGCAGGCCAGATTTAGCAAGATCATTCCCGCATTGGTCAGGATGGAATGGGATAGTTTGAATGGAGGTAGTCAGCATCAGAGATGACAGCACCCACTGACCTAGATTATGGGGTTGCTGTAGGATGGAGAACAATGGCCAATGAGAGATACTTAGGAAGTAGGATTGATTACATTTGAGTACCAATCCCAAAGGACAACAGCAGGAAAAGCATAGTGTCCCCATTTCATTCATCCCCCCCACCATGTTTCTTTAAATTTGAGAGAGACAGAGAGAATCCCAAGCAGGCTCCACACTGTCAGTGCAGAGCCCAACGCAGAGCTCAATCTCACGAACCGTGAGATTAGTACCTGAGCCAAAACCAAGGGTGTGATGTTTAACCGACTGAACCACCCAGGCTCCCCTCATTGCGTCTTTAAACAGATTGTAGCACCTACTATGTGCCAAGAACTAATCTTCCTGCTGGGAATACAGTGTGTAAGCAAGTCAGGAAAAAGCCCTGCTTTACATGGAGCTTATACTCTAATGGCATGGGGGGTGGGGTACTCAAATAACCAAATAAACAAGAAATATCATCATAAGCAGCAGAGAATTTAAAAGAATAGTGCAACAGTGACTCAAACCTGAATAGTAAGGAGGCTGCCATGTAAAGATGTTCCAATGGAACAAATGGAAAGGCCCTTAAACCAAGTGTAGCTTGTTCAAGACCTGAGGCAGCCAGTGTGGCTGGAGGGTGGCGGGTGAGGGCAAGAGTGGGACAAGAGGCAGGGAGAGCTAGCCAGGGGCTGGATTACGAAGGCTTTTTGTCAGGCTGTGCAAGGAATTCTAAGAGTGAAGGGAAGCCGTGGATACATCTTAGGAAAGTGAAAGAATACAATTTCACTTTAAGCGCTCTCTGGCTGCTCTATGGAGCATGGATTGTATGGGGCAAGAGCAGAAGGGAGACAGAGAGGAGGGGGGATGTGGCAGCAGCATGAGGGGGAGGGTTCTGGGCACAGTTGGGAGTCAGTCAACAAGACCAGCTGATAGACTGGATGTGGGGGTGAAAAAAACAGAACCAAGAATGACTCCCCAAGACCATGAGGAAAGCAGCCACTGATGCCACATCCTAACAAGCTGAGGTCTGGCCTTCAAGCTCAGCCCGCTGCAGGGGGTTAGCAAAGTTAGCCACTCTGAGGCTCGAGGTGTCCTGACCCGAGCCTGGGTACATGACAAGCACTAAAGAGAATGCCTGACACAGACCTGACTTGACCCTTGTGCTGGCTGCCGGGGCACTTAGTGGGCCAGTTTTTCCCCCATGGGTAGGAGTATCTTTCCAGGCCCCACCCCCAGCTGAAGAGCACCCAAGGTCACCTCTAGATCCGATTCTAAACAGAATCCCCAGAGTAATCCCCTCCATCCGCCAACCAAAGGGAATGTGGGAATAAGCAGTCACATCCTGGCAAAACAAATACCAGAGACCAAGGGCTATGGGCACCACATCACTTTATTTCTTTGGTTTTCCAACTCGACTCTTGGACAATGCAAATTCAGTTACTCGCCTGCCTGGCCACCGTATGGTCTCTCACTGATGGGGCACAGGCTCTGAGGAGGGACTCGACAGAAAGACAAGGGTCCCCAAGAGCCAACCAGGCTGGCAGAGGACTGAAGCGTCCACAGCAGACGGGCCAAGCACCAGCAGAGACTCGAAGCCACCTCCCCCAGCCCCTTACCACACTCCTTGCAAGGGACAGGCCAGCACCTCCGTGATCCAGTTCAGGGCCTTCCCCTAGAGGTTCTTCCTGTATGCCCTCACGTCTCATGCTGAGCCCGGCACCCTCTCCTTTGGGGGCACCAGAGAGAAGCCACTGACCTGCTCCACGTTTGATTTCTAATGTTCCTTTGGGAAACAGCTTTGAGTAAGGAGGGTGCCAACCCCCAAAAGAAACTGAAGACCTACATTCTGCTTAATGGGACAGATCGCCATGTTACAATACTTCTTCCGTCCCCAGGAAGAGCTGAAAGCAACTTTAGCTAACCAAACCCCCACCCCAAACATACAGTTTCCAACACCAGCCAGGGGGCCCAGCCAATCCACTTAAATCAAAACAAAAACAAACTAAAACCAAGACAACAATAAAAAGCAAGAATGGCAAACAACTGAAATGGAGAACGTTTCTGGTCTTGTAGCTCTCCACAGGAGACCAGAGGGCTGATTTCGGGCTCTGTCTGCCGGAGAGCCAAGAAACAACGCAAAGCTGCCCTTGGAGTCAAGGCAGACACTGTGGGAGCCAGAGCAAAGGGCATCCTGGCCAAGCCAGGCGTCAACTTAGGTCCCTGACCCTCTGCAAACGGGTCCCCTCTCCTCCCAGCCCCCTTCACACCTCCTTGTCAGCCATCAACCAGCGTGAGGCCATCATAGAGTGCCCGCTTCCACATATAGTAGGTAGAGCGGGCAGTGAGGGGAAAGAGGGCGCTGAACTCCTTGAAGGAGGGGAAACTCTTGGACTGGAAGCGTTTCTGCAAGAACAGCTTGGCCTGGGCCTTGAACTTTGTGGTGGCGAGCATGTCCATCACCAGCACTTGGCCGTCCCTGCCACCCACTGCCGCCTCGGTCACAGGGAGGCTGCTGTGGGGCCGGCCCTGGGCGGTGGCCCCCTCTCTGGAAGGCCCTCCCTGGGCTTTCCCCGGATCCTCTCCTGGAGAAGACCCCACCCGCGGGGGGTCTCCCACAGGAGGGGCCGTCACAGCGGTCACATCCCTGCAGGCTTCTTTCTCCTGCTTCTCCTCAGCTGCCATCCCTTCTTTGCCCAAGCTGGGGGCCTGCATCTGGAATTTGGACAGGCTTCTGGGCCAACTCCGGGCAAGACTCTTCCAGACCCAGAAGGTAGAGGGCGACAGGCTGGGGTAGCGGAGGCGGAAGCGACAGAAAGGGAGGTGCCCGCTCAGCACCTGCTTGCGGGCAGCCCTGCGCAGACGCCTCTGCCAACGGGACAGGGGCACCTTTGGGGGCAGGGGCTCACGGGGGGCCGGCGGTCCCCCCGCAGTCGCTTGGCCCGGCCCCTCTCCCACCTCACCCTTCCAAGGGAGCAGGGCC
Source organism: Acinonyx jubatus (assembly GCF_027475565.1). Classification (NCBI taxonomy): domain Eukaryota; kingdom Metazoa; phylum Chordata; class Mammalia; order Carnivora; family Felidae; genus Acinonyx; species Acinonyx jubatus. The sequence continues at coordinate 117,153,615 of NC_069386.1, read as the reverse complement.
TCCTCCGGAACAGACGCTGGCTGGGGAGACCCGGCCGTGGAGAGGGCCGGCGCCGGCTTGAAGCCGGGGTTCCTTCGGAGGGCCTTCCGGCGCCAGTTGTAGTAGGTGGACCGCGAGATGCCGGGGAACCTGCGTTTGAAGCAGCGATAGGGTACCAGTGTGTTCAGGGAGATGCAGTGCTCCAGGTACAACTTGGCCCGCTGCATTAAGATCATGCCAGGGCTCGACACGGCCAGCGACGAGCATCCCAGCCCCTTGGCGATCGGCTCGTCCGGCAGCCTCTCCAGCTCCTCCAGCACCTGCACCTCCTTGGGGGCCAGGGCCTGGCAAGTGCCAGAGCCCAGGAGCTCTTGCTTCCAGGCGTAATAGGTGGAGCGGGAGATCTCGGGGAACCTCCGGAGGAACTGCTGCAGCGGCACGACGCCGCCGCGGTGGAAGCTGTCCTGCAGGAAGTGCTTGGCGGAGAAGCGCGTGGCCACCTTCTGCCGGTGCTCCTGGGACTGCCGCCGCCAGCGGTAGAAGGTGCTCTTGGTGACGCTATAGCGCTCACAGAGGTGGGAGTAGCTGAGGCCGGGCTCCTGGTTGAGCAGCGCCAGGGTCTTGGCGGGTGGCGGCAGCGGGGCCAGGGCTGGAGGCGCTGGGGCCAGGCCGGGGTCACTTTCGGCCTCCACCTCCTCCAGCCCCACCACGGGGGCAAAGTACTGGTGGCGGAAGAGGTGGCTGGTGAGGGGCTGGCCGGCCCACATGATGTGCAGCGTGGCGGGCACGTGGTCGCAGCGGCGGGGCCGGATGACGCGGTTAAAGTAGGGCCGGATCTTGAGGTTTCGCATGGGGTAGATGGAGTAGATGTTGCGCCGCAGGACGGAGGCGAGGGCATACAAGTGCCACACGTTGGAGAAGCTGTTGGGGAAGCAGGTGGCCTTGACATCCGCGTCGAAGATGGCCTCCAGCGTGGCGGATGGCAGGCTGGTCATCTCGGGGGATTCCTCAGAGCGCAGGGAGTAGCGCACGGCTTGCAGCATCACCTTGGAGTCGATCATGCCCTGGAGGTAGTAATGCCGGTGCAGCAGCATCTCCACCACCGTGCGGGCCCGCAGCTCCAGGCTGAAGCCGGCATCGCCCCACAGCAGCACGCTGGCGGCCTCGAACAGCAGGCTGCCCTCGCCTCTGCACACCAGCGGCAGCATGTTCCGGGGAGCGTCCTCCGGGTACAGGCTCAGGGCCACGGAGTCCACCTCCAGCACCTGGGGGCCGGAACCCCCCTCTCGGCAGGTGGGGAGGGTGAAGGACGACAGGACTTGCTTGGCCTCCAGAGCAGCACCCACGAGCCCCTCCAGGCCCTCGGACTCCACGGCCTCCTGCAGCTCCTGAAGCACCTGCTGTACCAGCTGCTCCCGAGACGTCATCCTGCCAGGACAGAGGGCAGAGGGCAGGGTCAGGACAAGGTGCCCAGAGACCCAGCGATGGTGTCCTGCACCTTCTCCCTAAGGAGAGTGCCCACCCACTCCCATTCCCCCAGAGGGTGGGTGTAACAGCTAAGGGCCTCCGGGGGGGTTAGTCACTCCCCAGCCAGCTTCTGTTCCGGAGGAGACCCTGCTCCCTGGGAAGGGTGAGGTGGGAGAGCGGCCAGGAAAAGCAACTCGTCTCTGCAGCCTGGCTTTTGATAGTAGCTTGAGCAAGTCTCTTAAGCTCTCCATTATTCTGGTTCCTTTTCTGGTAAAACGGGATGATAAGAGTATCCACCTTATACAGTTAGTGTGGGCATAAAAGAGACAATGAAAGTAAGGAGATATGTAGGTATACACATACACACACACACACACACACACACACATGCACACATCTTTAGACAGTGCCCGGCACACAGGGAAGCACTACAGAAGCATTAGTTAACTATTACACAGTACGTATTTTACAGTACAGCCATAAAGGTTGTACCTCTGTACCTGTTCAAAGACTTACAGTCTCAAAGAGCTACAATTGGTCTGCCTTTCCCTAGATCAGTGCTTCTCAAAGTATGGTCCATGGACCCTTGGGGTTCCCGGAGACTTTTTCAGGGCGTCTGCAAGGTTGTTTTTTTTTTTTCTAAGTTTATTTATTTTGAGAGAGAGAGAGTGCACCATCGTGGAAGGAGTAGAAAGAGGGAGAATCCCAAGCAGGTTCCGTGCCATGAGCACAGAGCGCAACGTGGGGCTCGAACTCACGGAACGGAGAGATCATAACCTGAGCCAAAATCAAGAGTGGGACACTTAACCGACTGAGCCATCCAGGTGCCCCATGGGGTCTGCAAGCTAAATAATTTTCAGAACACGAAGATATATTAAGATAACCTAACACGAAGATATTATTTGCCTTTTTCATTTTGTTAATGTTGGAGTAAAACTGTGGTAACAGCATGAATCATGCTATGCTAGCAGTCATGTTCTTCACCACTGTGTACTCAGGGAGAAAAAAACCAAAAGGCTGGTGTCACTCAAGAATGTCCTTGATGGGGGCGCCTGGGTGGCTCAGTTGATTGACTTTGGCTCAGGGTATTATCTGATGGTTGAGGGCATGATCTGATGGCCCGTGGTTCGAGCCCTGCTTCAGGGTATGTGCTGACAGCTCAGAGCCTGGAGCCTGCTTCAGAATCTGTGTCTCCCTCGCTCTCTGCCCCTCCCCCCGCTCGTTCTCATTCTCATTCTGTGTCTCTCTCTCTGTCTCTCAAAAATAAACATTAAAAAAACATGTCCTCGACGAAGCAGTAAAGATTTTTATTTGTATTTAATCACAACCCTTAAATACATGACTTTTCAATTTGGGGAGTGGCAAAGTGGGGAATACTCATTTCTGCGGCACACTGAATGTCTCACATGACAATTGTTTGGTTTATAGGATCAACCAGGAGCTTTTATCATGGAATATCACTTTTACTTGAAAGAAAAATTGAGACATTACTCATTTAGATTTGGGTATATTGGGCAGACATCTTCTCAAAAATGAATAAGGTGAGCCTGTCACTTCAAAGAAAACTGTTGACAATTTGCTGCCAGTGAAATTTGGGGCTTTCATTTGGAAACTAGAATTTTGGGAAAACCTGTATCCACTACAGTGAGCTTGACAGCTTCCCAATACCTAAAGACTTTACTGATGAAATCAGTAGTGACACTCACAAATGTAACTTTTCATCCTATATAATGGAATTGTCAACATTTGAAGATCTACATCAATCAATGAACTGTATTTCCCCAAAAAACAATGGGTGATGTTACAAAGTCACATACAAGTAAAAGATCCAGTCAAGGCATAAAAGAAAACAATGGACTTCAATGTACAAAAACTTCACGGATATTGTTTCAGTTTCTACATGACAACTAAGCTTTAAGGAACTGCTACTTGTCAAGTGTTGGTGTACTTTTCAAAGAATATCCACTGAACAAGCTATCGAAATACTCTTCCTTTTTCCATCCACATATCTGGCCAAAGTTGGATTTTCTTCAAAAACTACCAAAGCAATTTATCACAAGAGATCAAACAGAGATGGATAGGAGAATATCTTTGAAACTGGATAGTATGTGGGTGCCTGGGTGGCTCAGTCAGTTAAGCATCCGACTTCAGCTCAGGTCACGATCTCGCCATTCATGGCTTCAAGCCCCGCATCGGGCGCTGTGCTGACGGCCCAGACCCTGGAGCCGGCGTCGGATTTTGTGTCTCCCTCTCTCCCTCTGGCCCTCCCCTGCTCCCACTCTCTCTCTTTCAAAAATAAATAAACATTAAAAAAATTTTAATTGAAAAAAATAAACTAGATAATACAGAGACGTAAAAGCATGTCAAAGAATATGCACCCTTCTCACTACATCTTTTCTATTCTGGAAAAGTCATTTTTCACAAAAATGTGTTATCCGTTGCTGGGTCACGGGGTTGTTTCAGAAATATTTTCTAAATTCCCCAGTTTTAATTTGGAATACAATACACTTGGTAGATATAACCTATATACATAAAAGGTCTTCAGGGTCCTCAAGTTTTAAAGAGCACACATGGGTCCTGAGACCGAAAAACTTGCAAACTACTACCCTAGAGAAAAGAGCTTTCTCAAAGGGATGGAAGCCTACTCACTGTGCTAACACAGGTCTAATAATTAGGATCTATCAAGCATTTAGTATTTTCCAGGCACTGTCCTCAGCCTGACAGCCATGTTTTAGAGTAGGCACTACCCTCACCCCCAATTCAGAGAAGAGACACCTGAGAAAATCCAACTCAGGCTCATGTGCCGTAGGTCATACAAATGGTGTGGCCACTACCAGGGCTTGAGCCCCAGATGCCTTAGGGTCTGTGATTCATCTCCATTTTAAACTACCAGCCACCTTTTCCACACAAACATCATCCTAATTACTGGTACATTTTCAGCGTTGCCTTGCAAAGCAAAGTAATATTCCTTTTCCCCACACTGCTTTTATTTTTTTTTAACTTTTTTTTGGGGGGGGGGGGACAGAGAGAGACAGAGCATGAACGGGGGAGGGGCAGAGAGAGAGGGAGACACAGAATCGGAAACAGGCTCCAGGCTCTGAGCCATCAGCCCAGAGCCCGACGCGGGGCTCGAACTCACGGACCGCGAGATCTTGACCTGGCTGAAGTCGGACGCTTAACCAACTGCGCCACCCAAGCGCCCCCCCCACAGTGCTTTTAAATTAAAAAGGAGACCATTGTCCGCTCTCAGATCTTTGCTCTCAGAGACTGATAAATTGCTTTAGGTTAGCCTTAGGTCTAAACACTGCGTTTGGGTCTATACAATCTGTCAGCTCATCAAACTGCACACTCAAAGGGGGTGTGCTTGAGTGTAAATGATGGTTCAGTGAAGTTTTGAAAAGAAGTCTGTAAAGCACCAAAGGAGTGCCACCAGAATTTTACCCGACAATCATAAAAAAGCAAGCTTTTCAAAAATTAGTAATCAGGCACGCCTGGCTGGCTCTGTTGGGAGAGAATGTGACTCTTGATTTCGGGGTTGTGAGTTTGAGCCCCATGTTGGGCTCTGTGCTGACATTTCAGAGCCTGGAGCCTGTTTCAGATTCTGTGTCTCCCTCTCTCTGACCCTCCCCTGTTCATGCTCTGTCTCTCCCGGTCTCAAAAATACATAAAAACGTTAAAAAAAAAAAAAAAATTAAAAAAAAAAAAATAAATAAATAATTTTTTTTGAAAGTTAAAAATTAGAATCCCCTTTGGGTAAAATTTCTTGGCTGTAGATTTTTTTTTTTTTTTAAACGTGTATGCTGTGACAGATCTGGTCTAACCTCTCACCAAATTTCAATTTTTACCATACCATTTGACCCCGGAGTTGTGCTTTTAATCTGTTCGTCTTGTGTGTACTTTATGTTTACCTTTCAGGGGCGCCTGGGTGGCTCAGTCGGTTAAGTGTCCAACTCTCGATTTTGGCTCAAGTCATGATCTCGCGTATCTTGAGATGAAGACCCCAGTCAGGCTCGGCTGACAGCGCAGAGCCTGCTTGGGACATTCTTGCTGTCCACCAACCCCACCCCTCCCAACCCCCCCACCCCCTGCCCTACCCGCTTGCTCTCTCTCTCTCTCTCAAAATAAATAAATCCTTAAAAAATAAAAAAACCATTAGTTTTCATTCAACTCAGGAAATAATGTCATATCAATCCTTGGTAACATACGTGAGAAAAAGCTGAGCCCTGAAAAATAAACTGTCTACACAGAAGAGCTTTTTCATTCTGGCAGACAACAAAGATGCTTGAGTTTTTTTTTTCTTACAGGTCACGGGAAGAACGCGCTGTACAGCTGCCTAGACATGAGCACTCTGCTGGATGCTTCGCCAACAAAATCATGAAAACAGCCACCGCTTACTTACACTATGTGCATCTAATTAGGTAATGCAACCAAAATCTCAGAAAAAATAAGGGGACAATTAATTTAAACTGCGTGGGTGATTCTTCCTGCCCTTCCTCTCAAGTCTCTTTTCCTGAGCAACACCACGTTCCGTCTGGTGATTGCAAGCTTCTGTGGGCTTCACGAGGGGTGAGCGTTTTTAGAAGTCATTTTGTTTCTGTGTGGGTCTCACCTTCCCCCCACGTGAACTACGATTCCACCACACCTGTACCATTGCTAGGATGGCTATTCTTAGTTCACACCTGGGGAAATGGAGGCTTGGGGGTTAAATAACTTTCCCAAGACCACACAGCTATTAAAGCTATAAAACTTAAGCAATCTGACTCCAGAGCGCCCCTCCTAACCACTGTAATTTCGCCACCCAGGGGAATATATCACCCAAAATGCTTATGAGCCGAAGGATCCAGGAACCCATGGATTCTTGGAGCTCTGAGACAAATCTGGCCATTTTACAGATAAGGGAACTGAGGTCCAGAAAGGTGAAGACAACTGGCCTGCATTCAAGCAGCAGTATCCGGATCTCTCCCAACAAAATGTCCAGATATACCACACTTCCTTCTGCACAAACCCCACCCCTCCTCCTACCCACTCTTCCCCACCTCAGTCTCAGTCCCACCCAGCTCCACTCCGCCCAACCTCATTCGCCCAATCTCATCCGTTCCTCTTCCCCAAAGAGGTAAGAGGAGATATGAGTAGGGACTACCCCACTTCTGTTTTCTCAAAAGCTTACTGAGAAAAAGCAGCTCCCTGGAGAGGCTCTGCACCCCACATCCATTCAAGAAGGCCTGGACTACCAGGAGCGGACAGTGCGGAAAGGCCAGAGGCCCTACGGGAAAGCCAATCGTCCTTAAGTAGACAATTGGTTGATGGGGTTCAGGTGCAACAGCCTCTTCCACCGTGGCTCTCTGGGAGTGCAACCCAAGGCAGAGCTGGCGAACGCCAGGTGCGTTCGTGGAATGAGGTGCGCAGAGAGTGAGAGCTAATCTATGGGCTTGGCTCAACTGGCCTCCCTGACCCCACAACTCTGGGAAGGGATCAGAGAAGGTATGAAACCGAGGAGGCTTACAGGGGCTCCCCTGGCTTGAAGTTGGAAGGAGATAAAACAGGGTATCCAGAAAGCATCCCGCCAGCATCTTAGTGCTTACGAAGGGCTCTGGAGCCAAGGAATAAATGAAGGGACACTGTCAACTCTGCAAGAGACCTAAAGCCTCACCTGCACCAAAGGCAGCTTTCCTCCTCCCTCCATCTCCTTATTTCAAGCATACGGGGTCTCAGAGCCCAGGTCTGGCCTCTGTCCCTCCCATTTTAGGAGGAGTCGGCCAGGGTTCTAGGCAGGGTAAGGGAACGAAGGGCCAGGAATCTGCGAACACAATACTGGCTTAAGTCTCCTCTGGCCTCTAGAGCAATCTCCTTCCCTGCCAGCCTCATCCTAGGCTGTGTTTGCTCACCAAGGACCCCGTGTTCTCCCCATCCCCTCTTTTCTCCCCATGCCTCATAAAGTTGGCTCTGCAGTCTCTACAGTCAACCAGGCCCAACAAGGAGCAGACACGGCCACGCAGGCCTCAACACTCAGCAAGACCGGATAAGACCATAGTAAACCAGCTGGCATCTCACCTGGCCTGGCTCCGCGCCTCTCTGGCCTGCCCTCCCAGCTGGCCAGGATATGTCCCTGGCTGGAGGGAGCGCCAGCCATCTTGGCTCCTTCCCTGGTGGTCAGAAGGCCCAGCAGGGCACGGGCGGCCACGGGGGCTGGCTGGGGTCAAGCAAGTCCATCAGCTCTGACTTCCCAAGGAACCTCCCACAACCAAGGGTAACGGGAGTGCCTTCGGGCACCGGGGTGGGCCTGAAGCCACCAAGCCAACCGAGTCTGGGGAGTTCGGGAGTTCCCAAATTTAGTAGCTCCAGTGGACCACGTGTCTGGAGAGGTAGAGGGGGAGTGTGGCCCACCAGGGGAAGCAGTGCAGGCCAGTAGTCGCCCCTCAAGATGCCAGGAGGCAAGGGGTGGCTGGGGAGCAAGCTGGCTGGCCCCGGGCTTCTGAAACAAGGGATCCGACCCGGGAAGCTCTGAGAGCCTGGGGAGGGGCCGAGGACAGACGATAGTGTAGGGTGGGGAGGGGAGATAGGCCGGCGGGTGGGGGTGGGGATGGGGCTGGAGGTGGGGGTGGGGAGAAAGAACTTGAAACAATGCCTCACTTCCCCCCTCCACACACACACACACACACACACACACACACGCACGCACGCACGCACACACACACTCACACAAGCTTGCAGCATCTTCCCAGAGTCACTCTTTGACCCTTGGGTCCTTTTTTTGGCCCAAGGCCAGCCCTCACTCCCCTGGGGCCTCCAAGCCGCGCAGGGCACCCACTCTTCCTCATTTTGAGGAAACTTCCTAGTTTACTGACCTCGAGGGTGGCCCAGAGCCCTGGGGGCATCCACTTCTTTCTCCAGCTTCCAGCTTGGGACATTTAAGTCACCCTGAGGCAGCGTCCCCAGCCGAGCGCTACTCTCACTCCAGAACTGGCTTCGTGTCTGTAGTGGACCATTGAGCATGGACCGTCTACAGCCAACTGGCCGGTGGAGAAGAGGCTTAAGCCACTCCCCCCAGGAAATCGCCCACCCTCAAGTGCTCTGGTCCCAAGATGAAAGAAGTGCAAATTCGGGGGTCACTTCCAATGGTAAAGTGATAGCAGCTATTGTCTCCTCCGCTCTACCCAGCTGGGCGCGTTAAAGCGCCCAGACCTAGTTCTGAAACAGACCCCAATCTGCCCAGGGAAAACTTGAAAGAAAGTTGAAAGATTTCCAAAGAGTTTGGGGCGGGGGAGGGGCTGGGGAGGTTTAGATAGAAAGACCTAAGGAAGAAAGTCTGTGGCCAGGCTTGAGGATAGGGGTAGGGGAGCATAGCTGGAGCCCAGAAACTGGCCTTGGATGAGTGCGTGGACTTTGGGGCTTTCTGAACCTGCAAGATGTTTCTCTTCCTGAGGCAGTCCCCCCATCCCTGGCGGTGCTGGATGGGGAGGTTGGAGAGCTCACTGCCCCCACCTTGGTGCAGGCCCCACTTTCTGCATGGGCTCCGTTCCCACCTTTCTCCGAGCATCCCCCAGGCGTGGGGCTCAACACCTCTCACTCCCAAAGCGTGCCTGGGCCAGAATCGCTTCTGTCAGGGGCCACAGCGCTGATCCCCACGACACCTAGTTTCCTGAGCCCCACAGGAAGGCGGGTGCGTGCGGTACCTGGGCTTCCGTCCCTCCCGGCGGCTCATCTCGGCCCAGGGGCCTCAGATAATCCCAGAGGAACCAGTCCAATCCGCCCGTCTAGTCCCCGCTGGTGGGGGAGGTGAAGGCCGCCGGATTGCAGCCTTTGGTGGTAGCTCCCCCCAGGGGCTTTCCTGCCCGGCTTTAACCCTTTGGAGTGCCGGGGCTAGCCTCTCTCCGCCCGGACTTCATTCCACCCACCTCCTCTCTATCGCCTGACCCCTGGCTACCGGTGTAAAATGCCTCCCCAGGGTCGGTTATGCCCCAGCTCCACAATGATCATTTGCTCTTCTGCCAATCATGAGCCCTACACTTACCACCTAGATCAAAAATCCTTTATCGAACGCTCGTGCCCAGGAGCACGGGAGAAGGGGACCACCAGATGTGAGCTCAAGTCCAGTCCCTGGATCATAATCACATCAGCCCCACCCACCATGATGGCAGCCGCCCGAGGCAAGCTGCTTAGACGGGTCCTGGACTTGGATTTGAATGCCAGCCCTGCCCCTCACTAGAGTGTGGCCTTAGGCGAATTGTTCAACCCTTGGAGCCCTGACTTCAAGGTTACCGGGGCACAAGCTTTCCCGCAGAGTTGCGACATAGATTCTACAAGATGATCGATTTAAAAGCCTTCAGAACCGTGCTTGGCACCGATCAAGCCTGTTCCAGTCCTCAGCCTCTCCAGTTAATTTGAATTTTAAAAGTTTCAGAGAATAGTGGTTATCTTGTAGAAGAAAGAGTTGAATACTTTTCCTTTCCAAATTATCCTTCTGTGTTGACATTTTATAAGGAGTCTACGTTACTTGCTATCATTTTAAAAAGCGATGAAGATCATTTTAAATTATTTAAAAGGCTAATGGAATCTTTAAAAAGTATTTTTTAAAAAGAAACCAAAGGTTTGTTGATGCTTCCACCACCAAAGTAAGAGTATTTTTTGTAGACTAATTGGGAAAATTTAGAATAATTGGAAACTTTTTTAAAGTAGAAAGAAGAAAAAGTTACCTATAATTTCATTATTTAAAGACAGTGATTGTGAACATCTTGGTATATTTCTTTCTAATCTGGATTTTTTTTTCCTCTTAGACTTACACAAATTAAGCATTCTCTTTCCAAAAGATCCAAATGGTACAGAGTAAAAAATAGAGTAAATTGAGCAAGTCTTCTCTTTCAGTCCCTAACACATTCTCTTCACTATGCTTATCTGCCAGTTCTATTTCTGTGCATTTACAACACGTATAAATTTCTGGTCTTTCTCTGCATATTTTTGTTCTAACAACATTTTTTAAAGTACTTTTGATTATATTATATGCATAAAAAATAATGTATTATTCAAAACGCATGTAAATTTTGGTTCAGAAATTTTCGAAAGGATTCAGGATTCAAATTTCAGCCCCTTCTACAGTTTCTCTCTCCAGAAGCAGCCAATGTTGTTTCTAGGGTTTCATTCCAGAAAACAAGCAAGTCTCTGAGAGAGTGCTTTTTTTCTTTCTTTGAAGCACAAATGGTAGTACGCTAAACACTCCTATGCACCTTGCTTTTCTCACTTTATTTTTTTATCCAGTCACCGTCGTCCAACGAAATGTAATGAGAGCCACATGTACCTTTACATTTTCTAGTAGCCACAATAAAAATATTTAGAAGACAAAAAAAAAAAAAGAAAAGACTTTAATTGAATGGACAGAGGGGTGATCGAATTGGACAGGTGAAATTAATATTTTGTAAGTAGGTTCCACGCCCAATGTGGGGCTTGAACTCACGACCCTGAGATCAAAAGTCAGCTGGGTGCCTCAATGGGTTAAATGTCCAACTCTTGGTTTTGGCTCAGGTCGTGATCTCATGGTTCTAAGATTGAGCACCATGTCAGACTCCACACTGGATTCTCTCTCCCTCTCCCTCTCCTCCATGCATGTGCGCGCTCTCTCTCTCTCTCTATCAAATAAATAAATAAATAAATAAATAAATAAATAAATAAATAAAATAAAGAGTAGGATGCTCTACCAACTGAGCCACCCAGGAGCCCCAATTGATATAGTTTATTTAAACCAATATATCTGCAATATTATCATTTTGACAAGAAATCAATATAAAAATTATGAATGAGAGGAGCGCCTGGGTGGCTCAGTTGGTTAAGCATCCAACGTCAGCTCAGGTCACGATCTCATGGTTCATGAGTTCACTGCTGTCAGCACAGAGCCCACTTGGGATCCTTTGTTTCTCTCTCTCTCTCTCTCTGCTCCTCCCCCCGTCACGCACACACTGTCTCTCAAAAATAAACATTAAAAAAGAAGAAAAAAATTTACTGAGATATTTTACATTTTTTTTTTGTACCAAGTCTTCAAAATTCAATGTATATTTTCCACTTAAAGCAAATCTCATGTAGAACCAGCCACATTTCAAATGTTCTGCAGTCACAAGGGGCTGGTAGCAAACGTATTAGCACACATCTAGATGCAGCAGGAGCCCCATTTTCTGAATTAACATAAAGTACTATCCGGGCCTCTATTGATGAACATTAAGGTCCTTTCCATCTTTTGCTCTTAAACCAAGCTACAACGGATGACCTTGCACATATGTAGGAATAGCTATACTTCCAAAGTGTGTTTCAGGAGTAATTTGTATGGATTTTGCAAATTTCCCTCCCTTGAAGTTGTACTGATTTATTTCCCCGAAAACAAAGTAGGAGAGTGCAGTCTCCCTCCCCCTAGTAATATGTTACCATGTTTTTTTCTCTTTGCAAATCTAGTAGGTGAAAAATTAGTCCCTCAGGATGGTTTTAATTTACATTTTGTTAATTATGAGTAAGGGAGAGCATTTTTCATATATCTTTGAACCGTTTATGTTTTATTTCCTGTGCATATTCTTTGCCCATTTTGCTATTGATTATACACCTTTTTCATGTTGTTTAATGAGAGTTTTGTATAAAGATAGCCCTTGGGGGTGCGTGGGTGGCTCAGTTAAGCGTCTGACTCTTGATATCAACCTAGGTCATGATCTCACAGTCATAAGATCGAGCCCGACATCAGGCTCCACACTGAGTGTGGAGTATGCTTGGGACTCTCTCTTTCCCTCTCTCTCTGCCCCTCCCCTGCTTGCATGCACACCATCTCTCCCTCTCTCAAAATAAGTTAATTAATTAAAAAAAAAAAAGATAGCCCTTGGTCTATAATAGGAACTAGAAATGATTTTTTTTTTTCTGATTTTGTGGTTTATAAGTGGACTTTGCTTATGGAAGTTTTTATCCTGAAGAAATCTTTTTATTTTTACATATATCGACCATATCTGCTTTTCTTTAATGGATTCCAGATTTGGTAAATTTTAATTTAGCTTTATTTACACTGTTAAGATTAAGTGTTACAAAATCAAGGTCTTGGCCATCAGGTGTCCAAACACCAAAATCCCAGATTCCCAGCAATAACTAAATCAAATCCTACAAGGAGACATCTTTAGTTAATATGTACCTTGCTTTGAACAAAATTCAGATTTAGGAAGCAGATGAGTTGGAGGTAATCCTTCACTTCTAAAGGGACATACAATAGAAAAGCTTCCTTTAAATAATGAGCTGAGCTAAGTAATTAACTGGGTTTAAATTTATAACTTTCCAGGGCTTGCATAAGTGGGGGGGGTGGGTCACCTGTATTTGCATCACCTACAGAAAACAAGTTCTGAATTGAGTGACGCATCTACTGAGCACTGACTGGGTAGTGACAAGTCTGAGAGCCCTAGCTGTGGAGTGTGATGGCAGGGCCGAAATTTCCAGCTCTGCCCTTGTGTGCCACTGAACAAGTTTTCTCATGTCTCCAGACCTAATTCCTCACCTAAAAAATGATGAGAATAATACTGGAGAGGTTGCTATGAGGATTAAATGAAAAGGGCTTATGAAATTCTCGGCACAGGCCTAATGATAAAGGCTCAGCAAATGACGCTTCTATTCGATTTAGCTGTGCAACTCATTCTCTATGGAGATTTTGAAGAACTCATCCCTCTGTCCATTAAATCAACTTATCCACTCAGTGCCTTATTAAATAACTTCTATATTAGTCCATCATTTCCTATTCAGTTATTCATTTACTCATACCACTCATACATTCGCTCATGCACTGGCAGATATATATGAACTCCTACTATATGCCAGGTCCTGAGCTAGCCCTGAGGACACAGTGATATCTACAGACCTGATTCCAGATTCTAGAGTCTGAAGGTTAAGGCGCAAAAGGCTTCTCATTCATTCCACACATAATACCACAAACACCTATTGTGTTTATTGTACCCAAAGGCCCTAAATCCAATGGCTGACAGTTACCCCATGACGTCATAAGCTCCTGGTTTCCTTTCTTTATTCTTGTTCCTTTTCTTCTCCCTCCATCGCCTCCTCCCCACCACACTTTCCTGCTACCCTCTCTCTGCCTCTGCCCAGGCCTCTTCTACCTTTACCAGAGTCCCTTGGCGATTCCCAAAAAACAGATAACAATTCGGACTCTGGAGTCTGACCAGCCTGATTTGACTCTCAGCTCTTCTACTTCCCAGTTAAGGGAACTGAAACAAATCTGACCCCCAGTTTCCTCATCTGTAAAATGGGGATGATATCCCCTTTTTCAAATTATTAAATTAAATGGTGATGTCACTCTTTGGCTGTGAAGAAAATATTTAAAATACCAGGGAGATAGGGGCACCTGGGTGGCTCAGTCAGTTAAAGAGCCCAACTTCAGCTCAGGTCATGATCTCATGGTTCGTGGGTTCATGGGTTCTTGGGTTCCAGGCCCGTATCTGGCTCTGCACCGCCCTCTGTGTGTGTGCCTCTCTCTCTGACTCTCCTCCTTGTGCTCAAAATAAACACTAAAAAATAATAATAAACATCAAAAATAAACATTAAAAAATAATAATAAAATACCAGGGAGATATGATTATCAATTCAAATCACACTGGGTAGAGCATCTACCCTATGTAGCCATTATTCTCAGTGCTGTGGAAGACACACGAAGAGCTGTGTCGTCTCTTCCAATCAGAAGCCATAGCCCAGGGGGAAGGAGGGAGTGCTCCAGAAGGGCTACCATTACTAGCTGTTGCCAAGGGAAGGAACAAGCTATTTTCTGAGCCCCTCACTCCTGGACACTGGCCTTTCTCAGAGACCCGTGCTGAGCGGGCTGTCAGGCTGTTGCTGGCTTTTCTGGTTTCATTTGCAACTCCAATCTGGAATTATCTATAGCTTTAAAGACATTTAATTCGGTGGTAAGTTTGAATATAGACTGTGTCTTAGCATATACTAAGGATTAATGTTAATTTGTTAGAAGTGATAATAGTAAAATATGTCCTACATTTTCAGATATATGTGTAAGAACTTGGGCATGAAATGATAGGACCTCGGGTATTGGCTTTTTTTTTTTTTTAAGTTTATTTATTTTGAGAGAGACAGAGACAGTGTGAGTGGGGGAGGGGCAGAGAGAATCCCAAGCAGGCTCTGCACTGTGAGGACAGAGCCCAACGCAGGGTTCCATCTCACAGAAATCGTGAGCTCGTGACCTGCGCAGAAACCAAGGGTCAGACGCTTAACCAACCGAGGCACCCAGGCACCCCGGTATTCACTTTTTAAAACCAGAGGAGAAGAAAAGAGTAAGCTATACATATCAAAGTGTTGATAATTATTATTCTAATCAGGGACTCATTTCGCCATTCATTCAGGGCGATTCATTATGTCATTCTCCACATTTCGGTGTATTTCATAAGTTTAATAATAGAAAGGTTAAATATTTATTTTTGAGGAGTGGGAGCATCACTTTATGGAAGCAAGGGAAAAGGAAACTTGCCCACAGACAGCATTCCCGCCTAGGTGGAGGTGCACAGGTGCCTGGTGGGCAAAGTCATTGGACACAGGGATTGACACTTTTTCCTGAAGGCCTTTGCTAGGCGCCCTTTGAGCTACAGGCTTCATTCACACAGCAGTTGCCCTTAGGGAATTTACCTGGCGCGGGGATGAAGGCTTGTGGATAACTAGCTCCTCCCCTGGCCCCTAGGCAACAATCACAGGTACACAACCAGAACAGCCAGACCTCAAACAAGGTTTCCAGGGCTCATAGTCCTCTCCCCATAATGGTCCTTGCATTTCTTCTTTCACCTCTGTTTCAACCATAAAGAGGAGGCACCACCGGAGGAGGCCACACCCAAGTTCACCCAATCTTTCTGGTCTTAACCTCAGGCCCGGTGCCCTTGATCTTGGTTAACTAATTCCCAATTTCCTCTACTCACACCACCACACTCAGGTAACCACCTTAGCTACCTTCCAGAGTTTCTTTTTATAAGTATAAGCAAATACAAATATACATCCTCCGACTATGTTTTAAATAGGCTTAAAACTAACAACAAAGCAAACTGAAAACAGGGAAAATTGCCAAGTGTTCCAGGTTAAGAGCGAAGTCTGGGAGTCGTTGGCCTGTAGATAAGATCTAAAGCCAAGGGGGTAGAAGTGATAACAGATATTGGAGGAAGACAGAGGGAACTAGAGGAAAGAAAAAAAAAAAAAAAGGGACCAACCCCTAGAATCTGAGCCGAAGGAAAAAAAAAAAAAAAAACAAACAAAGAAACGAAAAATCAGAGGAGAATATTCGAAGAAGAATGGAGTAAGTCATCAATTGTGTTACTTGCTTCTTCTAATGGGTAAGTAGATCTGCACAAACCCGCCTGGAAAGATGGCCAACTTAAGAGGGAGTTCGAGTAAAATGTATTTTCCGATCCAGTTTTTGCAAAAATGCATCTAATCAGTATGTATCTACACATGTTCAGTGAGAAGAAAGAAGTCTGCAAAACATTAAAGAGAGCAAACGACCAGGGGAAAATCCTGGTGAGCGTTATTTGTAGGAAGAGGTGGCTTTTTTACTTTGCACACTTCAATTTGGTTAGTACAATTTTTTACCATAAGAACACATTCTTTTTGTAAATAAAACAGATTTGGAAAAGAGAGGAGGCTACTGGTTACAGCCATCTATATTCAGAATCTTTTTAAAAATATTTTATTTATCTTAAGTAAGCTCTACGTCCACTGTGGGGCTCTGAAGTCAAGACCTAAGGTCAAGCGTCTCATGCTCTACAGACTCCGCCAGATACCCAGTATTCCAAATTTATGAGCTGTAGAGATTAAGATTAAAAGCCCTGGCTTCAGAACCTAATAAACAAGAGTTTAAACCCAGCTCTACCCCACAAACAAATTAACCTCTCTAAAGATCAGTTTCCTCATCTATAAAACGGTAATTATAATGATAATTACCTCATAGATTGTGATAAAGATTAAATGAGGAAATGTAGATAAGCCACTTAGTACAGTGACTCACACAGAAAAGGCTCAGTTAATAGTAGCTAGCTTTTAGGAGTTCTTGGCTGGCTTAGTCGGTAGGGGGTGTGTGTGACTCTTGATCTCGGGGTTGTGGGTTCAAGACCCACTTTGGGTGTAGAGATTGCTTAAAAATAGAATCTTAAAAAGGTTTATTAAAAAATATTAGTTGGCATTTACAATAGTTATTACCAGATCTCGGGGTTCCTGGGTGACTCAGTCAGTTAAGCATCTGACTTTGGCTCAGGTCCTGATCTCTCAGTTCATGGGTTCAAGCCCCACATCAAGCTCTGTGCTGACATCTCAGAGCCTGGAGCCTGCTTCACATTATATGTCTCCCTCTCTCTCTGACCCTCCCCTGCTTGCGCTCTGTCTCTCTCTCTCTCTCTCAAAAATAAACAAACATAAAAAAATTTTTTAATAGTTATTACTAGATCAAACCAGCCAATCAGAGAGGTACAAACTTGGACCACATTATTTTGGTCCCTCTAGAATTGCTGTCACTGCAATGCTTATTCTGTGTCATGCTTTGGACCTTCACAGGTCATGCCAGGGAACTCAGGAGGGACCCTGTGTCCACTGGAGGGAATGTGCAAGACGATCCTCAGAATTTCCTTGTCTATCTATCTACATTTTCTCTCATTCTTTTTACTTTTTATTTTTGTGTTTTATAATGCACATAATATTGCATTAGTTCATCGGTGCATATGTATAGTTTATAAGCAAATACACCTATACTGGGGAGTTTAACAATTTTTAGCCATGGGATGTTACCCTATAAAGTTTAGAAAGCAATGTCTTCTTTAGGAGTTCTCTCAGACTCAAGGTCACAAAAAGCTTCTTTTCTCCCAAGCAATTGGTTTATTATCTCTAATGAATAAGATCACTCCTATCATTGAATGCCTTGCTTTTGGCTTCGGCTGCTAGGCACCTCAGAGCCAAGTTCATAACCCAGCCCTGTGTACAGAATGCCTGTGGTTGGCATCCTGAGATTTGTAGTTACGAGTACAGATTCTGGAACCACACTCCCTGTGTGCAAATCCTACTAGTGTGAATTTAGGCAAGTTGCTTAATCTCTCTGTGCCTCTATTTCCTTAAAATGTGAAATGATAATTATAGTAGTAATTACCTCATAGGATTATTACAAAGATTATTACAAAGAGATGATGCATATAAAGCAATTAGCACGGGGCACCTGGCTGGGTCAGTCAGTAGAGCATGCAACTGTTAATCTCAGGGTCATGAGTTTGAGCCCCATGTTGGGGGAAGAGTTTACTTAAAAATTTGTTTTCTAATATTAAAACAATAATACAGCAATCAGAACAGTACTCAGCATATACTAAGCACTCAAATATTATTCATATTGTTATTCTTGGCTCTCATTCTGTGATTTCCTACTCTTGCTTTCCTTCAGCCCCATTTCTGCTACTCTTTATGTATTTTAGTAAGATATTTCCAACCTTCTTTTGGAAAGAGCATAAGCAAGCACCTATATAAATACATTTTTAATACGCCAGTCATTGTGTCCAGTGCTTGAAGAATACAAAGATAAACAAAGATCGTTTCTGTCTTCAAGGAAATGCTCGGTCTAGTCGGGGAGACATATCCACAAATAGTTATAACCAAGTACAGAATGTGGTAAGACATGCAGTTAAGGTGCCCATGAGGACACAGAGCAGCCGAGATATGTGAAGGGTTCCTTGGGAGGGTGGTATGGGAGCCACGCTGCCCAGGAGACAAGGATGATGGAACAGGGATTCCAGGTGAAGGGAACAATGGATGATCCAAGACAGACTCTCCAGAACTGATGTGCTATCCATGCTGGGTATGGTGGGAGTGCTCCATAAAGCCTTGGTTTTTGACTATTCGATTCAAGTGGTGGGAAAAGGGGTAGGAAGAGACAACAGGACAATGCCCAAGGGCACCTTCCTTTTTCAAGACAGTGAAAAAAATAAGATTGGAACCAAATCCTCTGAAGTGGGAAGATCAACTTGGCTGCCAAGAAACAGGTGTGGACACCAAAGTAAGCAATTGCTTTGAGGGAGGAGGAAATGGAAGGCTTGGGGGTAAGAAATAGGAGGGGTCCTCTGCCCAGATCCATCTGCCACGCAGAACCAATGCCCAAAGCCCCTAACATTTCCCCTTGGACTCAGAGATAGAAGTCTCCTTTTTTTTCATGGTGCCTTCAACTTTAGGTCTTCCAGAACCACATTTTGGCCCAATCTCTTAAAGTGTTCTATCACTTCTAAGCAGGGTGACCCCAGATGATTTTGGTCACACACTCCCTTTCTCTGGAGGTATATGGAGAGTGCATCTGAAAATGAGGGGTCCAATCACAGTTATTTTTCAGCCCCAAATGTCCCTAAGAAGTGACAACATGAGGGCATTTGACTGGCTCAGTCAGTACAGCATTTGACTCTTGATCTTAGGATCATGAGTTTGAGCCCCACGTTGGGGGTAGAGATTACTTACAAAAAATTTTTTTAATGTTTTTATTTATTTTTGAGACAGAGAAAGACAGAGCATGAGCAGGGGAGGGGCGGAGAGAGAGGGAGACACAGAATCTGAAGCAGGCTCCAGGCTCCAAACTGTCAGCACAGAGCCCGACGTGGGGCTCGAACTCACGAACTGTGAGATCGTGACCTGAGCCGAAGTCGGATGTTTAACCGACTGAGCCACCCAGGCGCCCCTAGAAATTACTTTTAAAATAATAATGATAAATAAATAAAATCTTTAAAAGAAGTGACAGAGTGTGGTAAGCAAAGTATAAAATTTGGAGTTGGGCAGAGCTGGTTTAATTCTAGCTTCAGACAAGGTGCTAACCCAGCTGAGCCATAAATTCTGCACCTGTAAAATGGAGATCTCAAGGGACACCTGGCTGGCTCAGTTGGTGGAGTGGCCGACTCTTGATCTCCAGATCTTGAGTTCGAGCCGCCCGTCAGGTGGAGAGGTTACTTAAAGAAAGAAATGGAGGTGTCAATGTTTGCCTCAAGGGCTTGTCTAGGAGGATTATGCAATACAGTATACAAGTGCCTGGTACTCAGAGATCTCTGAGCTCCTTCCATTCCTGAAAAGGAATAAGCTACTGCCTACTGAGCACCTCTACTGTGTCAGGCACTGTCATCTATGTTCCCAGTTTGCCAATGAGCTGGTGGCACAGGTCTTTCAGAATGCAGTGAACTCTTTCCTTTATTTCTGCCTTGAAGACTTGATGTCTTAAAATCAAGTGATCATCTTCTAGAATACCTCAGGTGTCATCAGTAAGTTTGGTACTACTAAGGGCTATGCTTACATAAGTCTAGAGATAATTCGAGGTGACCCCAGGCCCTTTCTTTTCCCAGAAGGAGAAGAGCAGGTAATATCTGTTTACATTTCATGTAAAGATGGGGTGCCTGGGTGGCTCAGTCAGTTGAGCATCTGACTCTTGATATCGGCTCAGGTCATGATTTCATGATTCGTGAGTTCAAGCCCCACACCGGGCTCTGCGCTGACAGTGCAGAACCTGCCTGGGATTCTCTCTCACCCTCTCTCTCTCTGCTCCTCCCCCATGCACACGCACTCTCTCAGAAATAAATTTTTAAAAATTAAATTTAAAAAATTTTTCATGAGAAGGGTTTACAACTTCTTTTTCCTTTCTTCTGTTTCTTTAAGTTGCTATTTCCCAAGTTGGCCGCTCAGAGGAATCACCTGAAAAGGTTGAAAAAGAGGTGCCTCCTTCCCGCCCCAAGAAATTGTGATGTAATTGTCTGGTGTGCAACCTGCGCCTCTGGATTTTTTTAAATTCCCAGGTGTTCTAAAGATTTTTTTTTAAGTTTTTATTCATATATTTATTCTTTTAATGCCCCTCACCCCTTTAGCCCCTCCCCCCACCCAACACCCTACCAGCAACCCTCAGTTTGTTCTCTGTATTTAAGAGTCTCCCTCTCTGTTTTTATATTATTTTTGCTTCCCTTCCCTTATGTTTATGCACCCCTAGATTTTTTTTAATGTTTATTTATTTTTGAGAGAGAGAGAGAGAGAGAGAGAGCACGTGCCTGTGGGGGAGGGAAAGAGAAAGAGGGAGAGGATCCCAAGCGTAGAGTCCAATGCAGGCCTTGAACTCACAAACCATGAGATCACGACCTGAGCAGAAAGCCACCTTTTAACCGACGGAGCTGCCCAGGCACCCCACCTTGTGTTGTCTTTTGCTCAGTACGTACATGGAATTACTGTGATTGAAGTGGCCTCTGAGGATGGGATCTTTGGCCCTTTGAGGTTGAGGGCTGTCAGGGCTGCTGACCATGACCACATCCGTAGTTATATTGCAGCTTTTCTCTCCAAGGCAAGAGGTGGCCAGGGTGCAGAGTTTTCCTTCCTCTCCCTGCAGGGTGCCTTTTGGTGTGTTGGCCCATAGCCTAGGAAGTTGGAGGCACTTTGGGAGGCCATCAGAAGTGGCCCATGTCACTGTGAATCAGCCACACTCATTTTGACTGAAGCTAGGTCCTGTCCACAGGGGCAGGGCCTGCAAGAAATGGAGGAGGGTCAGGGAGCAGCAAATCCCAGCCATGCTCGAATGTGGACAGGGCTTCTCACAGAGCGGGGCAAAAGAACTGTCCCTTTTCCTAGCCTGTCCTGCCAAACTGGTATTTGAAACAAAATGTGGGCTCTTCCGGAGGCCATCTAGGAGAGCAAGGGGAACTCAGGTGGGGCCAGCCCAAGACCCTGGCAGGGTCAGGATGATGGCCTGTCTGATTTTGGAGCCAGTTGGTAAACACGCAAACAGCAGAGACTGAGGACTTGTGCAAGAGAATTTGAGGAAGGGGTTACCCAACGGTCCTCAGATTCACACTCAAGTTTGGGGGTGGCGGGGCAGGTGGGGGGAGACCAGGGCTCACACCCTGAAGTGTTGTTGACAGCTGATTGCCAGCTGACTGTGTAGAGGCCTGGGGCCAGCCTCTCCTCTCTGGGCCTCTTTCCTTGTCTGAAAAATGGGGTCCATGGTCATTTCACCTTGGGTTGCTGTGAGAATTAAGCGAGGGAACAGACGTAAAGGCATATAGCACTGTCCCCAGCACACAGGAGTAGCTGGGCTGGGAAGCCATGCAAAAAGACAAGGACCAATATCCTACAGGGCAGCCCCCATGGGGGGCCTGGAATCAGGACCACAAGGACCAGGGAAGCCACTTCCGCGTGCTGTCGCTGGGTGGGATGTCTTGTCCTGGACAAAAGGCTCGAGCCTTCAGCCCAGGATTCTAGCATGGGGACCTGAGCACGGAACTCCTGTCAGTATTTCTGCTGCCCTGGCTATGCTCCACGGGCAACTACCTTCCACCTCCGGGGAACTATCAGGAGAGTCTCAGGGTCTAGTGGCCCCGTGGCCCAGGCTGTGGCCAGGAGGGAGAGAGTGAGTGGTAGCGGTGGTGGGGAAGCTGTAAAAAAATGTAAATAGTGCAGTGTGGAGCATGGCTCCAGCTGTCTGGCACTCACCGGAGCTGGCAAGAGCCCGAGGAAGGAGCCCCAGACCCCGGGCGCCTTTTGTCCCTGGGTCTTGGCTATGTAAAAGGTGGGGGAAGGGACAAGAATTCTTGGAACTTGTCCATTCATTGGAGCCCCCCTGCTGCCAGCAGGTGCGAGAATGGGGGAGGGAGATGCGGACTCTGGCCTGGAAGGTTTAGAAATAAGAATTGCAACTCAGCATGCAGTGAACTGACAAACAGATTCCTCAGGTTCCAGCCTCCTAGGCTGTGGACCTTCAGGCCAGCCAGACTCCATCCTGCTTTGAATGCGGCCATGAACCGGTTCCCCGCGCTCCAACCGGCTTTCCCAACTCCCCTCTCGCCAGTTCCCGAATCCCAGCTTTGTGTACCCTACCAAAGAACGCTGCTTCGCCGGGCCTACTCCCAGGGTTGTTTGATTTTCTGAGGTTTTGGTTTGTTTTCATTTTGCAGCTCCTCTGTGGCTGCCAGGGCCTTCTCCAAAGCATCACATTCAAGCATTAGACATTACTTGGACTGAGGTCTTAGAAAAAGCAGTGTGGGGAGAGGAAGGACTTGTAACCACGCAAACCTGAATCCCAACCCTGCTCTGCCCTTCCCAGTTGAGCGCAAGTTGCTAACCTAAAGCCATGGTTTTCTGTAGGTACATGGGAATTTCTTTTGTTCCTACTTCTCAAGGTTTTTGTGCAAGTTAAATGCTGAGTTTAAGGTTTAGAAAGCTCTTAGCACAATACGTGGCACAGAATACTAGCTCAATGACTATGAAATTATTCCCCTTAATAATCATAGGAAAATAAGGCAGAACCTCCCTACAGTCTTGTTTCAATTTGTATTTGTATTTCCCTCTTGCCAGAGAGAGTAATCTTTTTTTTCTTTTTTTCTCGTGTTTACTGGCCCTTTGTGTTTCTTATGTGAATCGTCTGTTTCCATCATCGGTTCTTTTAGGGGTTTATTTTTCATTTATTTTATTTTTTGTCTTTGGTTTAATGATGGGTAGGACATCTTGGTACATTCTGAAATTCTTTGTTAATATAATTTGCAGAATTTTTTCTTTTGGTCTGTCACTTGCTTTTCGGCTTTTTGACGTCTTCCAACATACAAAGCCTGTTTTTCTTTCTACACAGTGTATGCCCAAATCTGCCCATAAGAGTTGGTCCTCTATAGACTGATTTACTTGGCAGTTTGCGGGCCTCAGTGACTCTCCCCTTGACCAGCGCACTGCCCAGGGCTCTCTTAGACCTTCCATTGTTCTCTAAATGAACGTGAAAACCTGCTATAGTGCTGTTTGACCTATCCTGCAGTATTCTAGTTCTGTCCCCAAATGCACACACTCCCACCTACTGGTTTCTGGAAGGATCACAGCCTTCTTTTACTGGTTGGCTGATTTGGGGAAACTCCAAGATGTGACTGAGAAATTAGCAGCTGAATGAGAATTTGGATGTCCTCCATTAACCCTCTCTTGGGGGCCCAGGACTGACTAGATATATCTCTCTATGCCTCAACAGCCCAGCCAGCTGCCCAGACTCACATTGACTGACCATTTACCTGATGCATTTCTGAGAAGCTGTGTGTAAATCTAATTTGATGGATTATATTTTAATGCTCTAGGAGAGAAGGAAATTAAAATAAATGTTATAAATTCTACTAGCTCATTTATTGGGCACTTATCATGTGCCATCTGCTGATGAAGCACTCTACCTAAAGACCTTATTTAATCCTCACGACAATAAAGAAATTCAAATTTCTCCATTTTATAGATAAGGAGCCTGAAGCTCAAAGGGATGGTTATGCAGCTCGGCCAAGGTCACCTAGCTGGGAGGTTGCCAGATAGGGCAAATAAACATGGCCCAAATTTGAATTTCATATAAATAACAAGTAATTTTTTTTTTACTATAGCATATCTCAAGTACGCATGCAATATTTTATCCGGCAACTGTGGGAAATGTGAACCGGAGTCTAAGTCTTCTGATTCCCTGGCCTTCCAGGGGTGAGACCATGGAATTCTTTTGCGGGAAATTCTTTGAAAAGGGAAGAACACGCTTGTACTCACTTTTGGGCTCCACCTCAGACACGCTGAATAAAACTTCTGGTGGTGACATGTCCTAACAAGCACCCCGACTTCAAAGCCCTACTCCTTGGGGAGCCCTCTGCACTCTGGATTTTGAGAGCACTTTTGTGTGTATCCAGCTCCTGCTCACTGCAGAGACTGATAGGTAGACAGACACATTATGGGGCGTGCTGAGTGCTCGATACTGGGTTGGGCAGCAGCATAGTAGAGACCATGATAGAAGGGGTAGGCGTGGGAGCAGTCAGAAATTTCAGGACATTTTAAAAAAAAAAAGGAGGGGTGCCTGGGTGGCTCAGTCGGTTAAGCGTCCGACTTCAGCTCAGGTCACGATCTCGCGGTTCGTGAGTTCGGGCCCCGCGTCGGGCTCTGGGCTGATGGCTCAGAGCCTGGAGCCTGCTTCCGATTCTGTGTCTCCCTCTCTCTCTGCCCCTCCCCCGTTCATGCTCTGTCTCTCTCTGTCCCAAAAATAAATAAACATTAAAAAAAAATTAAAAAAAAAAAAAAGAAATTTCAGGAGATACGCTTCAGCCAAGTCTCCAAGAGTCCATAGTTTTGTTTTTCTCCGAAGGGTCATAACGCAGGATAATGGATATAACTTTTAGCCAGTAGTTATGTTTTGCAATAAGAGATAAATTCAGATGAAGAAGAAAGTGAACACATGGGCTCCAGAGCCAGACATCTTGGTCACATCCACCTTCCACCACTTACTGGATATATGATCATGGCCATGGGACCAGTCGACCTTCTCCATGCTTCAATTTGTCTTCCGTGAAATGGACATAACAATATTATCTACCTCATTGGTTTGGCTTACAATTAACTAATCCTTATAAAATGCCTACCACAGCTCCTGAAAGGTACTAGGCATGCATGGAGGTTCACATTGACGATTTCCCTTCTCTAGTAGATTTTTGCTTCAGCCTGCAGATGGGTTGTACTATCTCCATCCTTGACCTCGTGTCCTCCTCTAACTACTGGGTCATTATCTGTTCCTTTCCTGTGGCACAACTCAGAGAGAATTGCATATTCCTAATTGCCTATTTCCGCTTCCTCACCTCCTTCTCTCTCCTGAACCCACTCCATGGAATCTGCTCTTGGCAAGGTTGCTGATAAGCTTCACAGTGCAACGCCAGCAGGCAATTCTGTTTCTGTCTTTGTAACCCCATAGCAGCATTCAACACGGTTGATCTGGCCATGCCTCTTGAAGTTTTGCTCCCTTGGCCCCCAGAACACCACATTCACCTGGTTTCCTCCTCCTCCCTCCCTGCTGTTTCTTCACCGTCTCCTTTACTGGCTCCTCCTCCTTCTGTCCTGGTCCTACTGCTAGATGTGAGAGTCCTGCAGGGCTCAGGCCTCTGACCTCTTCTCTCTGTCCACATACATACTACCTACCTTCCTACATACCTACCTACCTACCTACTCCTTAGGTGATCTCTTGTAATCTACAGATTTAAAATCCCACCTTTCTTCTGATGATTCCCACATTTATAGCACCAGCTCAGATATGTCTCCTGAACTCAAGACTAATAGCCAGTTGCCTATGGAATATCACCACTGGGTGTCCAGTAGGCAACTTAGATTCAACCTGCCCATAAACAAACTCATGACTTACCAACTGCCCCCACCTAGAATCTGTTCTTCCTTCAGAGTTTCCCATGTCAGTACTATGGTACTATGGTACTATCATTCACTGTTGTTGAGGCCAAAGCCTTTGAATTCCCCTTTGATTCCTCTTGCTCTCATTCCCCACATGCAAACTCAAATCCTGTTGGCGCTAGTTTCAAAATACATCCCAAATCCAATACTTCTCACTTCCTCTGAAGCAAGATTTCTTGGCTTTGGTGCTTTGGACATTCTGGACTAGGTAATTCTTTGTTGTGAGTCCTATGCATTATTATACGATGCTCAGCAGCATCCCTGGCCTCTACCCACTAGATGCTAGTAGCATCTTCCTGGTTGTGACAACCAAAAATGTCTCCAGATATTGCCAAATGTCCCTAGCCTCGGTAATAGGGGATGGACAGGGTGGGGCAAAATCATCTTGGTTGAGAACCACATCTCCACAGCCACCATTCCATAATCTCAACCATTGTTATCTCTTACCAAATAGCTTCCTAACTGGTTTCCCTATCTCCATTCTACCTCTCCTTTCTCCACAGAGCAGCAACCAGAGAAATCCTTTTTTTTTCCTTCAATTTATTTATTTAAAGTAGGCTCCACACCCAATGTGGGGCTTGAACTCTTGACTCTGAGATCAAGAGTCACATGTTCTACCAACTGAGCCAGCCAGACGCTCCTAGAGTAGTCTTTATAAATCGTAAGGCAACTCTTGTCACTCTTCTGTTTTCAACCCTCCAATGGTTTCCTGTAACAATAACCGTAAAACCCAGTGTCCTTATGATGGTGTGCAATACCCTACATGGTCTGGCCCTTGCTCGTTTCCCAACACTCTCCCCTTGCTCATTGCACTCCAGCAATGACTTCAAAGAAGCTGACTTCTTTGCTGCACCTTGAACACATCAAGAATATTCTTCCCTCAGGACATTTGTATCTGCTGCTCCCTTTATTCAGGATGCTATCTCTCAAAATCTGCCCCTTCCATCACTTTATTCAGGTTTGCTATTTAAACCTCCTCAGAGAGGGTTTCCCTGATCACTCTATCTCGAGGAGCACTGGGATTGCCATCCCTGTCTCCCCACATCCTGCATGATGGACACGAAGGTGTGCGGCCAGATCCCCTTCCTTGAGGAGGCACTTGTTGCCCAGCTGTTGGGAGTGTAGTCAGCAGACAGCTTTCAGCTCTCAGTCCCTTCAAGGATTGCCTCAGAGCAGAGTTGTCCAAGGTCGTGACCTTCCCTAGGTAGCCCACATCCAAGGACTGATTGGGGCCAAGTAGAAAGGAGGAAACTCAGAAGGACCATTTTAGATCTGGAGTTCCCCATGGAGTTGACTGAGGCTATCATTAGATCTGCCTCTCAGCTTGATTTCTCCCTCTTGCCCCATCTTGCTTCCTTCCCATCACTTGCACAGATGTGATCTGAGAGCATTCAGGGTGCTAAACATTCAGGATGTGTGTCCCAGGGGACTGTACCTATGACACCCTCTATAGTGTTCTTGGACTTATATTTAATATCATTTTATTTGTTTATTGTATTATTTGCTTAAGGGCTGTGAAGGCAAGGACTTCGTTTGGAAACTGCTGTATCTCTGACACCTAGAACAATGCTGGGCACATACAGAATATGTGCTCAGTGAACACTTAGTTGAATGTTGAATGAATTATTCTTTAACATTTAAAAAAATTTTTTTAATGTTTATTTATTTTTGAGAGAGAGAGCGAATGAGCAGGGAAGGGGCAGAGAGAGAGGGAGACACAGAATCCAAAGCAGGCTCCAGGCTCTGAGCTGTCAGCACAGAGCCCAAAGCGGGGCTCAAACCTGCAAACTGCGAGATCATGACCTGAACTGAAGTCGGATGTTTAACCGACTGAGCCACCCAGGCGCCCCTAACATTTTTTTTTAGGTAAACTCTGTACCCAAAGAATTCATGACCTGAAGATCAAGAGTTTCATGCTCTAGGGGTGCCTGGGTGGTTCCGTAGGTTAAACATCTGCTTCTTGATCTCAGCTCAGGTCTTGATCTCAGGGTAGGATGCTTATAACAGCATCAAATGCCCCATCGCACCCAGTGTTGGGCCCCGCATTGGGCATAGAGCCTACTTAAAAAAAGAAAAAAAAAAAAAAAAAGGAGAGTCTCATGCTCTACCTACTAAGCCAGCCAGGTGCCCCTGAATGAATTATTCTTGTCCCCAGTCTCAGCTCCTCATTACTCTAAGATTACTCTGGAATCCTTGAGTGACTTGTAATATGAAGGCTCCAACTTTTTAATAGACGGGCAGCTCAGGGGGCATAATCTTTCCAAAATGATTTACTTCTGGAGCGGGAACAGGCCCACGTGGTTTCAAATCTAGAAGTCTGGACAGCAGGGCTCTGCTCAGCTAACAACTTTGTTCCTCCTGCTGTGTCCCCCTTTTGTCTGGAAATAAATTTAGCGTTCTAGTCTCATACTGGAAAGCTGCCTTGGGCCTTTGAACCAGCTACACTGCAGGTAGTTTGACCTTGTCAGCCTGTAGGATAAGTTTCAGATTAAGTGATTATTCTTGAGTGTTTTTACACACTGTTTCATCTTTTTCAAGAACATTCACATCACTCAGTAATGTCTCATGATGGCTGTGAGCTGCAGATTCATTTTATCATCCTAATTTTATGTACAGGAAGACTGGGGGTTAGGGGGCTAGCTTCATCATTCCAAAAGTGTTTGCTGAACACTTTTGTTTTAATGTTTATTTATTTTTTGAGAGAGAGAGAGAGACAGAGCACCAGCAGGGGAAGGGAGGGAAAGGGCAGACAGACAGCGAGACAGAATCCGAAGCAGGCTCCAGGCTCTGAGCTGTCAGCACAGAGCCCGACGTGGGGCTTGAACCCACGAATGGCGAGATCATGACCTGAGCTGAAGTCGGACGCTTAACTGACTGAGCCACACAGGCGCCCCTTGCTTAACACTTCTGTGTGCCAGGCACTG
The DNA here is from genome assembly GCF_027475565.1 of Acinonyx jubatus. Lineage (NCBI taxonomy): Eukaryota > Metazoa > Chordata > Mammalia > Carnivora > Felidae > Acinonyx > Acinonyx jubatus. The sequence continues at coordinate 117,125,038 of NC_069386.1, read as the reverse complement.
GGCTGGATGTTGCAGAATATAAGGATCACTAGGCAAGACAGGGGAGATAGGCAGAAACAACTTTGTCTATAACAGGTGTAAATCAAGAGCAGGGGAGCCAGAAGGTGACTGAATTGTTTCTATACTGGGAGACAACTTTTGAGAAGGTTGCATTGTGTGGGTAACATTTTTTTTTTAACCCACTTTAGAGGTGCCTGGGTGGCTCAGTCGGTTAGGCGTCCCACTTTAGCTCAGGTCCTGATCTCATGATTTGTGGGTTCCAGCCCCGCGTCGAGCCCTGTGCTGACAGCTCAGAGCCTGGAGACTACTTCGGATTCGGTGTCTCGCTCTCTCTCTGCCCCTCCCCCTCTCACGTTCTGTCTCTCTCAAAAATAAATAATAAAAACATTTTTTTTATTTTTAAATAAAAAAACAACCACTTTATTTTTTATTTATTTTTTTAATTTTTTTTTCAACGTTTATTTATTTTTGGGACAGAGAGAGACAGAGCATGAACGGGGGAGGGGCAGAGAGAGAGGGAGACACAGAATCGGAAACAGGCTCCAGGCTCTGAGCCATCAGCCCAGAGCCGACGCGGGGCCCGAACTCACGGACCGCGAGATCGTGACCTGGCTGAAGTCGGACGCTTAACCGACTGCGCCACCCAGGCGCCCCAAAAACAACCACTTTAGAGGTGTCTGCGTGGCTCAGTTGGTTGAGTGTCCAACTCTTCTTTTTTTTTTTTTTTTTTCTCTCTCACTTTTTGCATTCTATTGGCCACAGGGGAGGAGGCCTCCTCCAAGTTACCAGAGGTGCTCATAGTTTCTTTAGCCACTTCGGGCTTGGAACCTTGGGGTCCTGGGACTGGCTGGGCACATCGGGCATGTTCCCATCATCTTGGAGGGGCACTGGATAGTTGTTGGGCGTGGCCTGGTTGATCATGGTGGCATATTTGGTGAAGGGCCTAACAGTGGGCAGAATTATACCGAGGCCCCCAGTGGTGAAGGATGCGATCAGCACCTTGACCCAGGCATCCTTAAGGAAGGCTGTGAGTCTCCTGGCCATCCATCTTGGTCCTTGAGTGTCCAACTCTTGATTTTTTGGCTCAAGTCATGATCTCATTGTACGTGGGTTTGAGCCCCACATCGGGCTCCATTCCAAGTGTATGGAGCCTGCTTAGGATTCTATCTCTCTCCTTCTCTCTCTGCCCCTCCCCAACTTGTGCGTGTGCACACACACTCTCTCTCAAAATAAATAAATAAATAAACCTAAAAAAAGCACCACTTTAAATATACAAACTGTTTTGTTCAAACTGTCCTCCTTTTTAAACTTTATTTTTATTTATTCAAATTTTTAAAAATTTCTTTATTTTTAAGAGAAGGAGCAAGCAGGGGGTGCAGAGAGAGAGGGAGAGAGAATCCCAAGCAGGGTTCGAACTCACGAACTGTGAGATCATGACCTGAGCTGAAACTAAGAGTAGGATGTTCAACTGACTAAGCCACCCAGGCACCCCTTATTTTTTTATTTGAGACAGAGAAAGAGAGAGAGACCCCACGAGTGGAGGGAGAGGGGCAGAGGAAGAGAGAGACAGAATCTTAAGCAGGCTCCACACCCAGTGTAGAGCCCGACTTGGGGCTCGATCCCATGACCCTGGGATCATGACCTAGGCCAAAACCAAGAGTCAGACTCTCAACCAACTGAGCCACCCAGGTGTCCTCAAACTGTCCTCTTTCTATTCTTTTCATTCCTAATTCTTACAGATTCCTATCATTTCCAATGGGTGCATACTCACACACCCACAAACATTGCATTGTAAAAGCAAAATATGGAGTATGGCTTCTTTTAAACATAACCATATTTTGGCTATATCCAAGGATATTCACTGCAGTATTCTATGTATTAGCAACATCCATCAGTAAGGAAGTGGATAAATAACGGTTCTTTTTTGGGTGACGTATTTTATAGCAGAAAAAAATGAGGTAGGTATATATGGTATGGAACAATCGCTCCAAGATATACTATAAAGCATAAAAAGCAAGTTGCAAGGTGGAGTGTTTAAAAGGAAAAGATGGGGGGCCTGGGTGGCTCAGTCGGTTAAGCGGTCAACTTCAGCTCAGGTCATGATCTCGCGGTTTGTGAGTTCGAGCCCCGCGTCGGGCTCTGTGCTGATAGCTCAGAGCCTGGAGCCTGCTTCAGATTCTGTGTCTCCCTCTCTCTGACCCTCCCCCGTTCATGCTCAGTCTCTCTCTGTCTCAAAAATAAATAAACGTTAAAAAAATTTTAAATAAATAAATAAATAAATAAATAAATAAATAAATGGAAAAGATGGGTGTGTGAGTGTGTGTATGTGTGTGTGTGTGTGAGAGAGAGAGAGAGAGAGAGAGAGAGAAGAATCACACACAGAAATCTGCATATACATAAAATATTTCTGGAAAGATTCCTAAGAAACCATGAATGGTAGGGGTCTCTGGGATATGAGACAGACTTGTTTTTCATTATATGCCTAATTATCCGTGTGAATTTTTTTTATCATGCGTTTTTAACTCTTTCTTTCTTTCTCTCTTTCCTTCTTTCTTTCTTTCTTAGTACTCTCTACCCCCAACGTGGGGTTCGAACTCATGACCCTGAGATCAAGAGCCGCATGCTCCACTGACTAAGCCAGCCAGATGCCTGCATTTTTAAATTTCTCAATTAAAATCAGTTAACTGGTACTAAAAGAATAATAAACTTAAAAAATAGTTAACTAAAACCAAACTAAACAGTATAGCACGGACATTTTTTCCATGTTACTATATAATACATTTAGCTCTCCTCATTGCCAGGCTGTTCAGGTATTTCACATGTATTAACTTACTATTTCCCACAACAACCCTCAGTTATTATTCTGTTTCACAGATAAGGAAACTGAGGTACCCCGCCCAAGATCACACAGGAATTTGAACCCATGTAACCTGACTCTGAAGTCCATGCCCTTAACCATCTTGGTGATGACACTGTTCTCTTGTTAAGGGCTGCAAAGCACGTTCTACAAAGTGATTGTGTCGCACTTTATCTAACTGCTCCTCCTTTGATATGCATTCTGGTTGCTTCTAGGATTTTGCTATTATCTACCATGCTGCAGAAACAGCCCTGTGATTAACTCTTTGTGCTCTCGGGTCAATATATTCATAAGAGTGCAGTGAAACCACTGCATCATCTGAAATTTGATAGTTATTGCTGCATCACTTCCCTTTGTTTTCCTTAACCGATTTGGTCTTTGCTCTGCTCGTCTGTGTATAAGAATGAGGAAGTAGCCCAGAGGTCCAGTAGCTAGAAAAAGGGGACGCTCAGTCCTAGTGGAAAAAAGTATGAACAGAGACACTGACCTGTGTGTTTTGTGAGGTTAGGGGTTGTCTAACTGATCTTTGTTCAACAAGTATTTCTTGTGCTTGTACTGAGTGCTTTTACACAAAGGAAGCAGAGTCAGGGCGGACACAACAGGCCCGTGGTCCGAGCCTTCATGGAGCTGACAGTCTGTGGAGAGAGAGGCATTAATGAAGCAAACACACAGAGTGAAAAAAACAACAACAATGCGCAACAAGTGCTATAAGGAGAAAAAATGGGGTACTGGGGGAGGGAATAATGGAGTCTTTCTTTAGAGGGGGCAGTTAGGGGAGGAACTTCCGGGGAAGAGACATTACACTGGGGACAGAAGGAAGAGTAGAAATTAACAGAAGAGTTAAGGGGAACAGGGTTGTTTCCTGGCCCCTAAAGAAGTTGGAGTGGTAGGTGGGGCCAAGGCCCTAGAGCCCTTTGAAGCACTGAGGTCTGAGTGAGGTGTTGATGTAAAGGAGTTTACATTTTTGCAGATTCCCTTTGCTGCTGTGTAGGAACTGGATTAGGGCAGCAACAAGAATTTAAGCAGAGAAACCAGTTAGACGGTTGGCCTAAGGTGGTGGAGGAGGAATCTATAAGTTAAAAGAGTTTCAAAAGATGCATCTATCAACTGCTATGTGTGGACCTTATTTGCATCCTGATTATTCTTTAACTATAAAAAAAAAAATCACAGCTATAAGACAATTAGACAAGTGATCATAGTATATTTGATAGTAAGGAAATATTTTTAAAGTTTTTAGGTGTTCTGTCAGATTTCCCACTGTCCCCACTTCAGGATTTAAGAGTTGGAAATTATCTAGTAGATAATTTAGAAATGTAAACTAATATATTAATTTTTAAAGTTTTTATTTTTTATTTTTGAGAGAGAGAGAGACAAAGTGTGAGTGGAGAAGGGGCAGAGACACAGGGAGACACAGAATCTGAAGCAGGATCCAGGATCTGAGCTGTCATCACAGAACCCAACATGGGGCTTGAACCCACAGACTGCAAGATCATGACCTGAGCTGAAGTCAGACGCTTAACCGACCGAGCCACCCAGATGCCCCTAAACTAATATATTATTAAATCCAGTTGATACTGGAACAATCGATCCCACAACCCTGGGATCATGACCTGAGATGAAATCAAGAGTCAGATGCTCAACCAACTGAGCCACCCAGGCACCCTCCCTTGTTATGAGGCCCAAAAAGTCAATACTGTCCTGTTTGAGAAACCTTGCTGCTGTAGGTCTTTGTCACCACACTTCATGAAGACACTGTAATTGTCAACAGGTGGGCCTTCCAGGTTGACCACCAGCTCAGTGAAGACAGGGGATGCATGTGTCTTGCTGAGTTATTGGCATATAGTTTACACTTAATAAGGATTGAAGGAAGACGAGGAGGTTCATCCAGATTCAAACTTAGGGCCCTGTGAGATCAAGCTGCTAGCTTTATTTTTTTTTTCTTTCTCTCTCTCTCTCTTTTTTTTTTTTTTACAGTGTTATAGTTCCAGGTGTACAACGTAGTGATTCAACAATTTCACACATCACCTACTGCTCATCAGGACAAGTGTACTGTTTTATCCCTATCATCTATTTAACCCAACCTCCCATCCCCCTTCCCCTGTTAACCATCAGTTTGTACTCTACTGTTAAGGGCCTGTTTCTTGGTTTGCCTCTCTCTTCCCCGCCCCCCCCCCCTTGCTCTTTTGTTTTGTTTCTTAAATTCCACATCGAGTGAAATCATACGGTGTTTGTCTTTCTCTGCACGCTGCTTGTTTTCTTGATATATTTCCCACCTCCCTTTGGGCACAGTAGTAATAAGACGACAAGCATTTGGTTCTCCAACATTTCACAAATATTTATTAAGCACTTACTAAGTATTGGCAGCGTTCCAGATACTAGGTATACGGAAAGGAGCAAGGCAGAGTCCCTGATCAAATAAAGTTTATTCTTATAGGTGAAGACAAACAATAAGCAAGGAAACAAGATGGCTTCAGTGATAATTATAATGAAGAAAATAAAAGTGGGGCGCCTGGCTGGCTTAGTCGGTAGAAGATTCCACTCTTGATCTTGGGATTATGAGTTCGAGTTCCACACTGGGCGTAAAGATTACTTTAAAATCAGTGAATGAATGAATGAATGAATGAATGAATACGTGTAATGGCAATAGGGAATGATGGGGCAGGAAGACATATTCTGGGTAGGGTGAGAAGGTGACATTTGAACTAATTTTGAGAGCGAGCCATCCATGGAAAAGCTCGGGGCCAGGGCAATTGCACTTGGAAAGACGGTGAGATGGAAACAGTGGCCACTCCATGAAGTCTTAAGGGAAAAGCCCGATCACTTACACCACCGCAACGTTGGATTTCGTTACAACTGCAATCCGGAATCCTGATTTACTGTTAAAATACCACCGCGGTTTCTTTGGGAGAATGTACGACACATCTATATTCTGAGTCTAAAATACTTGTCACAAAACAGTCACACTTCTTGGCTACTTCTTGTCAAAAGGGAAATCTTCCGGATCCAGCAGGGGGCGCTGTAGAGCGCCTGCTCCACAGAATGTACCTCTCAGCACTCTTTGGTTCTTTTCGGGGAGCGGGTCGCTTCCGGGAGCGGCCGCAGCGCCCGGCTCCTTCCTCTCTATCCGCCCGTCTCCGTGGTAGCCATGGCCCCTCCCCTCTTCGGCTAGCCGCGTGCTCTTTGCACACTTCCCGAAGCCCACTCCGGGGCCGCGGGGCTCCGGCGGAGGGCGGAATCCGGCTTATGGCGGTCCCGGGGCCGGCGGCCGGGGCTGGCGCCAGGTGAGCAGGGCGGCCCGGGAGGAGGGCCGGGCCTCAGGGTGCCCTCCCCGGGGGTAGGTGAGGAAGGGGCCCCGCTGCCTTCCGCCCTCGGCCGGGTCCAGGCAAAAGAGGAGCTTGCGAGGGGGCGCCCACCCTCCCGCGATCCGAGGCCTCCTCCAGCACTCTGGGATCCTCTCCCTCGGAACTGGCTCCCCCACACCGCCCCCCTAAGAACTTGAAGTGCACAGAATTGAATAATCGTCATTCTCAGTTCTTAGCACACTGTGGTCCAGTGTAAGCCCCTCTTGTGTTCTGCTTTTGTATCTTCCTTCGTTCCTTATTCTCAGTCGCATTTCACCCCCCTTCTCAGACGCCCCACTCTGGTGTATTAAAAGAGTGTTTGTACAGCCCAGTGTATACAAGTTTGCGTATTTGTTACCTTGAAAGATATATAGTGGTTTTGAATTCCATAAGTTATAATATGCTGTGATTTGTTTTTAAACTTTTTGACTCAACGTAATGCTTTTGAGATCCTATGTTCAGTAGTAATCTAGTTTTCATTTCCCGGGGCACTCTTCATACTTTAGACCGCATTTTACTTACATATTCCCCTAATGACGGACACTTACATTGCTTCCAGTTTTTAACCACCGCAAACATACTGGCGTTTGTCTCCTTGTGGATATGGGTGATATTTTTCTGGATTATCCACCCCCCCGGGTAGGATGCTAGGTCATACCTACATCTGCAAAATTATTCTCTGGAATGGTCACATCAGTTTATACTTCCCAGCAGCATTGCATAAAGGTTCTGACTTCTTCATATCCCCCCAACGTTTGGTATTTTTTTATTTTCTAATGTTTATCCATCTGATGGGTTGTAAGGTGGCATCCCCTTGTGTTAATTTTCATGTATTAAGCATTTGGGTTTCCCCTTTTCTGAATTGCCTGTTTGTATCCTTTTCTCACTTTTTCTATTTTTTTAAATGTTTATTTTTGAGACAGACAGAGTGCGAGCATGAGCTGGGGAGGGGCAGAGAGAGTGGGAGATACAGAATCTCAAGCAGGCGCCAGGCTCCGAGCTGTCAGCACAGAGCCCGCCCAATGCGAGGCCCGAACTCAGGAACCTTGAGATCATGTCCTGAGCCAAAGTCGATGCTTAACCGACTGAGCCACCCAGGCGTCCCCTTTTCTCACTTTTCTATGGATTTCCTGTTGTCCTGACTTGTAGGAATTCATTGTATGCTCTAGATTTTGATTCCTTGTTGGTTTTACACTCCGCACACACCTTCTCCAAGTCTTTTAATTTAACCCATGGCACGGTGTTGAGCAAAAATAAGTCTGTGGGGTGCCTGAGTGGCTCAGTTGGTTAAGCATCCAACTTCAGCCCAGGTTCAAACCCCGTTTCAGGTGAGCTCAAGCCCCGATTCGGGACTCTCGCTCTACCTCTGTCTCTGCCCCTCGTGGAATTCTCTCTTCCTCTCACTCTCTGCTCCTCCCTCTCTCTCTCTCTCTCTCTCTCTCTCTCTCTCTCTCACACACACACACACACACACACACACACATACACACACACACACACACACGCAAAAGTAATAAGTGCATTCGTTTTCCCCTTTATAAAAATTTGTGGGTCTGGGGTCTTATTTGAGGAGTATCTTCCCACTGTATCTTCATTAAGATGTTCTTCTGCAGTTCCTTCTATTAACTAAATAGAATTGCTTTTCACCTTTAGACTTTCAATCCATTTGGAGTTTTTAAATTTTATCTTTTTTTTTTAATTTTTATTTTTTTAACGTTTATTTATTTTTGAGACAGAGAGAGACAGAGCATGAACGGGGGAGGGTCAGAGAGAGGGAGACACAGAATCTGAAACAGGCTCCAGGCTCTGAGCTGTCAGCACAGAGCCCAACGCGGGGCTTGAACTCACGGACCGTGAGATCATGACCTGAGCCGAAGTCGGCCGCTTAACCGACTGAGCCACCCAGGCGCCCCTAAATTTTATCTTTCTAAATGATGTGAGGTAATGACCTAAATTTTCCTTTGCCTTTTTCAATTATAGCTAATGAATTAATAATTAGAAGTTAGAGAGCCTTTGGAGCATAGTTAAGAGCTCACTTTCTTGGACCTAGGTGGCCTGTATCCAAACCCTAAGGCTGCCACTTACCAGGTGGGTGACAGGGCAAGTTACTTACCCTCTTTGGCTTTAGTTCCTCATCCATAAAATAGGATGTAGTTTCCATCTCTCAGGGTTGTGGCAACCAAATGAATTAATACATGTAAAATACATGGAGAACAGTACTGGGCATATAGTGTTGCTTACTGAGTGTAAGCAGGTGTTAGTATCAATATGTCATTTCTTGTGACACAGCCTCTATTATGTGCCCATGTAAACATAGGTCTGTTTTTTCTTTTTGGTCTCTGTCCCATTGGTGTTTTTGTTCCTGTATTAAAACCACAGCTCTGCAATATGATTTGTTTTAATAACTGATGGTTTGAGTCTCTTCCTCCTCCTTTTCTGTTCTTCATAATTGCCCTCAGCTATTCACGGGCCTTTATATTTCCTTATAAAGTTCCTCAGAGAAGTTCTGCTTGTGATTGGTATTATACAGAATTAATAGGCTACTTCTGTTAGAAATTAGGTCTTTATAGGGGCACCCGGGTGGCTCAGTGGTTAAGCGTCCCACTTCGGCTCCGGTCATGATCTCATGGTTTGTGAGTTTCAGCCCCCACATCAGGCTCTGTGCTGACAGCTTGGAGTCTGGAGCCTGGTTCAGATTCTGTGTCATTCTCTCTCTACCCCTCCTGCTCACGCTCTGTCTCTCTGTATTTCAAAAATAAATAAACGTTAAAAAAAAAAAGAAATGAGGTCTTTATATAATTAAAAAAAATTTTTTTTTTAATGTTTATTTTTGAGAGAGAGAGCACGAGCAGGGGAGGGGCAGAGAGATAGGGAGACACAGAATCTGAAGCTGGCTCCAGGCTCTGAGCTATCAGCACAGAGCCTGTCACGGGGCTTGAACTCACAAACCACAAGATCATGACCTGAGCCGAAGTCAGACGCTTAACTGAGCCACCCAGGCGCCCCTCTTCCAAAATGTCTTATACACTCCTTTTAAAAGTTAATTTCTGGATATTTTGTAGTTGTTTTTAAGGCTTTTCTTTTGTAAATGACATCTTATTTTCTTTATATTTTCCAGTTGGTAATTGTTGGTATAGAACACTATTGAGATTTGTATGTTAACCCTATATCTAGCTGAACTCCTTTTATTTCCATCATTTGCCTATTGATTTGCTGTTTGTTGGGTAATTGATCGCATTATCTGTAAATAAAGACCATTTAATCTCTCCCCTTTTAATTCTTTTACCTCATTTATTTTTCTTGCTTTATTGATCGAACCAGAACCTTAAAATCCTTGACGGGCTTTCTTGTCATGTTTGGGACCGTATAGAGGATGTGGCTAAAGTTTCTTCATTAACTGTTTTTTAGCTATAGATTTTTGGTAAATAACCGTTTATAGCATTTACCAGCTTACGGAAATTCCTTTCTCTCCCATCTATTCTTCACATTCTTGCTGCCTGGCCTGGACCCCTCCATAGAACAATGTAGAGAAATTTGGTAACTGCTCTCTAAGGCTTAATGGCTGTCTTAGGTTTCTCTCTGCTTCTCTTCTTCAGGCCCAAATTAGATCTGCAATTTCTCCAGCGGTTCCTGCAGATACAGAAGGTTTTGTTTCCCTCTTGGTCATCACAGAATGCTTTGATGTTCCTGACCCTTTTGTGTGTGGCCCTACTGGGTGAGTGAGTGAGCCCGGGTTGGAGGGGGCTTTGGGGTTCCTTCTCTCTGGAGAGTTGATGAGGCAGGTGTTCAAGGGGAAGCCTCCCTTCTCGTTTTCTCATCCTTCATCATTGATTTCTGACTCCTTTCCCCACCCCAGAACAACTGGTGATCTACCAGGTTGGCTTGATCCCAAGTCAGTACTATGGGGTCCTGGGAAACAAAGACTTGGATGGGTTCAAGACCCTGACATTCCTGGCTGTCGTGCTCATCATTCTCAACTCCATGGTAAGGTGTTCTCCGTGTGTTTCTCTTCTCCAGCCTAGTGTAAGCAGAATGCCCAGTGGGACTTAGCCACCAGGAAGCAGGAATCAAGCTGTGAGAGGGGTGTTCCCTCCCTTTTCTGGGAACTGGAGTTCAGAGCCCTGTTCAGGGCATTGATCTTGCTGTTTGGCCTAATTCCTCAGGTGTTTCAAGCTTCCAGGACTAGGCTGGGAGGTTATGGTTAAGTCGGTATTTAGCAGAAATGATCTTGTCCCTTCCATTCCCAGGACTCTTGATTCAGGGAGCTCAGAGCACTTGAAATTGGGGATCAGCAGCTAGGGGGCTGCTGCTTCTCTGTGGGGCTGAGGCCACGGTTCAGCCTGGCACCATGTCACCTCCCAGCCCTTGCACCTGCGGCTTTCCTGCAGGATGGCCTCCTTCCCTACCCTTGTTCCCTCGGTTAATGCCTGCTCACTTTTCAAGGTTCTGCTGTTGTCACCTCCTTCAAGTCCTCCTTAGCATCCTCCTTCATGTTTTGTCCACCAAACCCTGCCCTCTTCTCTGCTTAACTAATACTTTGAGTTAACCTCTGCTGTAATACTCCTCACACCCTTGTCGTTGTTTTTTTGCTAGCCTGAGCTCATTGTCATTGCCTCAGGCTTAGCGTGTAAGTGCTCCATCAGTGGTGAACAGGGAGAGTCAGGCCTCCGCTAGGACTCAAGCCTGATGCTCTGTCTGCCTGTACTACCTGCTTTCTTGGGGAAGTCACTTCTCATCACACGTGGGGCACTTTTGATGGGTCTTCTGGAAGGAAACACCTGTGTGTACATAACCCTGTTCTAAGCTTTGGGGGACAGAAAAGTAAGAACATAAATGGCATAGAAATACCCTCCCAGTCTCCAGAAGCTCACCTGCTCTCAGCAGAAGACAGAACAATTACTGTCTTGGCTTTGATAAGCCCTTTAGTGCCTCGTGAAGGAATGCGCACGGGAGGGAGGGAAGAATCCCCTGACTTGACACTTGAAACAAGCAGAAGTGCTGAGTGGACAGAGAATAATCAGAGTGGGCTGGGACTGGTCAGCAGAGGCCTTCTGCCGGCCCTGAGCTTCTGGCTGAGGCTTGCAGTAAGCCATCTCTCCCTCTCGCTCCCTTCCTCTTGCTTCCCCCGCTGCACAGCTGAAGAGCTTTGACCAGTTCACCTGCAACCTGCTGTATGTGAGCTGGAGAAAGGACCTCACCGAGCACCTTCACCGCTTATACTTCCAGGGCCGTGTGTACTACACCCTCAACGTGCTGCGGGATGACGTCGATAACCCGTAGGCGCCCGCTCTCGGTCCTCCCTACCGTCTGCAGGGTCCTGTCGGGCTGGCTCAGCCCTGGAGAGTCCCTGCTGCACACCCCTGAGAGCTCATCCACAGTTAGGTGCAAGTGTTGATAAGCACCCTACGGGAAGGAGACCCTGGAGGCTCCCTGGAGGGGCTGCAGGGCTGAGAATAGGGAGCTAAAAGATAGGAGCAGCTCCCTTTTGTCCGTTTTATATCCTGCATTTCCAAACCAGGCACCATCCGAAGAAAGTGTCCTCAGGAGCAGAACAGCTCTTGGATTTTCAGCAGTAGAAAATTACTGCTGCCTAGGATTCCGTGTGAGATTTAGATCTTCATTCTGTCCCCTCCCAGTTTATAGGCCTTAGTTCACTGAGCCCCAGGTCCCCTTTCTGGGAAATGAGGATGACAGTTCCTATCTGAAGAATATCTCAGATGATTTTCATGGAGTGCACATATGCGGTACCTGGCATATGACCAGGGTTCCAGTGTGAGTTCGCTCTTGTTATTTTACAGGTGAGGAAACTGAGGCCCAGAGAATGCAAGTGACTTGCCCAGGGTCGTGTCTCTCATTGGAAATAGGAGTCAGTGTGGCCCCCGGCGGTGCAGTGGGACCTGAGGAGTCCCTCCTCATACTCATTCCCTCTCCACCCACCACCCTCAGGCACTTTCTTGCTTTCCTCAGCCTAAGCTGAGCTTTGCAGCAAAGATTCTTCGGATGCCTGTTGCCTTTTTCTCTTCTAGGCTTCTCCATGGCTCACCCCATATGAAGCTTCTGCAGCCAGATAGTTAAAATGGGGGAGGCTTGGGCTTGCAGAAGAGATTGGGAGGAGCTAGATAGATGGGATAGCTTTTCTGCTCATCCAGAAACTCGGCTTATCTACCCTCGTGTCTTTCTCTGGTGCTGCTCAGGACCCTTGGGTAGTGGACCTTTCAGTTGCCACTTTTCCTGAGGGGTAAACTGAGGTACCCTAAGAAGCCATTCTTCAGAACCCCATTTAAAGGTCCTGAGGGTCTCGGTGCCTCTAGGAAAACCAGTGCTTATCTGGGTCCATCTTTCCCTGGGATCGTAGCTGACAGTGCTGAAAGGCAAGGTCAGGATGAGAGGTAACCAGAATCAGTCTCCACTCTCTCCACCCTCTGCCCTGCTCCCTGGTCCAGTTGCTCTGTGTTGTTGGTTCCAGGGACCAGCGCATCAGCCAGGACGTGGAACGGTTCTGCCGGCAGCTCAGCAGCATGGCTAGCAAACTAATCATCTCGCCCTTCACCCTCCTCTACTACACCTACCAGTGCTTCCAAAGGTGACACCTCTCCTCCCCCCCCCAGCCAGGTGTTTCCCCCGAGGTCCCTCACTCACACAAACTCTCCCAAGTCAGGGCCTTCCTTCCCTCCTACCTGTAGCCCAGGAAGCCTTCCTCTGTCCTGTGCTCGCCCCCCTGTCCTCCCTTGAGACATGTGGCATTTCAGTGTCACAGGGATCCTGGTACTCTGACCTCCTAGATCAGGTAGCAAATGCCCCCCCCACACAGGAGCAGAGGTCCCACAGGACTGCTGGCTGAAACTGGACAACTGGTGCCTGAAAGTGAGCAAGAATCAGGGCTGAGCCCTGCAGACATATGTGTCTTTCTCACACACACACACACACACACACACACACTCCCCACCCCCACCCCCACCCCTCTGCTTTTCAGCACAGGCTGGCTTGGGCCTATGAGCATCTTCGGGTATTTCATTCTGGGAACCGTGGTGAACAAAATGTTGATGGGGCCCATCGTGGCAAAGCTGGTGCAGCAGGAGAAGCTGGAGGGGGATTTCAGGTATGTGTCTCTTGCTTGAGGTTCCTGGGCTGAGCACAGTGGCTAAAGAATGAGACCTAGAGTAAGACACCCTCATTCAAATCCCAGCCTGTGCTAGTTACTAGCCACGTGCTCTTGGGTGAGGTCTTGAACCTCCCTAAACTTCAGTGATCCCATCTCTGAAAGGGGTGATACCGTTGCCTGCAGAGAGGGTGGTGAGGAAGATTACTGAGATTATACATGAGAAGCACCGAGAACAGTGTCCGATTGGCCATCATCATCCCTTGGCCTTCTCATGTGCTTCTGTTCCAACCTCCTTGGTTTGGCTCAGCCGATGGATCCAGCCCCTGTTCTTGCTTCCCGGGCCCCCCTCCTTCAAGTTGGGCCCTGGGAGGCGGTGGTGTGGGCAGGAATGCACCTGTCCTCTGGGGAGCTGAGGAGCTGCCCTGTCTGCAGGGCGTCTGTCACCCCACACAGGTCCTGGGATTCCTGCCTTATGACAGCTCAGGGAAGGGCTACGCCAAGACGGCCACAGTTTTGAGGTGGAGCTGGGTTCCTCTTGGGAGGTCTTAGTCCAGGCCTCCGAAAGGAGAGGGGCCAGTACTGGCCACTGTCAGCACACGTTTCCCTTTGGTCTGCGCAGGTTCAAGCACATGCAGATCCGGGTCAATGCTGAGCCTGCTGCTTTCTTCAGGTGAGTCGGGTGGGGATAGTTCCCTTCTGCCTCATCAGAGCTGATAGAAGAGATGGCAGAGAAGGGAAGACGAATTGTACAGCCCTCCTACCATCACTGAGCCTAGGGGCCGAGTATTTCCATTTGGCTATGACCCTATATCCGTATCTCTCACTGACCTTGTCGACCTCATCCTTATGTCCAGGGATTTTTGCTTCTGAAGCTAGTCCCTTCTAGTGGCCTAACGTGGGGCCTAAATTTGTTCTAAGAATGAAATGAGTGAATGCTTCACATCTTGGTGAGGATTGTAAGGCATTGCCTCTGCCTTTGTCTTACCCTCTTTAAAATGGCTTTCTGCCACTGCCTGATGGCTGATCAAAGAGTCAAAGGCCAATCCTTTGTCTCTGTAGCATAAAGAAGGAAAGGGAGCCTCAGGAGATCAGGAGACCTGGTTCTTCAACTGTTCAAGTGGAACAAAGAGTCACCTGGTCTCCTGACAGCAGCATTGTGAAATTTCATTCCTTCCCTCAGAGTCAGGGCAAGTCCCTGGGCCTTGCCTCCTGGAGGCCTGTGGAATCGTTGTTTGGACTAATAGCTCAGGGCCCAGAGGTGTTCGTGGAAGCTGCCATTGAATTATCTGGATCTCATTGCCCAGGGACTTTTGCACTTGTCCAGCTCTGCTGAAGTTTGTAGCAGCCACCACTTGGGGGCGCCAAGGATACTAGGAATCTGCAAGGTGGGGTTGGGTTGTGTGGTGGGTAGGGCTGGGCCTGTGCTAAGTTGTTTTTGGATTCTGCAGCCTCTCAAGAGGAAAGCAGATTGGTTGTTGGAGCTCTGGGTGGCTTCCAATGGCTTCTCTGTCCCTCTGACACTTTCCACGTGCCAGGTGGAGAATGCAGTGTCTGCCTGTCCCCCCTGAACTGGGAGCTCAAGGACAGGGACTATTTTATCCACTTCTTTATCTCACTGGCTAAGTAGCACAGGGCCTGCCACATAGCGACTACGTGTATATTTGTTTAGCAATAACAGCTGTTATTTATTGAGGGCCCCTCTTATGCCTGGCGCTTTATGTTTAGAAATTCTCACTTTGACTTGTTATGTAGGTGCTATTAGCTCCATTTTATAGAAGAAGAAACTGAGATTCTGAGGCTTAAGTAACTTATCAGCGTCACCCAGCTAGTAATTGGCCAGAGCCAAGATTTGAACCAGCTCTGCCCAATCTAGAGTTCATGTTCTTTCTGCAGACAACACTGTGTTGAGAAAACAAGGCAATGAATGGGTGCTAGTAGCAGGAAGGGTCTGAGGTGAAGACTATTTGAACGGGCTTGGTCCCTGAAGGAGCATGTGATATGTGATGAGGGATGGAGGGGTCCCCTGGCCTAGAATAAGGCTCTCCAGGCCCCATGGACACCCCAGCCTTTCTCGCCAGAGCTGGGCACGTGGAGCACATGAGGACAGACCGCAGGCTGCAGAGACTCCTTCAGACCCAGAGGGAGCTGATGTCCAAGGAGCTGTGGCTGTACAGTAGGTGAAGGGAGCCCCTGGAGGCAGGAGCCACAGGATTGGGATAGTCCCCTTCCCTTCCCACACCTCCCTGCTTTCTCTGCACGAATCACTTTGCTCTGATGAAGGAATTAACCACAAGGAGCCACTCCCTTTGCCATGAGTACCTTCGGGAGAATGAGGATCCAGGGAATAGCTTGGCCCTGCTTGGCTCTTCCTCCCTCAGAGCGCATGAATGGTTCCTGCGTCTCTCATCCTGGGTGTTTCTGTCTTCTACAGTCGGCATCAACACATTTGACTATCTGGGCAGCATCCTGAGTTACATTGTGATCGCAATCCCTATTTTCAGTGGTGTCTATGGAGACCTGAGCCCCACAGAGCTCAGCACCGTGGTCAGCAAGGTGAGAATCCCCCCCCTGCTGACCCCTCATGCCATCCCCTTCGACCAAGTGCCCAGGACCTCAGAGTCCAGGCTTTTGATCAGTGCTCCCTGTCCTGTGCAGAATGCCTTTGTGTGCATTTACCTCATCAGCTGCTTCACCCGGCTCATCGACCTCTCCAGCACCCTCTCAGACGTGGCTGGTTACACGCACAGGTGAGGCCGCGTCAGGCCCCTCCCCACGTCCTGAGCAGAGCATGTGCCACTTGGAGAAGTAGCTGCATGAAAAAAAGGAACAGAAAAACCATATGCTAGTGGGTGTGAGAGAGGGAGACTAACACCTTCACCTGGGCCTTCAGACCCTCCTCAGATTTTCATTTCTTGCCCAGGATCGGGGAACTTGAGGAGACCCTTTTGGACATGTCCCCAAAGTCGCACGGTGGTGAGATCCTGGATGAGAGCGAGTGGGACATGGACAGGTGGGTGCCGGACTGGCAGGGTGGCACAGCGGTTGAGGAGGCAGCTCTGGGGGTGCCCAGTTCGGGTTCGCCCTGGAGCCCTGCTCTTGCCCAGCCGTGCAGCAGAACTGTGCGGAGCAAATGAAGGAGATCGCTGCCTCATGCCCGACACGTTACACATGTTCACAGTTAGTGTTGCTGTTCTGGCATCTGTTGTGTTCATTCACAACTTCCTCAGTTGCCGGAAGCAAATGCGCACACCCGCTTGGGCCTGTGAGAACAAGACGAATCTGAGTGGTACCCCTCCCACTGAGCCCCGCCACCTACCCCTTTCCTCAGGGCATGCTTGTTCCCCTTGCCTCGCTCACACCTACACATCTTTATTCATGTCTCCTTGCATGCTTGGTGATGTTTCTGACCTTTCTGTGCAACTGAGGATTTGTTTCATGTCCTCGCTTTTCCTGATCTAATTACTTAACTGTTCTTCTGTGTCTCAGTTTCTTCATCTCTGTAAGGGGAACAGTAACTGAACCTTCCTCTCAGGGTGCTTGCGAGGATTAGAATCACAGTTCACAGAAAGTACTTGAACAGTGGCCACAGAGAAAGCTTTCAGAAATGGAAACAGCCTGAACTCCAGGGACTACACACAACTCTCTCCTTAGGGACTAAAGCCTGAACTGTTGCCCTGTTCAGAATTCAGGCTTCGTGCACCTCTGGGCCTCGGGCTGGGGAGATGGGCAGTGATCACAGGAGACCAGAGGTGCTGTTGTCCGGGGGAGATGGGTGTCTGCGCAGACCCAGCAGCTCCAGATCCCTTTATGACCACCGTGCCCGTCCTGTCATAGCTCCTGGTTACACGCGCTGTGATAACCCGCTCGTCTTCTAGTTAGACAGCTTCAGCCCTGTGACCCCGAGGGAGTTACTTAGCCACCTGACTTGGTTTCCTCATCTACCAAGTGGGGTAAGGAGTCACATGTGGGGCTTTGTGAAGCCTGGAATAAAGGAGGTGCCCCCAGCCCTACCTCTGTTAGTCTGCTAGGGCTGCCCTAACGATACCATAGACCAGGTGACTTATCCAGCATTTATTTCCTCACAGTTCTGGAGACTGGAAGTCCCAGATCAGGTTATTGCCTGGGTTGGTTTCTTCTGAGGCTTCTCTCCTTGGCTTGCAGATCTGTCTTCTCCCTGTGCCCTTTCCTGGCCTCTTCCCTGTGTGTGAGCCTCTCCCTTTTGTTTTCTTTTTGTTTTTTGTTTTAAATGTTTATTTTTGAGAGGGAGCGAGCGAGCACGCAGGAGAAGGGCAAAAAGAGAGGGGAACAGAGGATCCAAAGCAGGCCGCGAGCTGTCTGCACAGAGCCCAACGTGGGGCTCGAACTCACAAACCATGAGTTCCTGACCTGAGCCAAAGTTGGACGCTTAACCGACTGAGCCACCCGGGTGACCCTCTCCTTCTTGAAATGACCTCAGCTGTATTAGATCAGAGCCCTATCCTAATGGCCTCATTTTAATGCAGTCATTTCTTTAAATACCTTATCTTCAAGTGCAGTTACACTCTGAGGCACTAGGGGTTGAGACTTCAGCATGTTATTTTGAGGACGTAGTTTAGCCCATAACCACCCCTCTATTCAGAGGTAAGACCCCCCCCCCCCCACCAAGGACAAGACCCTCCCCGCTGGCAAAACACACTACTTATCTTCCCCACACTCCCCTCCTCTTAATCACAGGGCCCCAGACTGGCCAGCTGCAGAACCAACAGACACAGCTTTTCTCCTCGAGCGGGTCTCCATCTCTGCCCCCTTCTCTAACAAACCCTTGATCAAGGATCTGAGCCTGAAGATCTCTGAAGGTCAGAGTCTGCTCATCACGGGCAACACGGGCACCGGCAAGACCTCCTTGCTCCGGGTTCTAGGCGGCCTCTGGACAAGCACACGGGGTGAGAACCAGCCCTCCCTGCCTCTGAGCCAGCTGGGTGGGATGTGTGCGTGTGTGTGTGTGTGTGTGTGTGTGTGTGTGTGTGTGTGTAAAAATCCAGGTGTTTTTGTCAGGAAAGGAAGGGAGAGGCAGTTACTCTGGGAGATCTCAAAATGGAGGTTTCTGTGGGCTCTGCAGGCTCAGTGCAGATGCTGACGGACTTTGGACCCCATGGGGTGCTGTTCTTGCCACAAAAGCCATTCTTCACTGATGGGACCCTTCGGGAGCAGGTCAGTGTGGAGCCCACTCCTACCCCTGCCCTCACTGAGGCTTCTGGCAGTGTGACGGGTCTCAGCGCTAGAGAGTTCTGGGGCAGCAGGTGGGGTAATAAAATGGCCCCTGCCTAGCAGCGCCCTGGCCCTAAGAACTTTCTATTCACATCCATGGATTGGGCCATTAGAGTGGCTCCTGGGGGCAGGTTGGATTCTGGGGGCCCTGCCCCACCATCTGCCAGCTCAACCTCTCCCTCTGGACTCTTGGCCCGGGTGTTCCTTGCCGTCCTCAGGTGGAGAGGAGCCTGGCCTTGGCGGTTCCTGGGGCTGTTTCTGAGGGAGGATGGGCTGTGTGCCGCCCCACCTCTCTTTGGCCCTCATCTCAGGCCTGTGTGGTTTTGTTTTGTCAGGTGATATATCCCCTAAAGGAGATCTACCCCGACTCAGGTGAGCTGGGCCTCGCTGAGACACATCCTCCCATGTCAGTTGTCCCCACTCTGCCTGGCTGTGGCCTCGCCAGTGCCTTTCAGCAGAGGCTCCAGCAAGGCTGCTGGTTTCGGGTTGGTTTTCTTCTTCAACGGCTTATGATTTTGCAAACTCCTCTTGCTCTGTCTTCCTCTCCTTGAGGAGACACGCCCACTGGAGGAAGGGAAGAGATTACTTCCTTCACCTGGCCCTTCCCTTCTGTGTTAAGTGCCATAACCTGTCCCTGTAGAGCCTTAGCCCAGATTCTGATGGCCCCCCCCCCGACTCTGCCCCCTTCCATGATGTACCCCATCTCTTCTGGCCACCCAGAAGGAGCTGACTTCTGGAGGAAAGCTTCTCTGTGTTGCAGGCTCTACCGACGATGAGAGGATCGTGAGGTTCTTGGAGTTGGCAGGCCTGGTGAGTGCGGGCAGGGACCCTGAGGTCCAGGCCCACCTGGTAGCACCGACCGCAAGTGCTGGTCCGGCAGAGCCAGCCGACTGGCCTGGGCCTGGGACTGGAAGTCGGAGCCTGGATCAGGGGAGTGGAGTATAAAGTGGCGACAGGAGCTGTGGGCATGTACAGGCAATAAGGGGGTGCGCTCTCTGGAGCGAATTTTAAAATGATAACAAAACGCCAAGTAAGTCTGCTTTTTCTTGTCATCATGCTCCAGCAAATCTAAACCGTGCAGTTAACGAGGTATTCCTCTGTGCCTGCGGCAGATTGCTCTCACGGCGTCCTGCCATGGTGCACCGCAAGGATGGAGCTCTGTCTCAGAGACGGGTGGGGTGGGGTGACAGGAAGCAGGGATGGGCCCTTTCACGGACAGCGTTCCCTCTGGGTGTGTTACAGTCCAGTTTGGTGGCGAGGACAGAGGGTCTGGACCAGCAGGTCGATTGGAACTGGTAAGAAGGGAGTTGGGGTGCTCCAGAGCCATCTCCCCCAAAGACTGGGCTCCAGGTACTTGCTGGCCCATCAAGGGCATGTTCATGGCCTTGGGAGCAGAGTTGGGACCTCAGCTCGTGGGCAGCAGGGCTGCTGTGTGGTTGAAGGGAGGAGGGTGCTGTCCATCTGTCTCGGCACTGGCTCCGGCCATGGGAACCTCTTCTTGCCTTGACCTTCTGTGCAACAGCCAGGCTATATCCTCCTTCCTCTAGTGGTGCTCTCGTTCCCACTCCTCAGGTACGACGTTCTGTCCCCAGGAGAGATGCAGAGGCTCTCCTTTGCCCGGCTCTTCTACCTGCAGCCAAAGTACGCAGGTGAGGCCTGCCCCACAGGTGTGCGTGCCAGGTGCCGTGTGCTCACAGAGGTGTCTGTGCGTGTGTGTTCGTGTGTAATTGGGGAGGCGTTCACGTGGGTAGGAGAGCACCCCTGTGCGTGACTGGGCATCTCTGTCCCTGCAGGACAGGATGGCCGGGCTCTGCCCATGAGGCAGCAGGGTGCTCTTGGAATCCTCAGGGCGGCTCTGGATGTGCCACCAGTTCCTAAGCATTCTGCCATTGCAGCAGCCGGAGCCAGCCTTGAAAGAGCGTGTGATTTTATGCCCCCGGGCTCTGCGGTCCATAAGGGGGCCACACTCCTCCCCCCAGCTCTGCCTGGAGAGGGACGGCAGGTGTGAACTTCTTCAGGGACTGACATCCTGGGGGGAACTAAGAATCCCTGCTTTGAGCAGTTCTAGGCGGAGCTGGTGCTTATTACAGGAAGAGGGGGGATTTTGTCCTGCCGCTGGTAGAAGGCTTCCCAGGTAGAGCCTCGCCCTCTGCTCTTTTGGCCATGCTCTCCCTATGGCAGGGCTCCTGTAAGCCAGAGCAGCCGTTAGCCTTCCCCTGGTCCCAGCCAGAGGTAAGTGCGGTTTGGAGAAGCAGAGGTGGGCAGGGGCAGGACCCTATCTCTTCCCTCCGGCTTCTGCCCTCAGTGCTTGATGAAGCCACCAGCGCCCTGACTGAGGAGGTGGAGAGTGAGCTCTACCGCATTGGCCAGCAGCTGGGCATGACGTTCATCAGTGTGGGACATCGGCGCAGCCTTGAGAAGGTACCTAAGCTCACAGAGATGGCTTAAGGAGGAGGAAGAGCCCAAAGGCTGGGCCTGGCCAGGGGCCCTTCAAAATGGGGAGCGGGGGCAGCAGAGAGGGCAGGGAATGGATGGCCTCCTCTTGTTGTGGCCGGGCCAGCCTGATCCATGCGTGGTGGTGGTCTCTTGCAGTTTCACTCCTTGGTTCTGAAACTCTGTGGAGAAGGAAGATGGGAACTGACCAGAATCAAAGTGGAATGAAGCCAAGGGTGTGGCTGGCCACTGGAGGAAGTGCCAAGCTCAGGGCAGATCGGCATCCCCCTGGAGAGACCAGGAGGCCTGCAGGGCAAGGGAGACCCCTGGCCCGCCTCACAGGTCCTGTGCAGGGAGCGCTGGCAGCGAGGGTATGGCTCCCAATGGGGCACCCAGTCCTGCCAGGCCCCCCAGCTGCCTCAGCCAGAGCTCCCTGCACTCCCAAGTGCTGATCGCTTACAAATGACCTCAGATTGTGTTTTCTAAAGAAAAACCTGAAAGTGTGAGATCTATGAGAAATGTAGGATCCATGTGGAGAGAATATTGGGCTTAAAGTCCAGAGATCCGGAAATCTTTTAAATCCATTAAATTTTGTGGCAATAGATTTTTAACTTTGATCAACCACTTGAATTTTATAACTTTTTTAAAAAGAAAAGATAAACATTTCTTAAAAATTGGAGCTTTCTCCCTTCTCTTTCCTCTCCATTGTAAGATGACCTTTAAATTGAATCCACAGCCTTGTATTTGGGAGCTGGGTGGGAAGGAAGTAGCACTCTCCACAGTACTGGAACCTTCTGTGCCTGGTTTTTCACTTCGCCCTGTATCTCCACTTTCCCTTTGCTGGTTGTACCTATAACCTCCAGGGCCCTTCTGTTCTTGTCTTAACCCAAGTACAACTAAATCTCTTGCCCCTCAGTCAGCTAAAATAAGGCGGAGATTTTTCAAAAATAGTCTTTGGTAGGAAACAGCAACAGCCAGGGAGAACAGACAAAACCCAGAGAGCGCAAAATTTTGATATGGAAAATGATTGAGCCCAAAGTCCTTATTCTAGAACAGTGTTCCCCAATGTTGAGTTGTCAGGGCAGCACATTCATAATTTTTGCCAGATCTCTCTATTTCTTGTAGTGTTCATCACTTAATTTTTTTTAATGTTTATTTATTTTGAGAGGCAGAGAGAGAGAGAGAGAATCCCAGGCAGGCTCTGCTAACAGTGCAGAGGGCTCCATCTCACAAACTGAGATCATGACCTTGAGCTGAAACCAAGAGCCGGATGCTTAACTGACTGAGCCACCCCGGCACTGCAGATGCTTAATATTGTCTGAAATAAGTCACTTTTTGTTTTTGTTCTTTGGGGTTTTTTGTTTTTTTGTTTTTGCATGTGTAAGTTTATTCATTTATTTTGAGAGAGAGAGAGAGAGAGAGAGAGAGAGAGAGAGAGAGAATCCCAAGCAGGCTCTACACCAGCAGCGTGGAGACCCACGCAGGGCTCAGGCTCACAAACTATGAGATCATGACCAGAGCAGAAACCAAGAGTTGAACACTTAACCTACTGAGCCAACCAGGCACCCCAGAATTAACTCCCTTTTTAAACCTAATTGCGTTTTTTAAAGTTTACACTTGGGGGCGCCTGGGTGGCTCAGTCGGTTAAGCGTCCGACTTCGGCTCAGGTCATGATCTCATGGTCCGTGAGTTCGAGCCCCATGTCGGGCTCTGTGCTTATGGCTCAGAGCCTGGAGCCTGTTTCAGATTCTGTGTCTCCCTCTCTCTGACCCTCCCCCATTCATGCTTTGTCTCTGTCTCAAAAACAAATAAACATTAAAAAAAAATTTTTTTTAAATAAAGTTTACATTTGATATAAATAGAAATAACTGGGGGGCGCATGGGTGGCTCAGTCAGTTAAACGGCTGGCTCTTGGTTTCTGTTTAGGTCACAATCTCATGGTCTGTGAGTTCGAACTCTGAGTCAGGCTCCTGGATGACAGTGCAGAGCCTGCTTGGAATTCTCTCTCTCTTGGTCCCTCTCTTGCCCCTCCCCTGCTCACACTCCCTTTCAAAATAAATGAAAAGAACTTTAAAAAGGTAACTAAAAACGAATGTAAACAATGTTACAAGATTGCAGTTTGATACTGTGCCTGCAAAGGCTCTGAGGCTTGCTCTCTTTGTACAAAGGGAGGTTAGGAGATTGTTGCAAGGGAGCTAGATGTACTGGCATCCAAGTGAGAATTTTCGCCTTAATAAAGTTAAAAACCTGGAATGGGAACTGCCAGGGAAATGACTTTCTCACTGTAAGACTTGAGGTTATTTACTGCCTTGTTGCTTATCACGGAAGGTGATCCCAGATGTGGGGCAGGAAATGGTAGAAATGGAAATTGGGAAAGCGCTGCCTGGGTAGCCGAAGTCTCCCCAACCCGGCCTGGCTAGAACCTTTTCTTAGCTCCAGCTCCACCCTTTGCACCCAGGTGCTGGGCCGAGAGAGCGCAGGTGGCTACCTGGCCAGGTCTGATGGAAGTTCTGGTCCCCGGTGAAGCCTTCTTAGGGACCTGTAGGATACCAGCACTGCCAAGGCCGGTGGCAGGCCTTCGGCCAGTGTCAAACTCTTGCGGGGCTCAGAGGGACCATCAAGGTGGGCATCTGCTTCGGAAGCCTTCCCATACTTGAATCTCCTAACTATATCCTGCCAAGTGGTCTTCTGGCCTCTGTTCAAACACACTTAGCATTGGGGACCACCCATCCTTGGGCCCCTCTAATTGAACAAAGCTCTTCCTTAGGTTGAGGGGAAAACTCTCCCTAAGGATTAAGGATTGCCCTGACTCTCACCCCTTGGGCATGTGTCTGTTAAGCTGTGGGGGCCAGGAATAGAAGGACCCTCTCGATATAATTTCTGTACTTTGTCAATGTAGCTGAAACTTCCCCCAGCCTGTTTGGTGACCTTTCCTTACTGACTTGCTTCCTCCTTACTGGATCCTTCAGCTCCCAAGCCTTCGTACAGGTGTTGCTCTAGCAGATTACTCAAGAGACCAATTTGGTGCCTGACTCAGGGTCTTGGCATTTGCCGTTTCCTCCGCCTCAGACATGTTCTCAGTGCTGTTTGTGTTTTTAAAGCCCAGTGTTCTCCCTTGCAGAAACTCTCCCAGGAGAAAGCTGTTAGGGGCAGACTCCACCTTTACCCGTCATTCATCTCTGATGGAGGGTACTGAGTTTTGGATGAATCGTTACACACCAGCATGATGAAGTCAGCTTATATGTCCTTAGTGCAGAACAAAGACAAAATGTTTGTTTTAAATGTTTTCAAATCAGCCAGGCAAATAATTTCCCCAGCTTCATTCTACCACTCAGGGAATTCCACAGACCCAGTGGATGATACATAGAAACACGAGACTGTTCCTCTCCTAGGGCTGTGGGCCATGGCAGAAAAGCAGTCTTTTTGTCGTCCCTATCATGCGCCTGCCTACCCTAGCGATACTTCGTAATATGATCTACAGGCTAAATGCAATCCCTATGTTAAAATCCCAAAGGCCTGTTTTTGCAGAAATGGAAAAGCTGATCCTAAAATTCATATGGTATTGCAAATGATCACAAATAGGCAAGACAATCTTGAAAAAGAACAAAGTTGGAGTACTCAGGTTTCGAGATTTCAAAAATTACTTCAAAGCTACGGTAATCGAAACATGATGGAGAGAGGTCATTCACTGGGATAGAATTCAAAATCCAGGAATAAACCCTTACATCTACGGTCAAGTGACTTGTCAAGAGTGCCAAGACTATTCAGTGGGGAAGAGCAGTCTCTTCAACAGATGGGGCTAGAAAACTAGATATCCACATGCCAACGAATGAAAGTGAACCCTTTTACACCAGATGCAAAAGTTAAAATGAATGAAAATTTTAGGAGCGAAGACTGAACAACTCTTAGAGGTGTGGGGAAATCTTCATGACCTTGGATCTGACAATGGTTTCTTAAACATGCCCAAAGCACAGGCAACAAAAGAAAAACACACGGGACTTTTTAAAAATTAAAGCTTTGGTGCATCAGAGGACACCATCAAGAGAGAGCAAAATAGTTGAGTAGGCAGCTCCAAACATCCATCCCTCCAAAGAAACAAAAAACAAGCTGAAACTGTCAGAACCAGAAAACAGTCCAAGGTTTACAGCAACCAAGCAAACACCGAATCGTGAAAAAGATAACCTAGAAGCGGTAGGCAAGTTTTGCAGTGTTTTTCCTCGCCCTTCCCTCATCTCCCGGGTTTGATGGCAGTTTTGAAGAGGGTAGCCTGTGTTCCCTGTGTGAGACCCTCGTCCTTGGTTCCAGAGAAAGCAGAGCAGACCTTATTCCCAAATTCTAACCTGTCTGGGGCTAGAAAGACTGGCACAAGGTGCTGGTCTCTTTTGCCTGACCCAGAACTCACTGGGCAGAAAAGTAGCATTGCTCCAAAACTTTGTAAGATGCACAAAGCCTGCAGCCAGCTGAAGCGAAAGGTTATGGTTAAGACATACAACAGGTCACCTAAAGCCTGCAGAGAATGCTAGGGAGAGAAATTAGGGTGTTCAAAAACGACCTTGTGTAGGAGGGAATTTAGAAAGCCACATTCCTGGCCAGGACAGGATGCGTGCTCAGAAAAGACTGGAAGAGACTCTGAGCTTTCGCCTCTGGCTGGTCTCTGGGCTCAGTCCAAGCAGGAAGTAAAGACTAAGGCAGAGTTAAAGGAGCTAAATTGGCCCAGTGTTGAAGAGTGCCCCAGCACAGAGCTGGTCTGTAAAGACTGGGAGACATGTAGGTTTTGTTTGGGCTCCTGGTATTCAAGGACATCTCTGTCAAATGCTAGCAGAACAGAGACTTCAAGTGACCACACGTGACAAGGATGACAGTCTTTGCGAAACTAGCTTGAGAAGGTCCCCGAAAAGATGGCTGCGGCCTTTAGTTATCAAAAACAGCAAACTCTAGGGAAAGGAACTGGTTTCCAGTTACCGTATTACAACATTGAAATACCCAATTTCCAACAGAAACAGGTTCTCCAAAGAAACAGAACTATGGCCCATTCAAAATGGGGAGAATGACAGAAACCATGCGTGAGGAAGCCCAGGTATTGGTCTTCCTATAAATATGCCCAAATGGCCAAAGGAAACCCTAGAGCTGGTTCCAGCTCTGGCTCTGATGTCAGAGCCACTAGCTCTGGACCTAGCACTGACTCCAGCACCAGGTTTGGTGCCGCAGCACCTTCCAGCTCAAGCGGGCACCGGCTCCGGGTTTGTAAGTGGCAGTGGAGTCGGAGCTCCAGCCGGATACGGTCCTACGGCTGATGCTAGAGCTGGTCCAGCGACTGGCTCCGCCTCTGAAGCTGGCTCCAGCCCTACAGCGGGCCCCTGCTCTGGCTCTGGTTGGTAGAGCGGGAGCTGGTGCCAGCTCCGTCTAGTCAATGGCTCGCCTGCTGGAACTGGCTCTAGGTCGAGACTGGTTGTGGCCGTGGTGCTGAAGCTTTACTCTAGCTCTGAAGCTGACACTCAGTGTGGCTGTCGCTTGAAAGTAGGTTCTGGAGCTGGTGCCGGTTTTAGCTATAGCTCTAGAGCTGGTGTTGGAGTAGGGGGCAGAGCTGTTTTTAGCTCTGGAACCAGGCCTGGTGCCGGTGCTAGGACTGGTGCTGGCAACGAAGCTGGCGTAGGGTCTAGCCTTGGAGCCGACACTAGTTTGGCAGATGGCACTGGCTCTGGATCCGACCAACCCTAGCGCTGGCACTGAGGCGGAATGTAGCTCTGGAGCTGGTGGTAGAACTACCGCTGGATCTGGCCTTGAAGCCAGGGCTAGCTCCGGAGCTGGTACTGGAGCTCGTTCTAGCTCTAGAGTTGGCTCTGACTGTTGCTCCCCAGCGGGACGTGGTGCCGAAGCCATCTCTCGCTCTGGATCTGGCGTTACAGCTGGCACTGGAGCCGGTTCTGGAAAATTCCTACACGGCACTCCAGGTCCAAGCCAGGCAGGTTGAGATGCAGAAAGGCCACCAGCTGCTTCTGTCAGGGAAAGTCTGGAGGCTGTACCCACCCAGCAGCCAGGCAGGCGGTGGAGGCTGAAGCCTGGCCTTTCCTTCCACGCTGCCTCCTAAAGCACCTGTGCAGAGGGCTTGGCCCCCCCTACGCCTGGCCTTGCCCATCCAGACGCCAGCCCCAAACCACCCCTAACCCCACCCTGGCTGTCCTGGCAGAAGCAGGCCTGGTCACCAAGAAGGGAGCTGACAAAGAGCCTCGGTCGTGGGATGCTCTCCGTAAAGGTCTAACCAACTGAGCCCCCTTCTTCAGGGAAGCCTGACCTACTTCTCTGTCTTTCCTGTTCCCCGCCCACTGGAATATAAAGTCCACAAGGGCCGGGAGGGGCTGTGTCCGCTCTGTTTGTTAACAGCACTGGCACACGGTAAATGTATGTGCTCCATAAAAATAAATAAGTGTTCCACAGAGGTCTACCGGATAAGGGAACAGTCCATCCTGCCAAGCCTTCCCAGGGCCCTCGTGGCACCTCAACCTGTAGCTTGGGCCCCGAGGCGCTGCCTTACTCTGCGTACTGTGCGTGGTCACATCTGAAGGGCAGGACGCCAGGCCCATGTACAGCCGAGCATGCGTGACTGAGGTTCAGGGCGGACTTGTAAGCAGGCTGCTCACCACCCCGCCCGTTCTGGGCCCCCAGGTGGAGGTTGGCGGGACAAGCCGAGCTGGGAAGGGGCTGGGCTGTGGTGAATCTGCGACTGATAATTCCTTGCGATTAGATTCAGGTTGTGCAACCTAATTGTGAGGAAATACGAGACAAACTCAAACTGAGGGTCTGCCATAAAGAAACTCGCCTGAAATCTTCAAAAATGTCAAGGTCAGAGAAATCAAGGAAAGACTGAGAACTGTTCCCGACGGAAGGAAACTACAGGCTTGACAACTAAATCCAATGTGTGGTCCTGGACACAATCCACCACTTATAAAGGGCATTCATTATTGGAAAATCAGCATTCTGTGGATTAGATGAAGTATTGAGTCATTGTCAATTTCTTGATTTTATTGGTTGTGTAGTGGTTAGGTGGGAGGGTATCTTCACTTTAAGGAAACATAATGGCACATCACATCCTCGATTTGCTCTCGAATGGTTTAGGAAAAAATTGCAAAAATATGTATATAGAGAATAAGGGGCACCCGGGTGGGTCAGTCGGTTAGGTGTCTGACTTTGGCTCAGGTCACGATCTCATGGTTCGCGAGTTCAAGCCCCGCATGGGGCTCTGCTCTGCCAGTATGGAGCCTGACTGGGATTCTCTCTCTCCCTCTCTCTCTGCCCCTCCCTCACTCGCTCTCAAAATGAATAAATAAACTTTAAAAAAAGACGAATAAGGCAGTGTAGTAAACTGTCCATTTTAAAATTTAGAAATCTGGGGTGCCTGGGTGGCTGTCACCCAGTTTGGTGGCCAACTTCCATTCAGGTCATGATCTCCCGGTTCATGGGTTTGAACCCCGTGTCAGGCTCTGTGCTGACCGCTCAGAGCCCGGAGCCTGCTTCGGATTCTGTGTCTTCCTCTCCCGCTGCCCCTCTCCTGCTCCCACTCTGTCTCTCTGTCTCTCTTTCTCAAAAATAAATACACATGAAAAAAAATGTTAACAAAAATGAAAAAATATTTTAAGTAAATAATTTTTTTATTTTTAATTTTTTTACATGTGTATTTATTTTTGAGAGACAGAGCACAAGTGGGGGAGGGGCAGAGAGAGAATGAGACAGAATCCGAAGCAGGCTCCAGGCTCTGAGCTGTCAGCACAGAGCCCGATGCGGGGCTCGAACTCACAAACCGTGAGATCATGACCTGAGGCGAAGTCTGACGCTTAACTGACTGAGCCACCCAGGTGCCCCTTAAATAAATAAAATTTAAGAATCACAATTAGCATTTCAAAATTCAGTGAAAAACAACTACTAAAAGAGGAAGTCCTCCCTCACTGCTACCCAACTACCTATCATACCAGATATACAGCCTGTGTGCCCTTAGGAGAATAAGCATGTTTCCACCATAACTGCAAACAGTCAGAACTGAAGCCTGGAAGAAAATACATTTCATGGTCTCATGGTTGCTCTGCCTAAGCAAACACCACATATCACTTGCTCCTCCAATGCTTACTTGACGTTTCTGAATAAAGACAGAGATGGAGAGAAAGATGTCAGTGGTAGGCGGAGGCTGACAAGAACTGAGTGAAACAAACCCAAGCAGGTAGCTCAGTGTTGGGATTGGGGAAAGTATCCCACCGGAGACCTGGGTGGAGCAGTGACCACCAGCAGTGGGGAAGGATATGCACAAAAGCCACAGGCTTCAGAGGTAACCACATTATTCACATTGTACTTCCCTTGACAGTTTACGAAGGAAAATGGTGGACTAGACTGGTGGGGAAATGTCTGATTAGGAACACCTAGACATGACTATATCCATCAAAAACAAGTCTGATGCACGAATGAAGTGGGAAGCCAGAAAGGGAAATCCCAGGTGTGAGAGCCAGAACAGCGATGGGGGTGTGGGGTCAGCAGGTGACAGGAGAGAGCAACTTGCATTTTAAATATGCAGGGACAGGAGACCAGACCCAAGTTGAGGGCTGGAAAGACAGAAAGAACACTTAAACAATCCAAGTATTCTCACAGAAAAAGAGAGAAAAGCTGTCACATTAACTTACAGAACGCACAAGCAAAATACCATGAGTCAGCAAATGCAACAAACAGAATTGCAAGGAGAAATTGGCAGAGCCACAGAATGGAAGGTTTTTAATGCCTTTCTCTCCATAATCAAAACAGAAAACAAATCGCGATATATAATATTTGAACAGCTCACCTAACAGTTATACCAAACACTGCACTTCGAAGTTGGAGAAAACATTGTTCAATCACACATGAAGTATTTACAAAAATTAGCCACATATTAACCTAAACCTAGTCTCAACATATGCCAAAATATCCAGAGGATGAAAATAATGATCTCTGATCACAATATAATAAAATTAGAAGTCAATAACAGGGATAATGTCTTCCCCCAGAAAAATCCCATATGCTTGGAAAATTTTTAAACATTTAAAATATCCAGAAGTGAAAAAAAATCAATTTGGTAAATACGTAAAACTGAAAATAATGAAAGCTCTACAGTCTTTTGGGGTGCAACTACAATAAAACTTGGAAATGTATGATTTCAAATGTCTATTAATAAAGAAGGTTAAAAATGAATAGGTGTTCAACTCAAGAAGCTAGTGAAAGTCCCCCACACCCAAAAAAGGGTAGCAGGTGGGAAAAATTTTTTTAACGTTTATTTTTGAGAGAGAGACAGCATGAGTGGGGGAGGGGCAGAGAGAGAGGGCGACACAGAATCCGAAGCAGGCTCCAGGCTCTGAGCTGTCAGCACAGAGCCCAATGTGGGGCTCGAACTCACAAACTGCGAGATCATGACCTGAGACGAAGTCGGACGCTTTACCAACTGAGGCACCCAGGTGCCCTGGGAAAAATTTTTTTTAAATAGAAACTCAATAAGAGAAGAAATAAGAGTTTAGTGCACACCATTTTGAAACCAGTAACTAACAGGTAAATGGGACTACCCCCCCAACTGCAACTTTTTACCCAGACCTTTCTCATTTGCCTGTAAACTTCCCTGTCTTTCCTCCTTTGGAGGAGGGGCCTGCCTTGGAAATGGATACTTTGCTTGCTGCACGTTCCAGGCTGGGGGATGGTCTCGGCTGCGCATCAGACAGAGGAACTTGGGTTGTGTTACAATCTCACCACCTCCTTGGCCCTTCACACCATCCCGGCGAGGTCCTGATCTGACTGCAGGTTTGCAGACGAGCGTGCTAGTGTTGAAGAAGTTAAGAGAATAGCAGAGGCTGCACTTCAACTCGGGTGTCCTGGATCCACCTTGGTGTTCTTCCTGTCTTTAGCTGGCACTCTGCTCCAGGGGCTGTCTCGCTGGGCGGTGGGCCTGGCAGACAGACAGGAGTGATCCCCGCGAGGAGGAGGGCTGTCGGCCCCGGCTCCAGCAAGAGTCACTTCCTGCCTTTTGTGCTACTCTGCTCCTCTCTTCCCGGGCTCTTGCTCCTGGAATCCTCAGCTGGACGGCTCACAGGACATCACGGAAGACAGAAGCGTGTGAGGAGGAGAAAGTGGCACTCTTGTCAGAGGGCGTGCTTGTCCTCGAACATTCTCCTGTACCTATTGCCGTTCAGCTCAGCACTTGTCTTAACATCTTGTTCATAAACGTGCGCATCGATCAGATTCCTGGGTCGTCATCTCACCGGCGAAGTTCTGTTGGCGGAGCCCAGATTTGGCTTTTAACCCTTTGTTTCTACTCCCGGGCAGGTAAGCGCCACTCTGGTTCTGCTTCTCGGGAGCTGTGAGGAGGAAATAGGTGAACTTCTCCTCTTGCCTCTCCCATCTGAGTTCACCCTGGTCAACCCTTTTTTTCTCTGGCCTCCTGAGCACCAAGCGAGGCTGCGAGGTGAATACCAACCTGTGTGGGCACACAGGACACCTTGTGCCATTCTGCAGCTCAACAGGAGGCCACCTCATCACTCCCCGTCTCCTTCCCGGGTCAAACTCTCTGAGATCCAAATTGGGAGCGGAGGCTTGCAGGTAAAGCAGAGGGGGCCTTGCCTCAGAGGCTGGGCGTAGGCCAGGGAGGAGGAGGCTGAGGCCCACTGAGAAGAGTCAGCCTTGGAAGGGATTGATCTGAGTGAGAAGTGAGCAGATCACTGCTGGGCCCGCTCAGCTGTGACAACCCAGAGATGTCATTGCTGCCTGAGTTGAGGAAGCAACAGGAGACAGGACGATTTGGGGCTAGTGGCTCTTGACTCAGTTTCAGCTCCCCAGAGGGTGGGTCTTGGGTGTCTGAGTGATCTTGGGGAGATCAGGGACGGGGACAACTCGGCAAGCAGAACCCTGGGGCAGAGAGAGGGAAAGGGGCACCCCTGTACCTGTTCTAACCCAAAGGAGCCATCTGTTGTTTTCCCTCTAGAAAACAAGCTAGTTGGTCTTTAAAAAATTTTGGTTTTCATGTTCATTTATTTACTTTGAGAGACAGAGTGAAAGAGTGCAAGCACAAGCGAGGGGCAGAGAGAGAGAGGGAGAGAGAGAGAATCCCAAGCAGGCTCTGTGCTGTCAGCACAGAGCTGGACTCCGGGCTCGATCTCACGACTGTGAGATCATGACCTGAACCGAAATCAAGAGTTGGATGTTCAACCGACTGAGCCACCCCGGTGCCCCATAGTTTTTGTTTTGTTTGTTTGTTTCTTTGTTTGTTAATAAACTTAATTTTTTTTGCAATAATTTTAGATTTATAGAAAAATGGTGACGATAGCACAGAGAGTTCCCATAAACCCGTCGCCAGTTTCCCCGATGATTCACATCTGCCATTTGTACGTGTACCTTTGCTACAGCTGATGACCCAGGTGCCATGCCCCCAGGTCCCCAGGACAGTCGGGGAGGAGAGGGCCCTGCAGCTCTGGTGGGAGCAGAAGGAAGACTCCAAGGCCCCTGGTGATCTGGGGGTTCAGGAGACAGAGGAAGCTGAATGGACCAGGCCCCAGAGGTCCATCCGACCTCCTGCCACCAGCCAGACTCCTCATCTATCCCTGCCAGGCTCTTCCTGGCACATGCAGCCCTCTGTGGGTAGCCTGTTGGGCCTGGGAAGCCTGCAAAAAAGTCTTTCTTCCAGGTGCTGGGTTGCAGGATCCTTGGGGAAAAGTCCCTCCCAGGATCGCAGTCGGCACTGAGCAGGGTTTCCCTTCGTTCAGCCCCTGGCTGTCCAAGCCCTTCCTTTCCTGGTCCTTGCTTTCTCTCCGCAGTGTCCCCACCTCTCCCTTCACTGATTGCCTGTGGGTTTGTCTATGGGTCCCTCTGCAGAAAGCAGCATGCCTCTTCTCAAGGCAAACCCCTGGGGCGGTTGTCATCTCCCACATCTCTGAGCATCCCAGTTGTCCCCCGGATCTAACCGAGTGGGGGCAGGGGGCAGCTGCCAAGGTTGGCCCCTGGGCTTAAGAAGACTATGTGGGTGTGCGCCCTCCCTCCCCCGCTTCCCCTGTGCTCGTGTGGCACCTTTGCCAGTTTCCTTGCTGCTTCCTCACAACACTATGACACTGGAAGGACAGACGTTATCAGTCCCAGGAGAGAGGCACAGAGGTCAACACCTTGACTCAAGTCCCACAGATATGCTTTCATGGCCCCCTATCTCACGCCTCCAAGTCCTTAACCTTGGCAATTCTGTGTTTGACTTATTACTGTGATTCCTTGAATTCTCTCTTTCCCTCCAAATAAGACGGCTCTGGCCGCCACCGTATCCCTACCGCCTTGCCCCACTGCCTGGTACTCAGGAGATTCTCAATAAATGTTTTTAAATGATTGAATAAATGGATGAGTTAGAGGGAGAACATTCATCCGTGCATTCAACGATAGATTGTCAGGCCCTTTGATGGTTCCTGGGGTTAAAAGATGAACAGGATATAATCCCCACCCTTGAAGAAATCAGTCTTGTGAGGAAGATAGACTTGGAAACAAAAGATTACACGAAATTACACACGATACCGTCATGGAGGGATGTCTAGGCGTGTTCAAGTGCTAGGAAAGAACTCTCCTATAAACTCTCCCTGGAGGATCAGGAAGGCTCTGGGGAGGAGGGGGCTTGTAGGGTAAGTGGCAGTGCCTCTCCTGGAGTGGTGGGGGCGGGCAGGGTGGAGGAAGGGCATTCCTAGGCCAAGGGGCCACAGTGGGCCCTACAGGGACCTGACTTTCTCAGAAAAGGCCCAGGGGAGCCTGTGCGGGCAGGACTTGAAGCCAGGCTCTTGGATCTTTCCCTTCACCACATCGCAGTTGGAGATTTCCCACATGTGCCCTCAAGGATCGGGGTCCGGGAGGATTATACCCACT
This sequence comes from Acinonyx jubatus, assembly GCF_027475565.1. NCBI lineage: Eukaryota > Metazoa > Chordata > Mammalia > Carnivora > Felidae > Acinonyx > Acinonyx jubatus. The sequence goes on along the minus strand of NC_069386.1, from coordinate 117,091,173 downwards.
CCCAAGACAGGGTGCGGGGACTACTGGCTCCCTGTCATTCTCCTTTGATGATGGCCTGCCAGGAAAATCTCTTCTGGGAGGGAGTTCCACATCTGAGGCAATTTGAAACAGTCTTATGAGATTTCTGAAGCCGAAAGCTCAAAGAGAAGCTATCCGGCCAGCTCCCTCCTCTCCCGCAGCTTGCAATTCCAGCCAGCACATCATGGAGCAGCTGTCTGCAGGCAATTTCATGCAGTCCTTTCCCACGTTTACTTCCTGTCTCTTTAACAGGATTTAGCTCAGGTTTGTTTGACTTTTACTTCCAGAGACCGCTGCCTTTCCCACATGTTGCCGTTGTGTTTGGGTTGTAGGCAAGATCTTAAGAGTGCACACATGTACACAAAAGGAGGGAGTCGGTACTCTGGTGGGGGTGGGGGGCAAGGCGGGATTGGGATATTTCAGGTGTGTCTGCAGTGGAGGAGGGTCCCAAATCACGGTGACAAGTGCCCCTGGAAGGTGGCGTCCGCTCAGTGAAGAAAGGCAGGCCACGGTGTCAGTGCAGCTGGAGTACTTTCAAAAGAGGAATCTGGTAATTTTGATTTAAAAATGCCTTCATGGATTTACTTTTTATGCTACCCATACGTACACCATCCTCACCCACGGAGGATTCCTGGATCCCTCCTCCCCTGACGTTTTTACATCAATTTTATTCTTACTTGTGTCTTTACAGAAAATGGCACAGAAATCACAGGTTTGGAAGAGCTAGAAGTTATTACAGTTCCGTATTTCGAACACCTCAATATCAAGTTTCTTTCTTCCCACTCTATGTACAGTATTTACACGGCAGGGGCTACAGTCTAACACTTCAAACCAACTGGGGACAAAGACAAGAAGAAGAAGAGGGGGGAGTTCCATGAACGGGATGAGGAAGAAATCAACTGTTGATACGGAATTAAAACCCCAACTCACTGTCTCAGACCTTCCTCTTGCGAGGTATTCCCTGCAAGGGTGGGTGGCATGGCAGAGGGAAATGTCAGGGGGGTGAGGGAGACCTGCGTCTGGCCCGGGGGCAGCTGCAGGGAGGCCACCCGTACGGACAGTTCCTCTCATCCGCAGACAGGAAGAAGCACCCTGTCACCTATTCCTACACGGTCACTATGTCCATCCTATTCTAGCGGGCAGACAACACGCATACACCGGGCATGGTTTGAGTTGAACACCGGCACCTGCTTTGCTCTCCTTTGAGCCCTTTCTCCTTCTCACCCTTCTGGTGACCACTCCTTGATGCCTATAATAGCCCCAGGCCCCCTCCAAGCTTGGCCTCCCGAGGATGGTCTGGATCAAGTGGAGTCGAGATCTGTGGCTTCTTACGGGTTCATTTTACAGCTGGATTGGGGTGCTCCAAGGCAGGACACATGCGAACCGATAAATTGCAAGAAGCTCTAGAAGGGTGTCTTGCATGGCAAGTCAGGGTCACAGGCATCACACCAGGGGGGTCAGGATGCTTCAGAACGCAGGCCCCAGGGCTCCGGGTAAGAGTTCGGCCTCCCCAACAGTGCCATGACCACAGCATTTGTGACGTGTACCCCCTGGCTGCAGGGCCCAGGCCCAGGACTCTACAGATATTGTACATGGCCCCGTGCGGTGCTGGGACCCATGCTGGGGGGAACGGTGGGGCGGGCTGGGTGTGGAGAGGGCCGGCAGGTTCCTAAGGGTGACCGTGGAGGGCATGAGACAGAGGGTGGCCGAGGGGCTCAGGCTGAGACCTTCCAAGTTTAACCTGGACCGTGGGCAGAGGTTGTAGCTGGACCTGCGGGGCAGCACATCCACACCGCAGAGGCCCAGGCCCGGGCCCTCAGGAAGGAATAGGCTGGCGAGTGCAGTTTTACTGAAGACTGGGGGGCTCAGGACGTTGGTGCCAGAGTGCAGGTCCTCAATCCCTGTCACCGCTGTGGCAGGCAAGGAGTCTGCAGCAGTGGGCTTTGGGCCCGGCCAGAGCAGAATCCGTAGCGGGTGTAGAGCTGGGAAGGGGAGGCTCTTTCACGCGAGAGAACAGAGAGTAAGGGGTGGATTTGGGCAGGGAGAGTCGCCAAGGGATTGAGTGAAAGCGGCTTGAAGGGGTGGTCTGGGACAGCAAGAAAGCTTCTGAGGCAGGGCTGTTGGGGTGAAGGGGAGGATGCTGGAGAGGTCAAGACCAGATAGGGGGTGTCTGCGTGGCCCAAAGCCTCGGCCAGAACTGAGTTGTGCCTGAAGTCACCCCGGGGGTCATGGAGGGCCTGTGGGGCCGGGGGGGGGGGGGGGTGCAGAGGCCAGGCCCGGGCCCCGCCTCAGAGAACACCTCCCGACACCACAGGCCCCGAAGAGAGCAGAGTCCTGGGGTTCCGGTAGCTGCGTGCCCTTGACCTAAGCCATGTCCTCAAGCTGTGGTGGACTCAGCTTCTCCGCTGGCCTGTCTTCTTCCATGGCGTCCTCCTCCTCTGGCTCCTCGGTATTCCGGGCCAGGCTGTCGGGCCCAGACACAGTCCCCAGCACTTTGGTGCTGTGCTCCTGAGCTCTGGCTCGGAGCGCCGCAATGCTGTTCTCCCTCAGTTCCTCCTGGGACATGGCCGCTGGAGGGTCGGGGCCCCGCTCCTCTGGCTCCATCTTGTCGAGTTTGGGCAGGGCCTGGCGCTCCGCCTCGGGCTTCCTCCCCGACTCCGCTGCGGCCTCCAGCGACTTTTTGTGCATCCCTAAAAAGAATTGTTGGTATTCGGGTTTAGAAAAGCGCCTGGGAAAGCCATCTTGAACTGAAAACAGCAAAGATAGAGAGAGGCCAGAATTAAGGACGAGCAGAAAGCCTTACTTCACACACCGCAGTCACGCGAGTCCCAGGGGCTGGGGCTGGGGCAGCGGGAGGGAGGCCAGGGGATGGGGCTACAGACCAGCAGCTGGGCACCAGGCCTGCAGAGGGCTTCTTCAAGTCAGGTTCCCCGGCACCTGGGCACTGGGCAGCCTATTCTGTCCCTTCCTAAGCATAGCACTTGCCCCCCACCCCCATCTCTCCCTCCCAGGATTCCAGATCTTAGAACCCCACGATAGGCTTGTGCTGCTTACCAGACATAGGCCTTGAGGGCAGGTGGGGGAAGATGGCAGGAGAGATTTAAGGGGGAAGAAGTCCTTTGGGAAAAACCAGAATGGTGGCCACAGGGACCTAGGGGTCCCCTGAACCCTCAAGAGGGGCGGTTTCACTCACCACAAGCCCACCTTTGGCCAAGGGGGGAGGAAGGTACAGACCCTGGGGCGACAGCCACACCCTTATCAGAAGACAAAAGAACCCAAGTTCCGGGGCCTGGCAGGGATGAGAGTCCTAGCCACCCAACAGGGGGGCACAAGGGATAGACACCGAGCCCTGGGCCCAACCTGCCCTCTGAGCCTCCTAAGGATGACGAGGAGGGCTGTTTTGGAGTGCCTGTGTCCTGCTAGGCTGTTGTGGCCAGGTCTCCCTGCTCCTGGGTTCTGTCCCCTCCTCCAGGGAGCCCGCTCTCCTCACCACAGGGGCAGGGCCCCAAGGAGGGTGCGGGCTCTTACCCAGCAGCCACGGGGCACAGGAGTCCATGATGCCATCCTTGGCCGACTTGAGGATAGACTCTGGCAGGGGGATGGAGTGCCGCACCATGGCCCCATAGAGCCCGTACTCCGCCATGACGCTGCTCCGGCCCCAGCACTTCTCCCGTTTCCTCCACTTGGCTCTGCGGTTCTGGAACCAGACCTGCAAGTGAGGATGAACAGGTCAGGGGCGTGTTCTGAGAGACGCTGAGGCCGGGCCCTTACCTCAGTGTGCCCCCTGGGAAGGTCCCCACCCCTTTGCTGGCAGCTGCATCCCCTTGTGACGGCTGGTCTCTCCAGCAGGGTGTCCTTACTTAAGCTCCCCCGCCCCACGGTGCCCCTGGCGTTCCTCCAGGCTCCGAGTGCCCAGAATGAGGACACCCAGTCCTGTAAGAATACGATGGGTGAATTTTTTTTTTAATATTTTATTTTTTATTTTTGAGAGCGGAATAGAGAGTGCGAGCGGGGGAGGGGCAGAGAGCAATGGGGAGAGAGGATCCGAAGTAGTCTCTGCAATGACAGCAGAGAGCCCTAACGGGGTGGGGGGGGTGGGGGGCTAGAACTCCTGAGAACCAGGTGATCACGTCCTGAACTGAGGTCAGACACTCAACCCAATGAGCCACTCGGGTGCCCCTCTTTTTCTTTTTTCTTTAAAAAAATTCTTTAACGTTTATTCATTTTTGAGAGACAGAGAGAGACACATTGTGAGTGGGGGAGGGGCAGAGAGAGAGGGAGACACAGAATTGGAAGCAGGCTCCAGGCTCTGAGCTGTCAGCACAGGGCCTGACCTGGGGCTCGAACTCACGAACTGTGAGATCATGACCTGAGCCGAAGTCGGCACGCTCAACGGACTGAGCCACTCAGGCGCCCCTTTTTCTTTTTTAAATCGAAGCAGTTCTAAGGTGATGGAATAGAGGCCTCATGACAGGGTCTTGCAGGTGGACAGTCCCCAGCATGGTCCTCAGTTCGCCTCTGAGAAGCCCCACCTGGATAGCTCTCTTGCAAGTGTGCATGCCTCCAGCATATAAACAGAATCTCTTGGTGACTCGCAGAGAGACAAATGCCTTCCAAGGGCTGGACTAACCGCACCTCTTGTTCAGGGCTCCCTCTCCACCATAACTCCAGGGGCCAGAGCTGTCTGGGAAGCGAGCGAGGGTGGACCCAGGCAGCAAAGGGCATTGCACCTAGGGATCAGGAAGCCGGGGGACACACTCCCAGGAGGCCTGAGTCAGCCCCCTTTCTCTGCCGTATCCTGGCTAAGCCCTCCTCTGCCCTCCATCCTCCATTCACCCTCTCCCCCACAGTTTTGGATCTAACCCTGAATGACATTTAGGGGAGCTGGGCATCCATCCCTCAGGTTAGAAGACAAAATTCTCCTGGTGTGCAGAGAAAGCGGGGTGCAGACCTAGGAAGGTGCAGTGGGGGGCACCCTAGAGATTGTTTCTCTGGCCCCAAAGCTGACTGGTACAGGGCATGGGGTACCCTCGGGGTGTCCATAGCACTCCAAGCCGGTGCTTGGGGGAAGGTAGATTCCTTGGTCTCCCAAAGCAGCTTTTCTGAGATTTCCGGCAGCTGCCAGGAGTCAGCGCTAGGGACAGCTGCACTGTCCCTCAAGCAGGTGAGAGGCCCTGGAGAAACCAGTGGGCGCTGTTAGGATCCCAGGGCCGGCCAAAGGCCCCCTCTTGGCCCCCTCACGGCCCCTCCGGGCCCTCACCCCCAGGATGGCGAGACGGCCGAGACGCCCCGGGAAGTGGGGGGCTGAGGGGGAGGACAGAGGCGGGTTCCGGGAAAATCTATTAGTTTCCTCTGCGATTTCCATTCCCTCGCCTGCGCGGGGTCCCCCGCCCTTCCCTCCGGGCCCCTCCCCCTCCCCGGAGGCGGAGGTTTCAGCTTTTGATGAAAAATTGCTCCAGCTCTATTCAGGAGGCGGCAAAAGAAGAGTCACCCCCAGGGGCAGCCCTGGGCTGATTGAAAAATAAGTTAATTTCTGTTTGAATCGATGGGCCTCAGGCACTGAAATATCACGGGAAATTAAAGCGGCTGCTCTCTCGGGAGCCGCGGCATTGACCCGCACTAATTAATGCTGGGGAGGCAGCGCGAGCCGCGCCGCGAGCCGCGCCCCCTCCCCGGGGGACCCCAAACACTTCTCATTTAACTAATTAGACGGGGAAAATTGGGTGTTAATTTGTTTAGGATTTTTTCCCCTCTTTCCCCCGGCAGCTCCCACCCCAGCCCCCACCCCGCGCGGGGGCGCGGGAAATGAATGCGGGGCTCGCCGGCAGATGGCTGCCCGGGTCACTCTGCAATCTTCTCCGACTTGATTGCTTGATTAGGTCGTTAGCACATTAAAAAAAAAAATTGCTTGCCGTCTGGCGCTGGCGTGATGAGTGGGACGCGCGGCAGCGCCTGGGTAATTTATCTTTTTATACGGCAAAGAATTTGATTTCAATCTGCAGATATATGGGGCGCCTCTGACACCTGTTTAACATCGCGCCGCTGACAGTTTAACCCTTTGCTGTCTCGGCCGCCGGGAGGCCCCGGGCGGGGGTTCGGATCCGCACGCCCCCGCCGTTCCCGCCGCCGCCGCTATGTGGCGCAGTGAGAGCCCCGACGGCCCCAGGTAGCCGCGAGTCTACGGCTGCGCGCGGCCGGCCGCCTACAGCAGAGGGCGCCCCGGCAGCCCCGCCTCGCCTCCTGACAACCTCCCCAAAGTCCCGTGGTCACAGACACCCTCTGCGGGGCTGCGGAAAGACCGCACGCTCCACGCACACCTTTAAATAGACCCAAATGTGTGTGACCCCGTTTTGAAACATCTCCATTTGTAAACAACCAGGAACCCATAAAAATGGGAGAGAAGAGGCCCAAGACGCCCTGGGCTTCGCCACCCGCAATTACAAAACTGTCTCTCGTTCCACCCTGGGTGGAGCCGCCTGCGGCGAGCTGCACTTTTGCCACCACCGGGTTTGGCACCTGCTGTTCCTGCTCGGGCCCTCCTGGAGAGCTGCGGAGCCAAAGTGCGGGACCTTTCCCCTGGTCTGGACCCAGGACCGCCAGGAAGGCCCCTGCCAAGGAAAGGGTTTATGCAGCTTGAAAGCCACTAGATGGCTGCGCTTCGTGTGCTACAGAGCGGAGATCAGCAATGCAAGCCCAGGCTACCTCGCCCATCGTCCTGGCCTGGCTCTAAGCTGCTTAGATCCCTCCCCAGCGCCACCTGTCTGTCCTGCAGGCGCTCTGCCCGACTATCTGCCAACCCCAGTGAGATTTGTGAGACCTCTGTCTTGTCCTGTCTTCCTTCCCAATAGCCCTCGGTGGCCCTCTATAAGTACCCACTTGTCTCAAGCTGCCTTGTTCCATGGAGGATAAATCTAAAAGGACTAATTCACATAAAAATGTAAGTGACTTCTGGTTTCATCCACCTCTCAGAGAAGGCAGAAGGATGAAGCCTTTGGCGATGGAGCGAGGCACCGAGTCTGACCACAGAGAGTTGGGAAGGCTTTCTTTATGAATCTAAGTAAGACATTTACTTCCTGGTCAGGAGCTAACCTTCTTGCTTGAATATAGTGCATTATAAAACAACAAGACCACAACCTCCTAACTGGAACCCATGCAGCCAGACTCCACCATGTTTTGGATTTTAGAAAGAAAATGTGATGTAAATACCACCATTACATGGCATTCACTGCAGCAGCACACCCATAATCAAACTCATTAGTTTGGATTTCTGCAGCAAAGCATATGCATATTCATACTAAAAAGGATGAATAGGGGCCCCTGAGTGGCTCAGTCGGTTAAGCGTCTGACTTCAGCTCAGGTCATGATCTCATGGTTCGTGAGTTCGAGCCCCGCATTGGGCTTTGCGCTGCCAGATCAGAGCCTGGAGCCTGCCTGCCTGCCTTGGATTCTGTGTCTCCTCTCTCTGCCCCTCCCCTGCTCAGGCTCTGTCTCTCTCTCTCTCTCAAAAATAAATAAAACATTTAAAAAAATAAAATAAAACAGATAAATAAAAGCATAGGGAATAATAAAGAGCATAAAGTTGGGTCTGGTTTTTGCCATTAGTGAGTTTTGGATGACGCACGTAGGAAAGAACCCTGTTTTCAGCATGGTTTGGCATTATGGATTCTGGAGAAGGGATTGTGGAGTATGCAAAGGCAGAGACACCCCACCCGCCCCAGTGTGGATGCCTGGGAAGATGCAGCGCTCTGACTTCCTCTGGATTCCATGAGCACTGGTGCTTGGGGTGGGGGGCGGGGGGCAGGGAGCTGGCGGGGGGGGCAGGACTCTCACATGGAAACAGCATTTTTATAGGAACACTAAAGAAGGGGGTACAGACTTGGGATTCAGATTATCTCTGGGGCCTATAAACAGAACCATTTTCCTGGGTCTCCTAATTTGGGCAAATGAATAACCGGTCTGCAGATCAGACTTTGCCCACAGACATTCCCAGGGGAGTTGGTGCCAGCTGGTCGTTCAAACCAGGAGTCATCCGGACCCTCGGTTATGGGCTCCTGGAATGCCTGGCTCTCTGCAAAGACCAGATGCTGCTCCAATTTATGGAGGAAACCTGGACAGCCAAAACAATTTCTTTTTAGGACAGTTGGCAGGGACGCGGTGGCGGTGGTGCCTCGGAGGGAAGTGGACAAGGAATGAGCATTAACCCTAACCACTCTTCATATTTGCCTTTCTCTTCCCTTCCTGGAAGCAACCAGCATGTGTACAGAACTTTGAAGTGTACGAGAAGCACTGAAGGCAGACAGTCCTGAACTGGAATTCTCAGCTGTGACAACGACTGCTGTGTGACTTGGGGCAAGTTCCTTGCCTTTTCTCAGTCTCCATCTCTTCAAATATAAAACAATACCTATTTTTCAGGGTTGTTTGAGGATTGATGACAGAAGTGAAAGTTTCGAACATCCATGCTCGTCACACAGAAGGTAGGTGTTCAGGAAGTGCTACTTGTTATTTCAATGGAGGCACAGAATAGCAGCAGGAGTCTGCCCAGAGGGAACGTTAATCAACAGCATTACCTGCCCCTCTGGCCTCCTCTGCATGCCCTTTAGCAAGGCTGGACTGACAATAATAACTGCAGAAGAGGGGCAGAGAGACAGAACCAACCTTCAAACCATGCTATTTTAATACAGACAGCCTCTGGTTTCCCCTTAGGCATCCAGAGGGCCCAACGGATTTCCCTGCCGCTCTCAGCACATGTGTAAGGTATTGCAGGCCCTTGAGGCTCAAATGCAAGAGAACACCCATGCAGGTGCCCAACGCTCCCTGCAAATTGGCCGTGATCAGAAGCTAGGAAGCGTAGGCCCTGCAAATTGGCCATGATCAGAAGCTAGGAAGCCTAGGTTGGAGATCCTTGCTCTGCCTCCAACGGTCTTGGTGATCTTGGGTGCATTTCTTAGCCTTTCGAGCTTTGAGTGCCTCATCTGTCCTGTAATACCACCCTCTTGAAGGTTTGTTATAAACATGAAATGTAGCAGTGCATGGGAAATGCCTGGCACGTAATAATAATTCAAGACCCCTGGCCTGATGCTGGATGAATTCTGTGGATAAATGTGCAGCAAGACGCGGTTCCGCTTTCCAGAAAATGCTCAGTGGAAAACTTTTTACCTAAAGCCAGGTCCTTCCTGGCCCCGCTCCCACCTCTGAGGTTCCTTCTAAGCATTTAGATCTTTTTCCCTACTTGGTCTCTTGGTTCTAGCAAGCGCCGAATACTCCTTCAGTCGCTCGCTCCTTCAGTTTCCTGGCTGCCCACTTTCTAGAAGAGACTGCCCCTCTCATGCGACGGTCAGGTCTGGAACTCTTCAGCAGAACCTGTGTAAAGGTCATGGTCCTCACCTGCCTGACACTGCAGGGCTCTGAGTGCCTGAGCAGGGACCCAAAGTGACGCCCATAGTCGCCGGATTTGGCATTCCAGGCAAGAACTTCCGGCTTGGGAAAGGATCTGGGTTTCCTGGTGCATTTCCCCTCAGAGGTGGTGCCCCAGCAGCGCTCAGAAAGCCCAGTAGGATGCCTCTGGCTGTCAACAGCTAGTCTGGCAGGTGCCTCCACAACTGGCAGAGAGGGTCCCAAGAGTGTGTGCCTCCATTGATAGACTGGACCTGGGGAGGGGTACTTGCCAAACAGGTGCCCTTCTGCCATAGGGCGCACTCGGAGCAGACCAGGCAAGGCTGTCAGCCATTTCTCTCGCTGTGCGTGTGGCCAGCATGAGCAGCTGTGGTTGTGCCCATGGCTTCTTTCCTGTCCTGGAAGCTCCCATCTTTGCATTCCCACCGGACAACATGTCCAGGGCTCCTTCCCTCAAAGGTCTCCCAGGAGACCCTCTGTGGTTTTCCCAGGACTGTCCCCCCTAAAGGAGACATCTTGTACAATGGATGCTCTTTGCACATTCTGGGCACTTGCCTCCCCAGGCCCCGCCCTCCAACCTTGTCTTCCTGCCGGCAGGCCTGGCTCTGTCGGCCATGTGGCAGTTCCCATCACATTCACTCAGCTTCTTTCCTCTCTCCTCCGGCTGGAAGCTGATTAATTTGGGCTCATTGCTGCAGTGATTTAATGACTTAACACTCCACATGCGCTCAGCATTCCTGACACCATATTTCAGCGTCTCCCTTCCTGTCCCAGCTTCAAGCTCAGAGAAGCTGGGCCTTGCTGCAGCCTCTGACGTCCAGTAGGGGGCGGCTTTGCCCACATTTCCCAGTAGCCCAGGCAGCATCCTTCCGTGCACACCTGACAGGTCATCTTGTCCCTCATCCCGCCCTGTCACCCCAAACTCTACTTCCCTCCACTCATATGAACCCACCTGAAATGCAGAAACTCCTTTCCTGAGCCTCTGTCCCAGCATTTTTACTTTGGCTGCCCACAATCACCTGGAGAGCTTCAAAAACATACAGATGCCCAGGTTTCACACCAGAACAGCTGGGCTTGGAAGCCCAGCATGGGTGTCTTCCAAAGCTGCCCTGGGATGCTAATAAATGTTCCAGGCTGAGACACCCTGCAGCCTTCTGTCAAGGTACATCTTCTATCTTCTGGAGTAAAATTCCTTAAAACTTTGTTCCCTATCCTTGGGCAGGGATCCCTTTAAAGGAGGCAGAATGGGGGACGCCTGGGTGGTTCAGTCGGTTAAGCATCCGACTCTAGATTTCAGCTCAGGTCATGATCTCATGGTTCGTGAGTTCCAGCCCCTCATCAGGCTCTGCACTGAAAGTGCAGAGCCTGCTTGGGATTCTTTCTCTCCTTCTCTCTCTGCCCCTCCCCCGGTTGCTCTCTCTGTCTCTCGAAATAAATAAAACTAAAAAAAAAAAAAAAAAAAAAAGTCAGAATGGAACAGCACTAGTCAGAGAATCCAAACCATGAATTTATATACAAGAATGTGCCCATTCAAAAAAAAATTTTTTTTATGAGAGTGTGTTTTTGAGGTTTTTTTCTTTAAGAATAATGTCTGTTACTCAAACAAATTTTGGTTATTTTTTTTTGAGAGAGACAGCGTGAGTGGGGAGGGAGTAGAGAGAGAGGGAGAGAGAAAATCCCCAGCAGACTCCACACTGCCTGCGCAGAGCCCAGCGCGGAGCTTAAACTCATGAAACCGCAAGATCATGACCTGAGCTGAAATCAAGAGTCAGACCGTTAACTGACTGAGCCACCCAGGTGCCCAATATTGGTTATTTCTATAAAGGTTTGATATAGGTCCCCACCTGACCTCAAACCATCTCTGTTCCCCCAGCTTCAAGTCAAAGCGCAGGCTTCAAGCTCAAGAGGAGGTGGTGAATTTCCGGGCTTTAGACGCACACCCAGGTTCGAACCCTGTGCCCCCCACTTGCCAGCTGTGTGGCCTTGGGCAAGTTGCTGTGCTTCCGTTTCCTCAGTTGTCACCAGGATTTAATGAGATCAGCGCTGAAATGGAGTGAGCACTGGGCATTTCCCCGGGCATCACGCGGAATTCATTACGCACGGCGCATAGCATCTGCACAACAGGCAGGTGTCACCATCATCCCCATTTTACAGGAACCAGAGGCTCTGCAAGGTGAAGTAACTTGTCTGGTCACTCAGCTGGGAATGGTGAAGCCAGGATGTGTTTGGCTCCGAAACAGTGCCACTAATCACCCTACCTACTCCATTGCCCTGTGCACGTCATGTAGTCAGAACACCTGCACATGGAGACTGCTCTGTAAATGACAGCTGTGATTGTCACTGACACATGCTAAGGCTTTCTCCCCCAGCGCCACCTGGGGCAAGGACATTTAACAGCTCACAAACACCTCCTGGAGGCAGCATTTAGCCAAAGAACCCTGTGGTGCTCAAAGACTGAGAGATTCTGGTCTCCATTCTCCCATTTCTACAGTCCTCACAGTCCCAAGGGCAATCAATTTACTCCACACCCTAGCTCCTCCTTGCTGGTTCCTGCAGCTTCAGACGCCACGGATAGATGCCCCCCCCCCCCCACCCCGCCGTCCCCAGGCAACTTAGAGAAGTGGGGGGGGCATCTGTGGCAACCGCAGTAACAGCTGAGGAAGAGTCTTCCCCCAAATCCCTCACACACTCCCACCCACCATCACCACCGTCACCACCACGGCCAAACAGATTTTAGGACGACCCACCGCAAGAGACAGTTAGTTGTTCCTTCCTACTGGTCAGTGGTGCAAAAGTGAGGCCTGACAACAGGGGAATTTTTCAGCCGTCCACCCCAGCCGCTCGTAATAGCCAACTTTGTGCTAAGGAAGGGCCAGGTATGGGTTGCCACTGCACGTTGACCGGATCGGGCCTTGGCTTACACACACGCGCACGCACACACGCACACACACGCGCACACATACGATTCAGAATCAACACCCAGGCTTACCCCACTGGACCCAGTTGGGTGGGGGATGACGGATCCAGGCCACCATGGATAATGTACCAAACAGATAATCTGCTTATGAGTAATTGAGCTCATTGTTAGTGCCAACGTCTAAAGCTACTGGCTGAAATTCCATATCACTTTCCAGGGGAGAGGAAGACTCTTCTGGAAAAGTAGCTCATGTCTCATTTCCAATTCTCGGGTTGTCCAATGAGAGAACACAAAACAACCCACAACTTATCTGGTTCCTTCTCCCCCCAGCACATATCCCACCTGGAGACCCAGGGTTCTTGACTGGGAGGGGTTTCAGGAAGTCAGGACACCCCCTACCAACAACTTTTCCCAGCCTTAGCAGTGAACTGTTCTGGACCATTCCACTGACGGGAGCAGCTTTCATTTAAGGATGTGATCCAGTTGAGGCAAATCCAAATCTGGATTTGCTCACTCACTTCTTCTGCCTCATGGAGGCCCTGCCTAGAAAACCATCCGACTTCATCTCCTCCCAGAGAAACCATTAAGCAGCCACACTCCTGCCCAGCTAGCGATGTTCTGGCCTTGGGAAGGTCTTCCTGCTGATGAAGGGAAGCCCTGCACCCACCACAGCTGAGAACACTCCTGTCCAGACCCATGGCCGGTTATGCCGCAAAACTCTCTAGGAGAGGCGCACCTGGCTGGCTCAGTCAGTGGAACATGTGATTCTTGATCCCAGGGCTGTAAGTTCAAGCCCCATGTTGGGTGTGGAGATCACTTAAAAATAAAATCTTAAAAAAACAAAACAATGAGCCACACTTACAGGCACAAGTCCCCAGCCACATCCCAGGGCAGGGCCAGCTGTTCACGTGTGAGAGGAAGAAGAAGCTTCCGGTGGATGGGTGGATGGACGTGGTGGGGAGTAGACAGAAAGGGAGGGGGCAACCTTTTCTTCATGGGTCAGGGGAGTGGAAGAAAGGGAAACAGAATGGGGTCAGGGCTAGAAGCCACTCTCCCCCTCTCCCCACCTCTGGCCTTGGAGCAGACATTTAGCTGTCCTAAGAGATATTGACCACAACAAAGACCCCACTGAGAGCCCATGACCCACCCAGCACTCCTTTTCCCACCACAGGCCCCTTCACGGTCTGCCTGACATACGCCTCAGGAAGCCTAGGGTCTAGAACAGCAGGCCAGGCTACGTCATCTAAGTCTCTTGTCCCCAACAGTGCCCACGTCACATGGTGGGTGTTCAGCAAATACCTGTCAGCTTAAATGAACTGTTATTCATAAGGACCCATAGCAGGGGGGTGGGAGATGGGGGTCACAGGTGTCCGGGAGCCTGGGGCAGTCAATGCCTCCGAGGGTGGGGAAAGAGAGAGAGGGGGACTTGGGGCTCTGTTACCTGTATCCTGTCTTCCGGTAGCTCCGTTTTCATGGCCAGCATCTCCCGGGCATAGACATCTGGGTAGTGGGCTTCATTGAATGCCTTCTCCAGCTCCTCTAGCTGGTAGGAAGTAAAGATTGTCCTAAAGGGAGCAAAATGACACACTCAGGATCCAGCAACTGAAAGACACTGTTCCAGAGAGGATAGAATGGACCTCCTCTATGCCACCTGGACAGACCCCAAATACAGGCTGGCTCAGCACAATCCGACATAAACTCCTTCACACACACACTCATAGCTTAACACTCTAGACTCGTCTTCATTCAACACTGAAGATCCACCCTGCCCTTCTTGGGAGGACATTATTTCATAATGTCGGTGACATTTCATAGTGGGAGTCTTTCTAGAAGCGATTTGGGGGAAAGGGTGTTCAGAAATTTTAGAAAACTGTAGAAAGCCCTTCTTCTTCCTTCTAAGCACAGAGTGAGGGACTCACCAGATAACTTAAAGCCTCTGGCCCCCTGGGACATGCTTCCCAGTTTCCTCTCACAGACAACAAGTAGTATAATAGTCGATCCTTTTTTATTTGGTCGTTGACCTTTTAATGACATCCAAGTTCAAAGACCCACCAGAAAGTCAAATGCAACTGCAACCCCAGTGTTTGTACAGCTGAGAACTGAATCTCCCACCTCCGCATGCACCCCAACACCTTGCCCTCCTTACCGGCCCTTCCCCTGCCAGCATCCAAATTTACTAGCTCCTTAGAGCTGCCTGCAGACCCCCTCCACTTCGGGGCGGTCCGTTCTGGTCACTCTCACTCTGAGAGAGCCTACCTACACAGCCCCCACTCCCCACAGAGCAGTTTCCATTGACCTGTTTGGGTCCTGATCCGTTTTAAAAATCTGGTACAAGCTACAGCCTTTCTTTCGCCCTGGGCCAATGTGCAAATGAATATGGTCCAACACAAAATTTTACCTCCAATATCAGGGGCTTCATGGAGCCCATCTTTTTTCCATGAACTATACACATCCACTTAAAGGCACAAATTCTTCTCTTTTCAGACCTTATAGTCCAGATTCCACAAACCCATTTGTAAAAATGGTACATTCCATGCTTGAGCCTCTGGGATCTGACCCTGGGACCAGCACGGGGTGGGGGGTGGGGGGTGGTTAGAATCCTTCACTGACGGCCCTCACTTTCACCCTTACCCAACACAAGGGAAAAGTATAGGTGTAAGCCCCAGTAGGTCCTTGTGCTGGTGTGTCGGCTTTAATATCTTGGGGGATGATGCAAGGGATGTGTGAGGAAGAAAGATTCTGCCCTTTATAGAAAATGACTGGCTTGATTCTAAATCGTTTCTCCTATTCTCCTGGGAGGGGGGAATGGAATGTTTATGTATACAGAAAGTGAATTCTTCAGAATTTTGAAGATCTGCTGGTTTCTATTTTGCCCTTGTCACTTACTAAAGGGCCTCTGGAAGAGATCGTCCAAATAAACAATCAAAATATGCAAGCCGTTTTCAAAACTAGGGAAACAAAGTCACACAGGTATTGTAGTTTGGCCAAAGCCAAAGAAGAGACATTTAGAGATTTAGAACCATTCAAGTGCCAGCCTCTGCATGGGAGAGCTCTCATTGAAAAATAAAACAAAATAAAACCTCAAACCCCCCAAACTTTCCCTTAGTCCTGCCTCAGAGCGAATCCCTGTGTTGACACCCGACGTGCCCTCCAGGGAGCCTCCTGTATCCCCAAAGTGGGATCCAAACCCTGCTCCTGGCTTTGCGCAGAACCCCAGCCCCTTTTGGTGCCCACTGCATCCTGTCTGCAGAGCTGAGCTTTCCCAGTACAGAGAAGTGCAAAATCTGAGAGACTCCCAAGGCTTCTGCTCCATCCCTCCTCCCTTCTCTAAGCCCAGCATATTTCAGAGAGAAAAAGAGATGCCCATCTCTCATCACCAGACTCTAGGGTCTCTTACCTGAAATCCTCAAATGAGAGAAGTTCAGGAAAAAATATTTTTTACTAATTAAAAGCTGCACTGGCAATCAGTCGCCATTCTAATAATATCTCTAATAATCTGCTCCCTTCGTGCACCAGACATAACCTGAAACCCAGGGCAGGTGGTGAGTTATACTGTCGCACAGAGAAGCCTCCAAAGCTCCCAACCATCTCCTCAGAGGGGAGAGTGTCAGAGGAGGACAGTCAGGAGCGTTAAGCATAGACTTTGGGCTATGGGTCAGCCAGCTCCAGGTGCCACACAAGGACATGTCCTGGAACAGAAACACTGTTCCGGCATGCAGGGGATGCTTTTTCCAGACCTCTCCTTGCTATGTGAACCCTGCTTCTCATTCCATACCAGCACAGAAGCAGTTCAGCCCGGACTCTGAACTGTCCTCCCTCCATGGTCCCCGCGTCTGTCCCTGCTCGGGGAGGCTGACAGGATTGCCCACCCTGGACCAGCACGAGATGGGCGCACTAAAAAATGTTCTAATGAATATGTGTTGGATGAATGAATGTCCAAAGTGACCCAGGATCAATGCTTCCGTTTAAAACAAAACGAAGCTAAACAAAACAAAACCACCGCCGGGGTTACTGAGAAACCAAGTCAAAGTTCAGCCTCATTCCAGCCTGAACCTATTGGGGTCTTAGAGGCCAGGAAAAGCCATTTTACAAGGTGGAAGCCAATAGAGGGGTTTTCAGGGGCTAAGGAAGAGGAAAATGCAAAAAAGTACCCAGAGAAAGGGTGCCAAGAGGCTGAGAACGAACTGGGGAGAAGAGGATGGGGTGGAATGCAGCAGGGAGAACTCGCAGGGGAGAAATGTTGGGAGAGTCAGCAGGAACCCTGTGGAGATCCCACCTAGACTGGTGCGCAGAGAGAGATTTGGGGAAACACACCGGAGGGTGAGCACCGGGAAGGAGTCTGGAGGCAGTGCTTGCAGCCAGTCGGGCAGATTTCTGGTTCTTGCTTCTCTATTTCCTTAAAAACCTCCCCATAAATTCCTACAAGGACCGGGTAGCTTGTGGAGTGGATGTGGACAGGAATGAGAGTCTGGGGTGGGGGCGGAGAGGGTTTACTTTTCAGGAATTACCTTTCAGCACCTATTACATTGCAAAAAATGTGCCAGTAATGCCAGTTTGAAGGCATATCTTTTAAAATTCTCCCTTTAGCCTGTGCCCTTATGCAGCCCACTCCACTCCAGCTGGGGCTGGCGGGGTCAGCCAGTCCACACACCTTCCCTCCCCATTTTACAGACGAGGAAACCGAGGCTGGGGGACGGGAAGAGACTGTCTCAGGATCACAAAAGAGCAGAAGCCTAACGAAAAATTCCCATCAGTGCAGGTATCACGCTCAAGATTTGGGGAACGGTGGGAGCAGAAGACTGGGGGGGTGTGGCAGAGAGGACAGGGGCCGCGGGAGAGGAAGGCGGTCCCGGGGGCCGAGGGCAGAGGGGCCGGCGTGCGCGGGAGGTACGCGCGGCTTTCCGAAGGTGCTGGTGCAGGGATCGAATCTGGGGGCCGTCTGCCCCTCTCCGGCTCGGGTTTGGCCTTTCCTTTCTCCCGAAGGGAAAAGCCCGCCCCGTGCCGCCTCCCCGGAGGCCACACACCATCCTCGCCCCGTGTGGCTGGACGCCGGGGTCCCGGGCGGATGCCCCCAAACAACGTTCGGTCTCCCCGCCCCGGCACAGCCTCAGGTTTCAACTCACGAGCCGGCGAAAACAGGGTCGGAGCGACCCGACCCCCACACAGGACACGGCAGGGAGTGGGTGAGCAGAAGAGGTAGCAGAAGGCGCCGCAGGGGCCTTACCTGTGTCTCCGCTTCTTCCGTTTCTTGGTCTGGTTTAAAGCCGATTTGGACATTTTTCGGTCGCTGGAGGAAACATCTTCAGAATCTGAAAACAGGGCGGAGGCACATGCGGCAGGATGGGGGGAGCGCTCGCCGGCGCCCGGGGACTTGAGGCGCCCGAAGCCCGCGAGGGCCCCACCCCGGGCCGCCTGCGGAAGCGCCGGGGGCCTGCTCTGCCCGCCTCGGAAGCCCTCCGAGAGGGCGACCCCATCCCTAAGCCCCGGCTGGCTGTACCCGCGCCGGCGCCCCAATCCGCAGATTTTGAACAGATTTCGTTGCAAGAGAGGCAAAGGCCCCAACGCGCCTGGGGCAGGGACGGCAGTGGAGCGAGGCAGCCTCAGGGAGTCGCGGGGCCCGCGGGCGGTGATCCCCGCGCTGCGCCCTGCCCCGCGCCGGCAGCCCCGGCGCCCCGGGCCTTAAAGTTGGCCCCGAGGAGCGGAGCCGAGGCGCCGGGAGCTGGGCGCCGGGAAGGGCTGGGGTCTCCCCGGGCACAGCCCCTTTTTTCCGTGCCTGCAGAATGCGCCCCCGCTCGAGACTGGAGAGACTGCGACGCGCCACTTTTCGTTGCCCCTCCAAATAAAAATAAATAAATAAAAAGATAAACGAAAAATCGGGGGAACTGCCGAGCGAGAGCACGAGCCGGAGCCCGAGCGGGTGGGGACGCAAGGCCTGGAAAGCAGTCCAGGGAGGGCGCGGTGGGGTCATCCCGGGGCCCCCCCCGAGCCGGCAGGCGCCGGCATCGGATGTATTGTGGCGTTTAGGAGCAACTGAACGGCGGCCGCTTCGGCCGCAGCAGAGGCCAGGTTGTCCGAGCGCGTGGGGTGAAAAATAAACCCCAGCTGACCAACGTGGGCGTTGTGGAACGGAGAAAAAAGATGAAGGAACAACAACTTTGGATACCAGGGCTGGGGCCGAAGCGGGCACCCGCTTCCCCGGGCCTCCAGCACACGGAACAGAGCGAGGGTCCTCCGGGAGGCCGGGGCCGCAGTGGAGCAGCGGAGCTGGGGGCCCGCAGCCCGCCCCACGGGCTCCGACACGCCAAGCCCGGTTTCCGGTGGGGCCCCAACCTGGCGCCGGGGCAGAGCGGGGCCCGACGAGGGGACGAGAGAACAGCGCGGAGGCCGGAAACGCCGGGGCCGAAACCAGGCGGCCAGCGGGAGCATCCTCGGGGCCCCTGCCCCGGGCGCGCCAGCCCCAGGCCGGAGCTGCGACCCCTCGGCCAGGCGCGAACTTTTGCGCCCGGGGGAGGCCTTGCGGTGCCAGCGAAAGCCGACGGCGTGGAGCTCCGGCTCTTGCCCCCAGTCAGGCAGCCTGGCAGCCTCGCCCTCACCTACCCGAGCTGGCCGTCTGGCTGGTGTCCAGCGGCCCCGACGCTCTGCCCAGCGGCTGCAAGTGGACGCTCTGCGGGTCGGACAGCACTTCCAGGAAGGTGGGCTGCGCGTAGAAGCCGGGGAGCCCCCCGGGCCCCAGCAGCCCCATGCCGCCCACTCCTGCGGGACTGAGCACGGAGCGCGCCGCCAGCAAGTGCCCGGGGGCCAGGCCGTCGAGGGCAGCCCGCGGGTGGGAGCTGGGGGGCTCCTTGTTCAAGCCCAGGATCTCCTGAATGCCGAACCCCGTGCACCTGGCCGGGGCGACCCCCGAGGAACTCTTGGCCACAGTCTCGGATTTGGGCTTGCTCAGCGCTTCCCCTGCTTTCCCCGTCATCTCCCGGTTCTTTGGAGGGGCTGAGGCCGCAGGTCTTTCGCTCCCCCCACCCCCCCGCCGGGCTCCCTGCTTCGCGAAGTTGGTCCCAGGTGCCCCCTCCGGTGTCTAATGCTCTGGAGCCCCAAGGAGATTCCCCTTTTATCCAACCAGGCGGCAGCCCAAGTGGGGTCAGAGCTGAGCAGCCAATCACCGGGGCCAGGAGCATTAGGAATTCCAAAAAGCTGGCAGCTCCCGCCGCAGGCAGTACCGAGGGGCCAGGGCGCTGGGGGCCGGGCACCGGGTGGACTCGGCAGGACGCCCATGGGCAGGGACCCCAGGGGCTGAAACGAGTCAACAAGGTTCAGGGCTGTTCCAGGAGGCTGGGTGGCTTGGGATTCTGGGCAGAGCCTGGCTGGGCCAGGTCCCTGGGGTGGGGTGGGAGGATGGGCTGAGGGCCGGCACTAGAGGCTGGGAGTCCTCCTCCCTCCTTTGTGTCCAGTGCAGGTTGACAGGGTCAGAGAAGCCCAAATATGGGATCCTTGTGTAAAAGGCAGAACAAGGAAGAGGGGTAAGTGGGCTGGGCAGGGTGTGTGGTGGCATGGGAGAAAAGAGGAGGCCAGGGTGTGAAGAGGGAGATGTGTGGGTGGGAAGGGCTCCACATTTGCCTTGCGGCACAGGATAAAGTGCCTGGTTCAGAAGAGCTACTCAGTAAACATTGACCCAATGAATAAATGAATGCTAAAGGGGTCCAGAGTAAGAGTCTCTGGTAGGAGAGAACAGTGGTGATTTCATTTGGAGAACAACCATGGCCATCTGAACATCTTCCTAGAGTAAGCATGACGTGTGCCCAGCTTCCATGGAAGGACTTCATTTATTCTTCCATCCATTCATTCGACTAAAACGGACTGAGCACCTTGCCAGCTCTGAGCTAGGAGCCAGGGGTTCTGCAGTAATTCAGATAGACAACACAAGGGATCGGCTATCCCTTAGAGTTCACTGAGCACACAGAACGAAGAGGATGGGATTGTTGGTGGGGAGGAGAGGGGTGGCGAGAAGGCGTTAGAGGCCATTAAAAGGTGAGATCGTGTCTCCAGTTGAGTGGGATCCCTTGACTAACTCCTGTGTTGGAAGTTGCAGAATTGCCACCAACTGGGCCAGTTGAAAAGTGGTGAGAGGCAGGAGCCTTATCTGGGGAAAAGCCTGAATTCCAAAAGTGGGCAGTGGAGCCACTGGTTTCCTGCTTGAGGGCTCTGCAGGGAACATGATCCCCTTGGGCCCAAATGTGAAGTGAAGGTGATTCTACACACACACACACACACACACACACACACACACACACACCTGCCATGGACCTCTGAGCCCCTGCATTACACCAGCTCAGCTAATTCTTCTGTAACATTCTTGGGGCCAGGGACTGTCTTATCTACGTTGGCATCCCCCTCTACTGTGCCTAATATACACTAGGTTTTAAATCTTTCTTTCCTTTCTTTTTCTTTTTCTTTCTTTTTTCTTTCTTTTTCTTCCTTCCTTTCTTTTCTTTCTTTCCTTCCTTCCTTTCTTTCTTTTTTCTCTCTCTTTCTTTCTTTCCTTCTTTCTTTCCCTTTTAAGAGAAGTAAGCCTTTATTTCCTTGCTTCACAAATAAAGTTGGTTGAATTGATTGTTTTAAATATTTCTTGAATCAAATTCACCCTATGAGGCAAGATAAAGACAGGGTTAGTTTCCTTAGGCCAAGACTGGAAAGCCAGGCTGGGGGAGAGATTCCATTCAGGATTTCTTGGCCAGTCAGCTGCAACCCCCCAAATAAATCAAAACCTCCTAACCCAGCCTACTGCCAGGGTGTCTAGTGCCCTTTGTGGCTGGCATGAGACCAAACTGAGAGGTAAGAGGAGACCCCATAGGGTATGGAAACTGAGGTCTTGCTATCAGGGCTGTTATGAGATGGGTCTCCGCTCACTGTGGCCTGGTCCACACAAGAGCTGGAATTAGATTGGGGTATTTCTCAGTGAGGGAAGTGTCTGGAAGAAGTAAACTGTTCACTCCAAGGCCTGCCTCCTCATCCCATAATAATGTCATTCCTACTGTGCATCTATCTTGCTCATTCCCTTTAGGCAACATAATCTGTCCTCACAAGAACCCTTTTAGTGTCTTGGATCCACAACTGAAAGTTGACATAGCTATTCTTGTTTTTTTTGTTTTTTTTTCTTATCTTTTTCTTTTCGTTTCCTTGTCTTTCTTTTTTCTTTTCTTTCCTTTTCTTTTCCTTTCCTTTTCTTTCTTTTTTTCCTTTTATTTTCTTTTCCTTTCCTTTTCTTTCTTTTTTCTTTCCTTTCCTTTTCTTTTCTTCTCTTCTTCTTCTTCTTCTTCTTCTTCTTCTTCTTCTTCTTCTTCTTCGTGTAGTTGATACACATGGCATAGATATTCTCACTTGCAAGGTGCAGATTCAAAGATATGCAATCTTGAGGTAGCCTACACCTTGTATTCTATGGATTTGGGTTCCATGTGGCGTCAGTCACGTAGATAACAATATAAGTGGTGCCCCCTGGAGTTGTGCAAAGCAGTGACTTTCCCTTCCCATTTTATGAATATGGAAACTTAGGTTCCCAGGAGTTTAGGTAACTTGTCCCAAGTGACCGAGCTAGTAAGCGGCAAAGACCAGACTCCACCTCAAGGGAGTCTGGTGTCAAAAGCTGTTCTCTTTTGACTTCATTCCTCTCTTGGCCTCCTCTCCATGTCAGCCTACCCTGGAAGGATGAATGGGGATGTTATGTTAATGGCATCTGTCATGTCGCTAACTTATCACAGGACATCCATGATAAGCCAGATGTCACCCGATGGGCAAGGATGTGAGTGATGGAAGCTCAGCTCTTGCCAGGAGATGGGGATGAAAAATCTCTTGACCAAACCCTGTATCTGAAGCTGCTAGTTCCCACCTTCAGGGAGATAGTTACCACCTTGACCTAGAAGTTGGGGATGGGGCAACCCCATGCCCTCTGAGAGGCACCCTTCCAGAGGCTATAGGTGGAAGGAGGGCCCAGTGTCAGCCTGAAGCCAGTCCCACCCTCAGATGTGAACTTCTGACAGATTCCTGGTAGGGGTGGGCAGGTGTCTGAATTTGGAGGTTGGAGGTGGAGGGGAGTGAAGTGTACCCTTCTGGAGACATCTAGCTAGGTCACACCAGATCCAAATCCTGGGTCTTCTGCCTTGCAGTTCTGTGGCTTTGAGCCAACCATTAAATTCTCTCTTAGCTTTGGTTGCTTTGCCTACAAAACAGCCTGGTACTGGGACTTGTGAGCACCCCCTGGTCCCCTGAATTAGCACTGTGGCCGAGGGCACGGACTCTAGAGCCAGACTGCCTGGGTTCAGATTCATTGCCCTATCACTTACTTGGTGACCTTGGGAAAGTTACCCAACTTCTTTCTGCCCTCTGTGCCTCAGTTTCTTCATCCATAAAATGGGGATAACGGTAGTAACTACCCCTTAGGATTGTCAGGAAGATTAGACATGTACAGTGCTGGAAAAGGTGCAAAAAGCTATACTGTGAACGTACAAAATACATTTCTTGTGAGTGTTGGTTTCTATTGTCATCCTGCATACTGTACCTGGCAATATGGTAGGGAACAGGACAGATCCAGTCCGAGCTTGCATGGAGTGACTGATGGAGGTAATATTTTGTGTTTGTTTAATTTTTTAAATGTTTTATTTATTTTTGAGAGAGAGAGAGAGAGAGAATGCAAGCAGGGGAGGGGCAGAGAGAGAGGGAGACAGGTTCCAGGCTCCGAGCTGTCAGCACAGAGTCTGATGTGGGGCTTGAACCCACGAACCACGAGATCATGACCTGAGCCGAAGTCAGACATGTAACCCACTGAGCCACCCAGGTGCCCAGGAGGTGATATTTTGAAAACACTTAGCATGGTAACTGACCCTGGGGACTCAATACATCATAGCTCTTAGTATTATTATTAATGGGTGCCAGACCCCTTGCCACACTGAATCCACTCAATTTCTCTGACAGGTCAGGGGTTTTGTCCCCCTTGTGACAAATAAGACAATAAGGCTCAAGGAGGGAGATCCGGGAGTAGGCTACCCCTCTCCCTTGCCGTAGTGCTGGTCATTTTCAGCACCAGCTGTAGCCAAGTCATTTTTCTCTCCCGTAAGCCGCCTCCCTGAGTCACTACCCAGCCGTCAGCAACAATTTTTGGAGGGAGGAGGGGGGAAATGCAAGGAAGAGAAAGGATGTGTGTTTGAATCAATAATCCCATTATGAATCTGTCACCCATAAACGTGTTTCACTTTTTTAAATGCTCTTGTGTATTTTGGGCTTACCCCTGGAGAGTAAGCCTTCTCCTTTGTTGTGCTGGCCAGTTCTCCCGAGGGTCTCCTCAGAGAGCCTCAGAGGCCCTCCTCTATCACCGTCCTGTCATCAGACATTGGACTCGACATTCCACTTTCTTTGTTTAGTCAAGGGGCTGATGCTGGGAGAAAAACAAGAGAGATTCTGATTCACATTTAACTGATGTACGGTGAACATGTATTAATTCCTGGACTTTTTGACATCGTCTCAATGCATCCTCCCAGCTACCCTGAAAGACGTGTATCATAATGCTTTCCAAGTGAGGAAGCAACCTCAGAGAGGCCAGGTGACCTCCCCAGGAACATGCAGCCACCAAGGGCCGAGTGGAATCTAGACCCACTGCTTTCTTGTTCTCTCTCTCTCTTTCTTTAAGCACTAGGCCCGACATGGGGCTCAAACTCATGACCCCGAGATCAAGAGTCACATGCTCTACCACTGAGCCAGCCAGCTGCCCCTCTGGTTTTCCTGAAGATGGAATCAGAGCCTCAAGGAGAGAAAGGGACCTTGGATATAAGGAGGCGAATGGAGTCCCAGTAATGCTTGAGCCACCATCCAGCCTCACTGAGAATGGGGGACAGGGAAGGAAGGGCCACTGAGGGAATCCCCAGAGTCAGGGCTGCTAAGAACATCTTACTTCACACACCTGGGCCCGTTTTCTTTTCCTAGTTCTCCAGGGAACAATGCCCTTTGGACTTTTCTTGGAGGGTCTCAGGGAGTGGGAAGGAAGGAACACACTTTGGACAATGCTTTCAAGCCAGCCTTGTAGAAAGTCCTGTCTCCCGTCAGTCACCTTCTAGGTGCCACCTGTAGCTCCCCTGAGGATCTTATCCCAGCAGAACACCACCCACCAGGGTTCAGCTGCCCATAACCCCTGCGCCCTCCCACCCTCAGCATGAAAGCTTCCTTCTTTAGCTCCCAAGGGAAAAGAAAAACATTCCGTTCATGTGCCCTTGTCTCTTCCCCAGTGTTCACTATGGGCAGTGTGGAACAATGGAGGGGGGAAAAAAGCTTAGAGGACTCGTTCCATTAGCCTGCTGCATGCCCCTTGGCTGTGTCTCAGTTTCCCTTCAGTCTCAGGTGGTAGGAATGACCACATCCCTGATGCCCTGAGAGGGTGTTTGTTCTGATTTATCCCACAGGACTGTTTCATGACAACTTAACCCAGTACCTTCAAAAAGTATTTATAGTGTACCTAACCTGTGCCAGATACTGTAGGTGGGAATACTGTGGGCTGAAACAAAGCAAAGCCCCTGTTTACATAGAATTCAGGTTCTGGTTGTGGGGGATAGTTAACAGGCAAGTAAGGGAACAAGCAAGATAATTTAAGAAGGCGAAAGTATTAAGGAGAAAACAAAGCAGGGTGGGGGGCTGTAGACAGATTACAGAACGGGTCTCTTTTGGAAGAACAGGGAGGACATTCTGGGGAGTCAACATCTGGGCAGAGACCTGAGTCATGAGAAGACAGCCATGGGCCGGGGGGGGGGGGGGGGAGGGGCTGGGGCAGGTGGCAAGGTTAAGGGGAAAGCTGGTGTTCGCGTCCTGGGGAGGAACCAGGGAGGTAGTTCTGAGGAACAGTGAGGAGGCGAAGGTAACTGGAGGGGACAACTGAAGGCTCAGGTGAGCCTTTGACAGGAATGTAGCGGGTCAGTAGGGGTCAGGCCCTGCAAGGCCTCGTGGGCCAGGGGAAGAACTTTGGATGTCATCCTCAGCGTGAAGGGAAGCTGCTGGCAGTTGTAAAATAAGGAGGCCAGTCAGGAGGTAGCTCTTGGTCCGGGCCAGAGACCCTACTGGTTGGTTGAGGGGCCGAAGGTGGTAGTCATGATGGAGAGTAGAGGGTAGATGGAGAGGAGAGGGATTAATACAAAAGAAATTGGAAAGCAGCAAAGGCTCTCCCAAGGTAGAGTACAGTTGTTGAAGTTCAGAGATCTTGGAGCCCAGGTCTCCCTGGCAGCTGTTTCTATGTTCTCCTCATAGAGTCTCAACAGCGCACACAGCAGGCCCCAGGCTTCTCCCAGAAGATCCATAGGAAACCTGCCCAAAGGGTCCCTGTGGCCTTTCTCCTTCCCTGTGTCCAGAAGTTCAGCCTCCATCTGTTTATCATCTTCAGGGGCAAGGCTCTGATCCAAGCAGATCCCAGTGATCAGTGAAGCAGCCTGCCACAGCCATTGATATAAAGCTGTTGTAAATGGGTGGAAAAGCAGGAGGGTCTGGAGGAGGAGGAGGAGGAGAGGGAGGCAATGGACATATGACCTGATGAACAGCGTTACCAGAGACCCAGGAGACGGCGGGGAGTGAGGGAACCATGGCAATGATGCATCCAGTGAAGGATGGGCGAGGGGTGGGGGAGCAGAGACACCACCAAGGGCTGATCCCAGGAAGAATTCCTTACTCTTCGGCCCTCTGAGGCGGGCAGCTTGACCGTCATTGGTTGCATGACCTTGGGCAAGTTCCTTCTCTTATCTGAGCTTCAATTTCGTTGTGCATAAAGTGAGTGGCCATGAAGATGATGTGAAACAACATCTACAAAGACCTATAACAGACATTCATTATTTTGTGAGCTGTCCCACATCCGAACCTGATTCCTATTCGGGAGAATTCCCCAACTGGTGAGTCCCCAAGGAAGACAGAGCCCTTGAAGCCACAATGAAAATGGAAATGCCAGACGTTTGCTTTCGCAGTTAGAACATGGTCATGTGACCCGAGCTCTACCAAGCAGAAGCAGTCCTCCCTGACTCTGTGTTGAGAGCCAGTGACACAAAGGAGCAAGAACCCAAGAGAAGCCCCTATGATAGCAGTAGTGGTTGCTGTAGGATCAAGTTGTAGGGTAACAGGTTGGCAGCAGACTTCCTTGCTCGGGGTCAGTGGTAGGGTCAGTGGAAGTTCCAGCACCTAGGGTCCAGTGGAGGTGACAGTAACTACATTGACTCTAGTCCCAGACCTGGAGAATCTCTGCACTACCCAGCATCTTTCTAGGAAAGGCCTTATTCTTTTTCTTTCTTTCTTTTTTTTTCAAACAAAAAAATCTTACATATTTGGGGCACCTGGCTGGCTCAGTCAGCAGAGCACGTGACTCTTGATCTTGGGGCTAGAAGTTCAAACCCCACGTTCAGTGTGGCGATTACTTAGAAATAAAACCTTGAAGGGATGCCTGGGTGGCTCAGTCAGTTGAGCGTCTGACTCTTGATTTTGACTCAGGTCTTGATCCCGGGGTCATGGGATCAAGCCCTGTGTTGGGCTTCATGCTGAACATGGAGCCTGCTTGGGATTCTCTGTCTCCCTGTGCCTCTGTCCCTTGCTCATGCTCTCTCTCTGTAAAAAAAAAAAAAAAGAAAAGTTCTTATATATTTATTACTGAACCAACCTGCTAGTGCAGAAGCAGAGAAACAGAAAAAAAATACATTCCCAATAAAGCACATCCAGTTGTTCAGGAGTAGCGATGTTTACGGTGTGATATGGTATGAGCCAGGGCCCTCGACACAGCATAAATGTGTACCATCTCATGTGTGACCCCTTATATACCCAGCTTGATTCTTCTGCAGTGTCTCCTCTTGGAGTTTAACCTGATTTCATTACCAGTTTTCATCTGAATCCACCAGGGAACGGGACAATTCTGCTTTTGTTTCTTAGCCAGGAATCGTTTGATCCTGCAAGTCTTGTGAAAACACATAGTGAGGAATAGGCAACCACACACCCCATGATGGTGGAGAAGAGAGACGAGCAGTAAATTCCTTTTTGAGTCAAACAAGAGAGAGTCGTTTATAACCCAGATCCTGAGCTATTATAAGATGTGAGTATAGTACCTAACTCTACTCCCCAGTGCCATCCAGCCTGGGAACTCGTTTCCCTTAATAATCTTATTTGGGCCACATGTGAGCTGTGATTAGGAAGGGGTTACAAACAGAAGGGTTTGAAGAGAGGTCTCTTCATAAGTTATGGGTCTATGGTATGGATGAGACTGACGGTTGCCCACTCAGTTTCTCTTTTCTCTTTTTTCCTTAGCATCAGCACCCTAATTTTATTCAGAGTGGTGATGTCTGTAGCTAAAAGACTACATTTCCCAGCCTCCTTTGCAGCTAGGGGGGTCCCTTTGGTAAAGTTCTCGCCAACGACACGTGAGCAAAAACCTTAAGATATTTCACAAACATCCTTTTTGCTCTTTCTACCTTTCCTCTAGCTTCCTGTCTAGAACACAGACATGATGGCTAGTGCCTCAAGAGCTGTTTTAGACTATTAGGTGACCTTGAGGTTGGAAGCTAAGATTAGGAGAGTGGACTAAAGAACAGGAATCTGGGTGCCCGAAGACCCAGAACCACCATGCCACCGTATCAACCCTGCGCTGCCCTGGTGAGGTTGTGTGTTTGTTTGTCTGTTTTTTACATAGGGAGAAATAAATTTCCATCTCCTATCTTCTACCAGTGTTTAAACCACTGTTTTCTGGTCTATCACATAAGCAGCTCCTCACTGATAGAATGAAGATGCATTTGAAACCAAATGTTTTGACCCGGGGAAAAGTTGAAGGGCTTGCCATCAGAGCAGAGATCTGCTTTTCCTGAGTTTTGATAGCTGGGGATCTCTTGGATCTGTCACTCGTCTCCAACCTTATAGACCTTGATGCTCACTAATCCTATTCTTTCTCCTGCCATCTAGACGACCACCTTCAGCATCTTGAGTGGTGGCTTGTGCAGTGATCTAACTTTGATTTGCTGCAGGAAGCCCCTTACTTTTTTGTTTTGGTGCTTTTTCCATACATCTTCTATGCAGGGAAAGCTACAGGCATGGGTCTGTTCCTGCCTCTGGTACTTGCTTGTGTGCTCTAACTCACAGGAAGCTTCCCTGTGCCTCAGTTCCTTTACCTGTGAAATGGGGACGGTGATGCCTATCCTGGCTTTGTTAGAGAGCTCTCAAAGAAAAGTATGCATGAAAGTGTTTAGAAGATGGTGAAGGATCATACAGAAATCTGGTCATCTTTTTTCCGGTCTTCTTTTTTCATTAAACGATGGCTCAGAATATATCAACCGTCTCATTTGTAAGCTTTCATTTTTTCTGCTTTATACTTGTCCTCACTTGCAACTCAGCTGCCCACCTTTCTCACTCTCCAGTCTTTTAAGACCCACCCTAGATTTATATCTGTTGACTTGGTATTTTACTATATAGAATTCATAGATAGATAGCATTTATTTATGGAGATTTACAACTACCTCTGGCAATCTCCATTAACATTTATTGAGTGCTTACTATGTGCCAGGCATTTTGCTCAGCCCTGTACCTGAATCATCTTATTCAATACTCACAAAAAAAACCTATGAGATGGGTGTTACTGTTACCTTCTTTCTAAAGATGAGGAAACTGATGAGTCACAGTATGGTTATGGTCCAGCAGCTAGTAAATTGTGTAGTCAGTATTTGAACCCAGATTAGGCTTTGTGGCAATAAGACAGTTCGGGTTCTCTGAGGAAGCACGTGCCAAGGCAGGGTTACGAGTGCAAGTGATTTATTTGGGTGGTGGGTGACACCTGTGAAAGGTAAGGGGGAGGAAGCAGGGCTGGACAGGAAGAGCCTTAGACCATGATGCAGATCTCGCAAAGTCTCAGCCAATCTAACAGGGAGTTCTGGAGCAGATTGCCCAGTAAAGGATCCTTGAGTTGGGCAGAAATAGCCAAGCCCCAGTCCCCCCCACCCTGCCAGGCAGACTCCCTCAAACACTGCAGTGGGGGATTATAACTAACAATATTGTGCCATATACTTGAATGTTGTAAGAGATTTTAACTGTATTCACCACCAAAAAAGAAATGATAATTATGTGATGGGCTGGAGGTGGTAGTTAAGGCTATGGTGACGAGCGTTTTGCAATTTATAAATGTATCAAATTATCATGTTGTATACCTCAAACTTATACAATGTTATATGTCAATTATATCTTAATAAACCTGGAATGTGGGGGAGGGCACTGTGTGGATCTCTAAGAGGCTGCAGCTGGAGGCTGTCTGCTAACCACACTCTTGCACCTGAATAGGTAGTCTTTCTTTGAAAGGCCATCCAAGTTCAACTCCATAGCTTCTGCATACCTGGCATAACAGACGACATCTGCATCTCAGGGAGTTTATCTCTTGCTCAGGGTCCTAGGGTCCAGGCACAGCTAGGCTTGGCTCTGAACTGCAGGTTGGTCCAGTGCTGCTTCATACATCTCACCTCAGGCCTGGTGGCTACCGAGCCGTACTCTTCTCCTGGCCAAGGTCATAAGGAGCAGAGACAGCCAGACCACACAAGCCCATTTCAAGTTTTTGCTTGGGTCATATCTGCCGAATTCCATTGGCTGAAGCCAGTCACATGACCAAGGCGGAAGGCAATGGAGCGGGGCAAAAAATTCCCTCCACAAGGGAAGTTTATGCCTAGAGTGGAGAGAGAGGGAAGAATCATGGACAAATGCATCCACTGTCTGGCCAGCCATCTGGCACCAAAGACTATACCTTGCCCATTTTGTCATAAGTGGTTGGTACAGCACCTGATAGGAGGTATTATGGTGGAGTGGCCAAAAGCACAGTTCTGGAGTCAGATGGCTGGGGTGAGACCTGGCTTCAATACTACGAGCTATGCCATCTCAGGTTGACTTGACCTCTGGGAGCCTCAATTTCCTCTTTTGTAAATAGGGTTAATTAAAGAATCCACGTTACAGGGTTTGAGGGTTAAATGAGACAATGTATGTAAAACACTTGCCATGGTGCCTGGTACATGGTAGGCACTCACAAATGTTCTACTTATTTCTAATCCTGTATGATGATTTTTTAATGTTTGCTAACCAGAACTGTGTATTAGTCGAGGAACCCACCTCCTTGCCCAGGTCCTAAGACAGCTTGCAGCAATGGACCTCCCAACTCCTTCACCTGTGACCATCTCCTCTTAGTGCATTCCCATCAAAACCCAGGTTTAGGATGCCTGTCTGGAAAAATCTC
The DNA here is from genome assembly GCF_027475565.1 of Acinonyx jubatus. NCBI lineage: Eukaryota > Metazoa > Chordata > Mammalia > Carnivora > Felidae > Acinonyx > Acinonyx jubatus. The sequence continues at coordinate 117,060,598 of NC_069386.1, read as the reverse complement.
ATCCCACCCAACACCTCCTTATGTGTCCCTTTATCATCTCGTGGAGAAGGTCGTCTTCTCCACCCTCCCACCCATACCAACTTCCTCTTGCTTAGAATCACCACTTGGCACCGCCAAGGGTTGAGGTAGGGGGAGGTGTTGAAGGGGATGGGAGGAGAGACCCCTTCCCAGCACACACCAGAGGGAGGAGGGACTGTGGTGGGCACAGTGGGGAGGAGGCCAGCCGAGCACGGAAAGCCAGCCAGGGAAGGTTTAGCCTGCAATCCAATTCCACTTAATATCCCATAATAAAATGCTGTCAACATGAGTTTCCTGTTCAAGTGGATTTGTTAAGAAGGCTGGGGGAGGTCAGAGATGCATTGTGGCTCTCCTGGGGTTGGGGGAGAGACCAGTGGGGTGATGGGGTACCTCAGGCATGAAGGCCCCCTTCTCACCCCTCCCCACTGCAGTCCAAACAGGTTCCCAGGAAGGGGTTTGTCACACTTGTCTGTCTCTGTCAACCCGTGATGACTCACAGAGGGGCCCTTGACCCCGCTGGAAGGAGACTCTATCTCCTTCAATAAGCATCCAGCCACTGAGGCAGAGAGTGTGATTTTAATGTAGGGGATTCAGACCTAGACCAGAAGGTAAGTAGGTGTCCCCAGGTATATCAGAGCCCCTGAAATGTCACCATGAAGGGGGAGCCACAAAGCCAATGCTAGGGCAACCTTAAGGGACAGAGAGCTGCTTAGTGAGAAGTCTGATGATCTGGGGTGGCCTAAGTCCTCTTGAATGACAACTCAGGGGGTGACCCCACCTAGTTACTCAAAATTATTTCTGTCTGCCCATCTCTGCCTCCCTAGCGGACTCTCTGCTAAGGTTTCCTTCCTCCTGGGGCACAGACCTGACTTCCCCAGGGTCCTGAAAGTGCTTGAGCTGCCTGGGGAGCCTCGAGGGGGAGCTTGACCAGACTTGACAATTGAGTGGTCACCATGGATCAGGCACAGAGCTGGGGGCTGTCCTGATGTCATCTTGTTGAATCCAGGGAAGAGCAGAGGGGTTAAGGCCAGAGGATGAGAGGCTAGTATTATCCCCATTTTCTTAGGAAGTAAACAGGGGCCCAGGGAGTTTCAGAAATGAAACCACGACCTCATGTAGCGAGAGACAGCAGTGGGACAGAAGCCCACGCAGGGGTTGTGGGGAGCTGACTACAGGCTCAGTCAGAGCCTTCTGGAGCCCAGCTTGGGCTTGGAGAGGGAAGCTGGGGAGGGCTGCAGAGAGGTGTGAGGCACAAGTTGAGGGGGCGAGGTCAGACCATGGGTCCTCTCCCTGGGCCTACAGGCGGGTGACAAGCTAGGCCTGTGAGACCAGGGGAGGGGGGCGTGGGCAGGGGGCTGAGGAGGGTAGGGCTGGGCTTCCAGCCCTTTTGTGAGCCCTTTTAATTCGTGTAAATGAGGGTTTTTAATTTGTTATTCTGGGTTTTATTTCTATTACCATCTCATTTGCCTCTAAACCCTATTTCGCCCCAGCCTGGACCGAATTCCATTTGATGCATTAGGACTAATTCTCCTCCCAAAGGGTTAGATGTTTTCTCCCCACACAAAAGTCGCTTATTTTGGATAAAGAGACGATTAGATTTATCTTTAATATTTTAATGGCAGCTGGGATTAGTGGGCAAACAGCCCCAACTGGGCTTGTTCACTGCGGATTAGGTTCTGATAAACTCTCAGATGGGGAGCTCCCCCCACCCCACTCTACTTTCTGTTTTCCACAAAGTGATTTTTATTATTTTTTGTTGAAAAAAAATTCCCTTGTCTTTTGGAGCATCATAAATTCCATTTGCTGTTTTCTATTAAATCAAGTTGATTAAATTCGTTGTGACTCTTTGCACATAGATCTTTTTAATTTTAACGTCTCCAGCATAAAATCTTTAATGGTGCAATTTGAAATGGCTGCAATATATAGTACAGGCCTTGATAAAACAGATGGAAATGAGGTTCTTCCAGGGAGGGGGTCCTGTCAGGAGGGGTAGAGTCGGGAGCAGGCACAGACCTCCAGGAGAAGGCGGGGAACGACTGTCTGCGAGGCCCAGAACAGACTAGCTTCCAATCCCTGCTCTGACTAGTAACCTTGGCTGACATTTATGGAGTGCTTACTCTGTGGGTAGTAACCTTGGTTGATGTTCGGTGGATTGCTTGCCATGTGCCCGCCACTGTGCATGCATTGTCGATAATCCTTCCCAGGAGGCACAGAGAGGCCTCATGCTCAAGGTCACACAGCACGCTGGTGGCAGTGGTTGAGGCCAGGTTATCTGTGGCTGGTGGAGCCTCTTCTTACCTCTTGTAGCCTTCATTTCCTTATCAGTGAAATGGGGTGATCAGTGGTGCCCTGGCTCACAGGTGCTTGGAAAGATTAGATGAGGTCCACAAATGGCCTTGGGAATGGGAAGGGGCTGGGCTCTCCTGGGAACACAGGGGTGAGGTCAGCCCATTTGGGGCCCAGAGGCCCTGCCATCACCGGGAAGAGCTGATTTTTGAGACCTTGGGAACCTTCCTGAACTCCAGGGTCGGTAACAGGCCCCTGGGACCTGGGCTCCCCCTCCCATCACCTCTCCAGGCCTCAAGCCTCCTGCCTCGGGCTTTTCTCTCTGTCCCTCCAGCTCTAATCCTGACCTCATCAAGTCCTGGGAAGGGTTGATCCACAGAAGCAAATCCCTCATTCGGAGGGACAAAATCAGCTTAATTTGCAGCAACTTGAAGCAGGTCTTTGCCAGGATTTGAATATCAAATTATCCCACAGCCCAGGCTAGCCTGGGAGGCCTCCTGCCGCAATATGGACAGACATGCTCTGGGCTCCTCCAGGAAGATTGTTCTGCAAGTGAGTGAGGCTGGCCTGGGCTGGGTGTGCGTGGAGTGGGGGCACCAGGGGGAGTCAGAGGGTGCTGGAAGGCAAGGGCACGGCAGCTCCCAGGCCTGGGGGATGGGAGGGCAGCGGAAACCTCCTATTCATGGGGCTTACCTGGGGGCGGGGGGGGGGGGTGTCTTGTCAAATATACAGGTTCCCAGGCCCCTCTCCGAACATAAGGAATCAAGGTTTTTACAATTAGGAGAGTTTGAAAAATTCTGGAGCTTCCTGGTTAGCCAATCAGCAAATACTTACCTAGTGTGCACACAGTTTGTACCACCTCACGTTTTGAGGTGATCAGCTTCCTCTGGCATCCACTCCATCCATCCCCAGCCTGTGGCACTGCAGACCATGTTCCTTTTGCCCGCTACTCCGCGATGGCCCCAAATGCCTGAGTGGGCTGCTGCTCGAGGGTTCTTCGGCCTTCCCTCCCAGGTCAGTGTGCCTATTTCCTTCCTTCCTGGCAGACATCCTCGGATGTCAGCCACACGGGACACAGTGCCCAGACACAAGCTGTGGGGGTCAGACCCCTCTTACAGGCATGTTACTCCCCCAGGAATCCGTGAGCTGCTTCGAGAAGGGTGGGGACTCTAAGTCTGGCCTCAAGCCTCCATCAGTGTTGGGTGAGACCTATTGGTCCTTCTTGCACAGAGTGCGCCCCCTTGGGACCTTCGGTGTGAAAGCAGCAGCTGGGACTGCTGAGATAGCTCCATATGGGCCGGTCTGTCCATCCAGTACCATCGACAGAGAGCTGAAGAGTCCTGTCCTCAGAGAGCCCACAGCTGGGGAGAAAACAACACGGTGTGACAAGCTCATAAAGACCCTAAGAGGTAGGAAATACTATTGAGCACATCCACTTCACAGATGAGGAAACTGAGGCACAGAGAGAATAGTAACATGCTCAAGGTCACACAGTTATAAGTGGTGGACCTGGGATTCACACCCAGGCAGTCTGACTGAGCCTGTCCTCTGAACCACTTTGCTGTACGTCTTTATCTGTAACTCTTTGTTTATGTATATTACTTCTCTGTAAGTGGCTTGCCCTGTTTTTAAAGGCATAATCATAGAGTGTTTGGGGAGCATCGAAAGGCTCACTAAACCTACATGAGGGCAGCCACAGAAGGCTTTTTGGAGGAGGCATCTTTATTCAATAGTTGCTCAGTTGTTGAGGAACTATTGTGTACCTGGCACTGATGATGCAGAGATGAAAAAAGCCATGGTCCCTGTCCTCCAGGAGCTCACAGGCTAGGAGATGAATGCCTGTACGCAGATGTGCTAAGTGCACTGAGAACGCATAGGGCATTATGGGAGCACTGTGGAGACACCAAGGCTGGGAAGGTCAGAGAAGGCTTCCTGGAGGAGGTGTATGTGAGCTGAGAGTGGAAGAATGAATGGGAATCTCAGAGACACGTCCCCTCCACTAGGCCCAGTCGTTCAGCTGAGGTTAAGGGGGCCCAGAGGCTCTGCTGGGTACTCACTCTGCTTTCTCTTGGCCAGACTCTCCTCCATGGAGCCTTCCTGGTGCAACCAGCCTCCATCTCTTCTCTGACTGCCTACCCCAGGCAGGCAGATGCCCTCCTGAGGTCTACATCCCCAACTCCTGTGTGTTCCTGGGAGGCAGGGCCTGAACACCAAACTCCTGAACACCCAGGTATTACGCCTAGCAGGGGTCAGGCAGGATCTGTCCCTGTGGCCTTGGGAGAAGGTGTTTGATTTGAGGGTACCTAGAACTCAGAGCAAGAAAGGAGCCCAGAGACCACCTAGAAGGAAGGAGTAAGGCCCAGGGAAGTAATAGGAGCTGCCCAGGCCCACAGCTGAGATAGGACTCAAGCTCAGGCTCCCAGTGCCCTGATCTCCTCTCTGGGGTGGTCTGGGCCCACCTGGGCTCTCCTCTAAAGCTTGCCCCCCGGGCCTGCCTAGCCTGATGGTGGCCAGGGTAGTCTCCCCTGAATAATGATGCTATTGGCTGAGATTAAGGGCAACTAGCTGGCTCTTGGCTTTTCCTTTTTATATAACAACTAATCTCCTTCTAATCAGCCATTATTAAATTATATTCCATTTTTAATTCATTCACAGATCACCGTTGGGACAGCTGGATGGATAATTGGGGAGAGATAATTTATGTAAATGAGGAATAGCAGAAGGTAGGGGAGAGGGAGGCTGAGGGCCAAAGGGGGCCCCTCCTGTGCCCAGGCTGAGGAGGGGGGCAGTGAGCTGGCCCTGCCTGGAAACGGGTGACTGGGGAACGCTGAGGGGATTGGGGCCTATCATGGGACCTCAGGGCTCCCGACTGGTTAGATTGTCCCTCAGCATCACTTTGAATGCTTCTGGTAAGTGGGGAGCCCACTACTTTTTGGGGGGCAGCTCCCAGGCCCATCAGGTCCTCCTCCTTAGAAGTGGATCCTGAGAGGCAGTGAAATAAATGTCCCGGAGAATTCCAGAGTCAGAGCTTTGTTTGATTCCAGCTCCACCACTGTGTAGCTGACTCTTAACCTTAGTTTCCAGTCTGCTTCATGAAGGGATGGATGCTGAGGCTCAAGAACCTCTGAGCCATGCTGGTAGAGCATGGAAAAGTAGCAGAGGAAGAGTCTGGTTACCTAGTGGCTCCTATCACCAGGGTGAGGACTCTCTGTGAGTCCAATCTACCCCCGACTAACATTTGCCTCAGGCCATGAGGCTTTCTTCTGGAAACACAGACTAAATCCACTTCCTTTGCATATCTGACCTGTCCGTCCTGCTGATAATAATTCCAGAGGCCACTGACACCTCAGTGTTCCCCTTGTGCGTGCTACGCTAAACACTTGCTATATCGCATCTCGATGAATCAGCAGACCGACCGTAAAGTAGGTGCTCCTGTCTCCACTTTAGCGATAAAAATACCGTAGACCCAAGCTCTCTCCTGACGATTCCTTCAACAAAACTAAGACTGAAGCCTGCTTACAAAGGGACAGGAGGTTCATAAAGCCTGGAGCCCAGCTGGAGGCCATTTGGGGAAGGTGCCTTGGGGACTGGGAGACAGGGACAGGGCCGACAGGGGAGGTAAGTCAGGAATGTTGGGCCTCCGGCCCCCCTGGCGGTCTCTTTGGGGCCCCAGGAATCAGGTGTGGGTAGGCACAGGTGTCTGACGGGGCCTGAGGGGATGAGGTGTGCAAGTATATGGGGCTGGCAAGGCCAGTGGGTAGGGCCTTGGACCATTCCCAGAGGGAGGCAGGGGATTATGGAGGGTTAGGGAGGGTGGTCCCAGAGGGTCCAGCAGAGTAATGGGATTAGCCTTCAGGCAGTGAGTGAAAGTTATTAGTGTGTGGGGCCTCTGGCTCCCCACGGGAGGCTGCAGCTGTCACCCATCCCCAGGAGAGAGTCACTAGCAGCGCCCCCACCCCCACCTTAAGGCGGGCTGGCACGCTCTGCCCCCAACAGGCTTTCCTGCTGTGATCATCTATGGGGGGGGGGGGGGGGGAACTGGCCTCCTAGCCTTAGCCTCCTGCCTACCCCTGACAGACTAGGCCACCCACACACAGTATACCCTAGCAGTGCTCTCTGCCTCGGTTTCCCCATCTAGACAGGAGGCTACAGACAGTGAGGGTGCTCGAGACCCTGAGGGAGAGCCCCTGACGCGTGGAGGATCGGACCCCCTGGGTCGGAGGATCGGACCCCCTGGGTCGGCTGAGCCTTAGCTGTGCCACCCCAGACGCATCTGCTGGCCTCTCTGTGTCCTAATGTAGAAAACCGGGGCAGGAGCACTGCAGCGTTTTCACAGGGGAGGGCCAGGCCATGGGGCGAGGTGCCTGAGGCCTAACGACTGGACCGGAGCCTCGCGGAGCCCGCGGCGGTGAAGGGCGGGCGGCTCCCGGCTCCCTCTAGCGGTGAAGGCGAGGAAGCCCCCTCCGGGCCGGGCGCCGGCGGGAAGGCTCGGCTGGGGCCGCGGGGCTCCCGGAGGGCGCGCCCCGGCTCCGTTCCTCCCAAGCGGCGGGCGGAGGGGCGCCGAGGATCCTAAAGGCTTCCCTTCCCCACCAGCGCCTGACTTCCGTCGTGAGAGCGACCTTCCTTCAGCTTGCACGCCGGTCTGTTGAACCGAGAAGGTCTTACCTCTTGTTGACCCGGCCCGCAGCCCAGGCACCCTCGAGCATTGATTGACCCAGGCTGGCAGCGCGGGACCTGGAGGATCTCCAGGTGACAGTGTGCGACGAGGCACGAGGAATCCCCCTTTCTAGCCTCAGTTTCTTCGCGGTGAACAGACGGTGGGGCCAGGCCAGTGGTTCCCCCTTTTCAATTCGAACAACCTTTTAAATGAGGAGGGCACCTGTTGGGATGAGCACTGGGTGTTGTATGGGAACCGATTTGACAATAAATTTCATATTAAAAAAAAATAATAATAAAAGGTAAAAAAAAAAAATCCAGAGTTCCTCGGGGATGTACTTTTCCTTCTTCCGTTTGACTAAGAAACCTACAGGGTGATCCAACGCTGTTAGACACTCAGCAATGCCCTTACATGAAGTGATATTTTATTAATCGCAGCAGTGATATAGGTTTTTTAATTATTTTTAAGTAAACACTATTTTTCTAGAGCAGCTTTAACCGTACAGAAGATGTGTGAGATTGCAGAGTTTGATACAAAACCCCTTCTCTCCCCCGTATCAACATCTGGCATGAGTGTATTTGTTAATGAACTAAGATTGATACACTGCTAACTAAAGTTGGTGCTTTATTCAGTCTCCCTTAGTTTTTACTTAAAGTCCTTTTTTTCTGCCCCGTGATCTCCCACAGAACACCATATGACATTTAGCAGTTAGGTCTCCTTAGGCTCCTTTTGGCTGTGATGATTTTATGTCATTTTTTTAAATATGAAATTTATTGTCAAATTGGTTTCCATACAACACCCAGTGCTCATCCCAACAGGTGCCCTCCTCAAGGCCCATCACCCACTTTCCCCTCCCTCCCACCCCTCCATCAACCCTCAGTTTGTTCTCAATTTTCAAGAGTCTCTTATGTTTTGGCTCCTTCCCTCTCTCTTTTTTTTTTTTTTTCTCCTTCCCCTCCCCCATGGTCTTCTGTTAAGTTTCTCAGGATCCACATAAGAGTGAAAACATATGGTATCTGTCTTTCTCTGTATGACTTACTTCACTTGGCATAACACTCTCCAGTTCCACCCATGTTGCTACAAAAGGCCATATTTCATTCTTTCTCATTGCCAAGTAATATTCCATTGTGTATATAAATCACAATTTCTTTATCCATTCATCAGTTGATGGACATTTAGGCTCTTTCCACAATTTGGCTACTGTTGAGAGTGCTGCTATAAACATTGGGGTACAAGTGCCCCTATGCATCAGTGCTCCTGTATCCCTTGGGTAAATTCCTAGCAGTGCTACTGCTGGGTCATAGGGTAGATGTATTTTTAATTTTTTGAGGAACCTCTGCACTGTTTTCCAGAGCGGCTGCGCCAGTTTGCATTCCCACCAACAGTGCAAGAGGGTTCCCGTTTCTCCACATCCTCGCCAGCATCTATAGTCTCCTGATTTGTTCATTTTAGCCACTCTGACTGGCGTGAGATGATACCTGAGTGTGGTTTTGATTTGTATTTCCCTAATGAGGAGTGATGTTGAGCATCTTTTCATGTGCCTGTTGGCCATCTGGACGTCTTCTTTAGAGAAGTGTCTATTCGTGTTTTCTGCCCATTTCTTCACTGGATTATCTGTTTTTCGGGTGTGGAGTTTGGTGAGTTCTTTATAGATTTTGGATACTAGCCCTTTGTCCGATATGTCATTTGCAAATATCTTTTCCCATTCCTTTGGTTGCCTTTTAGTTTTGTTGATTGTTTCCTTTGCTGTGCAGAAGCTTTTTATCTTCATGAGGTCCCAGTAGTTCATTTTTGCTTTTAATTCCCTTGCCTTTGGGGATGTGTCAAGTAAGAAATTGCTGCGGCTGAGGTCAGAGAGGTTTTTTCCTGCTTTCTCCTCTAGAGTTCTGATGGTTTTCTGTCTCACATTCAGGTCCTGTATCCATTTTGAGTTTATTTTTGTGAATGGTATAAGAAAGTGGCGTAGTTTCATTCTTCTGCATGTTGCTGTCCAGTTCTCCCAGCACCATTTGTTAAAGAGACTGTCTTTTTTCCATTGGATATTCTTTCCTGCTTTGTCAAAGATTAGTTGGCCATACTTTTGTGGATCCAGTTCTGGAGTCTCTCTTCTATTCCATTGGTCTATGTGTCTGTTTTTGTGTCAATACCATGCTGTCTTGATGATTACAGCTTTGTAGTAGAGGCTAAAGTTGGATTGTGATACCTCCCACTTTGGTCGTCTTCTTCAATATTACTTTGGCTATTCAGGGTCTTTTGTGGTTCCAAACATATTTTAGGATTGCTTGTTCTAGCTTCGAGAAGAATGCTGGTGCAATTTTGATTGGGATTGCATTGAATGTGTACATTGCTTTCGGTAGTATTGACATTTTAACAATATTTATTCTTCCAGTCCATGAGCACGGAATGTTTTTCCATTTCTTTGTATCTTCTTCAATTTCCTTCATAAGCTTTCTATAGTTTTCAGCATATAGATCTTTTACATCTTTGGTTAGGTTTATTCCCAGGTATTTTATGATTCTTGGTGCAATTGTGAATGGGATCAGTTTATTTGTCTTTCTGTTGCTTCATCATTAGTGTATGAGAAGGCAACTGATTATATAACTTTATAAAAATGTGTTTTTTTAGAGATAGAGGGCGGGGGAGGGGCAGAGAGAGGAGAGAGAGAAGCCCAAGCTTCTCCTCAGGGGCTTGGGGCTCCTCCTCAGGAACCATGAGATCATGACTTGAGTGGAAATCAAGAGTCGGAGGCTTAACTGACTGAGCCACCCAGGTGCCCCTATAGCTATTTTTAAACTTCTGGAAGGGTATCTGAAAGAATGGTTATGGGTTGATTGTGGGAAAGGGAATCAGATGACTTGAGAACAAGAGTGTGAGAGAAGCCTACATTCTACTGTGCACCCTTTTGTATTAATTTGGTTTTATTTTTTTTTTTAATGTTTATTCATTCACCTCTGAGAGAGGGAGAACACATGTTTGAGCAGGGGAGGGGAGGGGCAGAGAGAGAGAGGTGGCCAGAGGATCCGAAGCAGGCTCTGCACTGAGAGCAGAGAGCTCGAGGTGGGGCTCAGTCTCCCCAACCAGAGATCATGACCTGAGCCGAAGTTGGACGCTTGCCAACTGAGCCACCCAAGTGCCCCTGTATTAATTTTGGTTTTAAAAACTGTGTATGTGGGCACCTGGCTGGCTCAGTTGATGGAGCATGCAGTTCTTGGTCTTGGGGTTGTGAAGGCAAATCCCACGTTGGGTTTGGAGATTACTTAAAATCTTTAAGAAGTGAAAAATAAATAAAAACTGTGTGTATGCATTATCTATCTTGGTAAACACCAACATTAAACATAACGGTACAGATGGGTATAGTATATTCACTGAGACTCTCACTGGGCTCTGTACTGTTGGTGAGGGTGTCCCTCGAGTTGGGTGCTCCTGTGGCTCCATTGGCTGGAGCTGGTCTGTAAAATGCCTTTCCACCCATGGACTGGGGCTCCTCTGGCTGTTCCAGGCCAGCGTGTGTCGGGTGTATGTCAAGTGCTTTGGGGTGGAGGATTCTGGCGGGGGTGGGGAGGGGAGTCCAAGTACAGATACCTAGACTTATTTAAGGAAGAAAGCACAAGGACGCGGGGGCCTTGTGGTATCTGGGACAGGATGGATCCAGAAAGATAGGACTGCAGCTCTCTTTGCTGCCTCCCGCCCCTGCAGTCTGGCTGCCTAAGCTCCTCCTCCCCATGGCTGCACCTCGGCTCCCAGGCCTACATCCCACCCCATTCAAGCCCAGGTGGAAGAGTCTCAAGTCCAAAATTTCCAGAGGGATAACTCTGTCTGGGCTTAACGCAAGCTCAGGCATCCCTGTACGTGGCAGTATGAAATAGGGAGAAACATATTACATTCCCCAGGTATTTCACCAGCCTTGCACCAGGTTAGGTGCTTCGGGGCACAAAAGAGAGAAGCAAGCCTTTCTCCTGGGAGGCGGACTACAGAATGATGTGATTTCATGGGTTTTAGGAAGGCCCCTCTCCTCCAGATCTTTCCCTCTCCTTCTGGAGATTCACTCAAGCAGCCTCATTTGGTTAAATAATGGATCCAATCCCTGTGGAATCCAGCTCCCTAAGAGAGGTGAGCGTTTAGGCAAGTCTTCCAAAGGTTCCCCAGATTCCTACTAGAAAGGCCCTTTTGAGATCCTGCTCTTGCTTACCAGGCAGTGAGCATTTACTGTGGTTCCTCTAGCTTACTCAGGAAATATTCTCTATTTCCTCAACTTTTCATGCCCTTTGCATGCCTCTGGGCCTTCACATTTGCTGGTCCCTCTGTCTGGAATGCATTGCCTCTTTCAAAGCTCAACTCAAGCTTCCCTTTCCATGAGAGGCCTCACCTGCCCAGGCTTGGGTGGAGGTACCATCCACCTGACCACCCCCTCATTTCCATCTTCACCCCTGGGCACAGACCTGATCGCTTGAGGTGGCTAGGATTCAGAAGGACAGGCACCCACATCTGGCTTTGCCACTCCCACCAGCAAAGAGGAGATACTTAATAAATCCCAGCTCCCTTCTGTTCCTCACATCTCCAGAGCGTGCATTACTGATTTGTAAGTGTTTAGCCAACCATCTCCCCTTTACACTACAAGCTTTAATTAGCAGGCACAATAAATGTTTGCTAAATGACTGAGTGATTTAACCAGGGAGGGGGAAGATGTTTGCAAGTTCAGAGGCAAGGCTGAGGACCCCTGCTGCCCCAAGAAGCAGGGAGTGTCCTGTGCCAGGGTCAAGATGGGAGGTGCAGCTGAGAAATCTGGTGGGTTGATTTCAAGGGATGATTGGAGTGGAATAAGGGGGCACAATTGGATGGGTGTGGACCATCAGTGGAGGCACGCATCTACCCAGTGGCCCCCCGCCTCATCTTGCTCTGTGCTAAGCAGAGTGGGCATCCTGTTCGGCCTCTAGGACCATGGTCAGGGGCATGAGCTCGGGTGCCCAGGGGCTGCCAGGAGATGCCTTCTTCTCTAGGCTCTGCAGCCCCAAGACCCAAGTAGGGAGGGGACCTCATTTGCTGTCTTCTAATTGGTCACTAGAGACCTGTGGTTAGCACCTGGTGAGCACCTCATATGGCACCCAGGGCTCTTCGTTTGCACCCTCAAAGATGCTTGGACATGGGGAGGGTAGAGAGCAGATTGTAGCCAGGACACCCCAGCTTCCACTCACATTCTTCAGGAGTGTCCTGCAGAATCTGGGGACCTATCACATAGTTTGAATGCTTCTCTGATGAGGCACTCACCTACCTCCTTTAGTCACCAGTAAAACCCATTGAACACTTACCACATGGCAGGTGCTTCACAGGCATGATCTCATTTAATCCTCACAAAGATCCAATAGGGTGCCTTTAAAAATCATCCTCATTATTTTCAGAGATGGAAACCGTGAATCAAAGAAGTGAAGTCACTTCCTGGGGTCACAAAGCTCATGAGTGGCAGGGCCAGATTGAGGAAACCAGTCCTCCTGCCCGCACAGGCGTGAACTTCCAGCCACAACCTGGCCTCCGCTCTGTCCCAGCTCTGGGCGCAGCTCCTGCCCCAGCTCTAACAAGTGCCGGGAACTGGTACCTCCATCTTGAAGCCCTCCCCTTGGCCATGGCCTTCCTCCGCCTGGCCACAGTTTCTACTGCCTTACTTCAGCTGTCCCACCTGCCTCCAAGCTCTGTACTTCCCTCTCACGAGGCACAGTCCACCCAGTTGCCCAGAGGTCCCGGGGGTCCCCAGGGTGTGGGGACCATGGTGGGCAGAGGGCCCCAGTGCCTCTGGGACAGGAGGGCTGCTGAGAGCGGTGGGGAGGCGGGCACAGTGCACAGCGCTGATCCTAACCAAGTTTGCCAGCCCAGCTTTTCTCATGGCTCCCACACAATGGTCTGCTTTGTGCCCACCTGCCGATAATGCTTAATTAGGCGAGGAGTTGATTAATTTGAGGTAATTGACAGCTAATTAGAGGCCCACAGGCTCATTAACTTGACATCTTGTCTTCGCGAATTGGCTGAGTAGGGTCAGGTGACGGAAGCCGTTGCTTTCTCCCTCCCCAGCCCTGTGGGCAAAGGTGATCACCTGGGGGAAGGCTGGGCAGAGCCAGCAGGTGGGGCAGTCCCAAGGCCAAGAATAGAGGAAACCGAGGCAGCAAAGGAGGAGGTGTGTGCCCTGACCCTAGGAAGGAGGGAGTGAGAAGCAATGGAGGGCTCATGGCATGGAGGCAAAGGCACTGAAGGGAGGAGGGTGGCTATTAATGGGGAGGGGCACACCTGGTGTCCGTTCAGAAAGAAGGGGCAAGGGCAGAGAGGTGTGTGGGGGAGCCTATTGGCAATAAGCATAGGCTTTGAAGTGAGATAGACCTGGTGTTGCATCCCAGCTCCGCTACCAACCGGCTAGGTGACCGTGAACGAATCAGTGAACCTCTAAGCCTCAGGCTTCTCCTCTGTAAAATGGGAATAAGAATAGTTCCTACACCTCATGAGACTATTGTGAAGAGTACTCGAGACATGGGAGTGAAGGACTGAGACCAGTATCTAGGAGCCTGCCGAATGCTCAAAGAAATACATAAATGTTAATCGCTCTTGGTAGGAGGCAGGAGTGACAAGAAGAGAAGGCGGGAGGGTGGGATGGATTGCAGGGAGACAATGGAAGCCCTCTCCGAAGAGAAGCCACTGTTACTCTGCAGGAAGCCTGCGTGCCTGCTAACAGCATTGCTGAGGGTGTGGGGAAAAGATCTCATTGTTACATCCACTTTAGGGGGACGCTTCAGCAATATATATTAAATTGCATATATTAAACATTGTAGATTACAGTAAAAATGCATGCAACCTTTGACCCAGCAATTCCCTCCCTAGTAACATACTCTACGGATATATTTGTACGTGCACAGTGAGTTGCATACGAGGATGTTTATTCATCACAACTGTAGTTTGTAATAGAAAAAGACCAGAAACAATGCAGAATGTCCGTCATAGGGACTGGCTAAATAAATTATGGTATATCCATACAGTGGGATGGTATGCAGCTGTGAAATCTGTGTGAACAATATGTACGAGACGCAAGATAAATGAAGTGGGAGAAAAAGCAAGATGTAGGACGGTGTGTGGCTCCCACAAGCTGGTAACTGGTGACCTGGGAGTCAGGGAATGGGGAGATGTGTTTTTCACAATGTACTTGTTTTAAATACGGTTTATATTTACTGTCTTTTCAAAAAGCACTGTAAAACTAAAAAGCAATAGAGATTTTTTTTTTCCCCAAATGAATTCTAACTTGAAATCTGAACTCATAGGCAGAGTGGCTCTGGTTGAACTTGGGGTAGGAGTCCAATCCTACTCAGTTCCTTCCTCCTCTCCTCCAAAGGTTTCAAAAGGGTTTGAAGATCATCTAGAATCAGCATTGTCCAACAGGCTGGCTTGCTTGCTTGCTTTCTTTCTTTAAAATTTTTTAGTGTTTGTTTTTGAGAGAGAGAGAGAGAGAGCGTGAGCAGTGGAGGGGCAGAGAGAAAAAGAGGGAGACATAGAATCAGAAGCAGGCTCCAGGCTCTGAGCTGTCAGCACAGAGCCTGACAAGGGGCCTGAACTCACAAACTGTGAGCTGTGACTTCTGAGCTGAAGTCAGATGCTTAACCGACTGAGCCACCCAGGCGTCCCACAACAGGCTTTCTATGATGGTGAAAATGTATGTAGTTCTGCACTGTCCAGTATGGTGGTCGGTAGCTACATGTGGCTCCTGAGCACAGAAATGTGATCATGAAATGCATTTTACATTTTCTTTACATGTGGCTAATGGCTACCTATTTGGGTAGCACAGAAATCTCTTCAAGGGACTACACAACCCAGCTGTCCTAGCCTCCGTCTAAGGAATGACAAACCCAAGACATATCTTCAGTGTATACACAACCTCTTTGCTAGGAGCGGGTGGTGCTGGAACCTTAGAATGCTCCTGGGAGACTTGGTTGTAGAGAAAACTGGAGGTCTTTTCTAGCAGAACCAGAACTGCATTGGACAGAAGCAAGTCAGAGATAGCAGTAGCTCACCTAGATTGCCAGTTCTTTTAGGATGATCCCCTAAATGACCCTGGAGTCAAAAAGCACATCTGTGGCTTTGAGATCAGTAGTAGTCAGGGCCAGCTGGGAAGAATTTAATAATGCCTTTGTGACCCGAGGCCATGGATTCAGGCATCCGATTGCCAACGATGCACTGGGCACCTATGAAGTGTCAGGCTCTGGAGCAACAGGGAAGCATAGCCCAGGTCCTGGCATTCAAGCAGCCCACAATCTCAGGACTGAATTCATAGGGGAGGGCAGATACAGACTGATCCTCCCTCACAAGAGAGCCCAGGCATCAGAGTTTCTAGTACCCTTGGAGTCTGGCTCACAGCTTTCCCCCTTCCAAGGTCTTAGCATGAAAGCACAGAACGGGGCCCCCCAGCCCTTATGCTCAGTTGCTGGTGAAGCATGGAAAGTAGCTGCCAAAGGAATACGTTGAACATTCTCTATCCTTCCCTCTGACTCCCATAGCTTGGAAGCCAGGATGGGTCTGAGATCCCCCTAGTTTCTGCTGTATTATTGTCCCAGTCAGCTCCATGGGGGTTGTGACAGCTTTCCTTAAAGTTTCCCTTTAGAGGCTCACAGGACTCTAAATTCACTTGTTTTATTTAAAAAAAAAAATTTTTTTTTTAACGTTTATTTATTTTTGAGACAGAGAGAGACAGAGCATGAACAGGGGAGGGGCAGAGAGAGAGGGAGACACAGAATCTGAAACAGGCTCCAGGCTCTGCACAGAGCCCGACGCGGGGCTCGAACTCACGGACCGCGAGATCATGACCTGAGCTGAAGTCGGACGCTTAACCGACCAAGCCACCCAGGCGCCCCTAAATTCACTTGTTTTAATCGAGGCAATTTACACACAGTAAAGCATGCAAAGCCTGATGAATGTTTATCACACACTCACATACATATAGTCCTGTGGAACCACTACTCCAATCAAGATAGAGAATATTTCCTACACCCCAGAAGGCTCCTCGTGCCCCTTCCCAGCCAATACCCCAAGGTAACCACTGTTCTGACCACTACCACCCCAGATTAGTGTTGTCCATTCTAGAATCATACAGGTATGCACTTCTGTGCCTTAATTCTCTCCTCATTCTTGTTTGCGAGGTTCATCCATGTTACAGTGTGAAGTACAGTAGTTTGTGTTTTATTGCTGATTGGCATTCCATTGTATAAATATAAGAAAGTTTATTCATTCTCTTGACGGACATTTGGGGTTTTGCCACTTTTTGACTCACATGAATAAAGTGGCTATCAACATTCTTGCACATGTTTTTTGGTGGACGCCAGCACTCATTTCTGTTGGGTATATACCCAGAGGTGGAATGAACAAAGACTGTGTATTCCTCAAGGTCACATAGACCTGGTGACTCCACGTTCCCAGCAGTGAGGCTTTAAGGTAGGGATGGGGAGTCAGCTTTGAGAGTCCTCTTGGGGAACTATATGCCCCCACTGGCTGTAGATGGGGGAGAATAGCTATTAGAAAAGAGTCAGGGAGAGAGCCAGAGAAGCATGACATGGTTCTCAAATCAAGGCCACATGACAATGACATCAAAAGTGCGCTACATGAATGGAGGCTGGTAGGACAGATGAGCATAGGAAAACAAGCTTCTGTTTGGGTGGGTGGGGCATGTATACGGAAGAAGCAAGAACAACTAAAGTTCTCATTAGATTCTGATTTACTTATTTTAATTCACCCCATGGAAAATAACTTTAAGTTCCCCTCTCTTTTTCTGCATTTACTTACATGACCAACAGAGTAAATAAAAGTGTTTTTGGTGACCCAGATATCATGTTTACTTCCCAGAGATGATAAAGCTCAGTACGTGCCCCTTGAACATTTCTAGCCCTGCAGAAGTCCCCTTCGAGTTCAGTTCGTCCCCTGCAAGGTAACCACTATTCTGACTTCTGTCGTCAAAAACTAGTTGTGCCTGTTTCCAAAGTTTACTCACATGGAATCTGACAGTTTATGTCAACATTTACTGAGCATTTATTATGTGTCAAACACACTGCTAAACGATCAAAGTTTCTCATTTGCTCTTTCCAACAACCCCCTTAACTTGAGAGAAAACCAAGTTCAACAAGGTCAAGAATACTGTCTGAGGCCAGGAAACTATTAAGTAGCAGAGCTTGGATCCAAACTAGAGTAATCAACTGTCCCATTAGCAGGACTGTTGCTTCCCCTGGGGACCCCCGAGTCCTAAGCAAACTGGATGGTGAGCCACCCTATTCAGACATGGATTGGACTCAAAAGCTGGGTTCCTTTGGTTTCTTTTGGCTTAAGATTTCACGCAAAGGTGCATATGTTGTTAGCACAATTTCATGGGGAAAGTTCTGTCTCAAAAAAATCTCTGTGATATCAGCTTTTTACTTGGGTTTCTTTCTTGCTTGCTTGCTTGCTTGCTTTCTCTCACTGTCTCTCTTTCTTTCTTGGTTTTGTTTCATTTTAAAGAAAGATTTCATTGAAAGTAGATCTGGGTAGGGCAAGAACAAAATTGTTCTTATTAAAAGGGAGAAAAGGGAATTCTAGCATATCAATCTATCAAACAAGGATTTATTAAGCATCTGTGCATTGAAAAAAAATTTTAAGATAGTCCCTGACTTCAAGAAGTTTATAATTTACTTGGAGAGTTAAGAGTATAGTGTAAAGAATAAAATTAGAGGGTAATAAACAGGAATAAAGATCACGCACATCTGAGTGTACATCATGCCCTGGGGGGCCTTACATATTCTATCTCATTTAATCCTCACAATATAGCTCTGAGATATGTACTGCTGTCATGCCCATTTTGGATGAGGAAATCAGGGCTTGGTGAGGTCAAGTGATTTGCTTAAACAATACACTGAGCTGTTCACTTACTCTTTGCACACTTACTATTTGTAAATGAGTTATACCTCCAGGCAATGTTTACTGAATGGGAAACCACTGAAGACGGGAAAAAAATTTCTTTACCCATCTAGTCTTTTTTTTTTAAAGTTTATTTACTCATAATCTCCACACCCAATGTGGGGCTCAAACTCACAAACCGAAAATCCAGAGTCACATGCTCTGCCGACTGAGCCAGCCAGGCGCCCCTCCTCTCCTCTTGAATAAACTAGTCCCAATAATTTGGAGCAACGTTTTAAAAACATGTGTGTTGGCTTGTTCCATTTTAGTAATTCAGGTCAAAATGCCATTTTTAGCCTCAATGACTTGGGTGCAGATAGGCACAGCTTATGACAGGCCACTGGGCCACGGGCCACAGGGCCACGGCAACCTGCTTGGCCCCATAGCCCGGCTCCAGTCTTCTTGCTGCCGTCAGTCCTGCCAGGCATGTACAAGGCTATCTGTCCCCTGGGTCCTCAAGGCTAGCTTCACCACCTCCCCCATCACACCCCAAACCTTATCCCTTCAGTCCCCAGCCTGCCCCGTCACCCATCTCTGCTTTCCAGGTTTGCGGGCCTCCACCCAGAGGCACCTTCATCATTCGTTCCTGACATGTCGACTTTCATTTTCCTAGGCCGAACCTCATCTGACAATCTCCTGCCCATATTTCTAAGCTCTCTGGGTCTCGCTGGGCTATTTCTCTGTCCTCTCTGGGGTTTGGAACACCAATCATCTGCAGGTTTCATTAGCATGCTGTTTACCCCTGTCTTTCAGATCATTAATGAAGATGCGTAGTGAGACACCAATCCTCGCGGCCCCCACCACGTGCCCCCTCCCATGCCCCCGCGCTGCTGGAATCATTATCCTTCCTGGCGTGACAGGGTCAGAACCAAACCAATTTGCATCAATCTTTGGTGATGTTGTGAGGTGTCGCTTGCCCTGCAATCCTCACGTTGTAACAACTGCTTCGGCTGTCTGTTCTGGCATGTTCCCCTCTCCTTTGGAGGGCTGACCAGACCTGGCCACCCCTCCTCTTCAGGCTGAAAGCCCCTCACGGTCAGGCAGGATTCGGGGCTGTGTGTGGCTGATATTTTCCCTTTGTTCTGCTATCCTGAACTGGGCAGAAAGGAGCACCTCTCTGGGAAACAGGATGGACAAGGGCACATACCGGTGACCTGGAGGGGGAGGCAGGTGTCTCAGGCACAGAGTTTTTCTTACTCATCATGACATCTGTTTCTGTTGAAGGAAAATGAGGACCAAGCCTCCCAAAGGCCCTGCAAGGCCCAGTCGGATGCCTGGGCCTGTGTATTCCAGGTGCCTGGTTCTGGGGTGGACGAGCCATTTCTTGAGGACAAAGTTCGCTCTTCTGCATGATTTTCCTGTCACCTGGCTCGACGCTTTCATCCCTTCTTTATCAGTGTTCCGTGGCTCTGCTTCCTGTCTCGCAGGGAAACGGACCAGACACACACTTGTTCCCAATAAAGGTGACAACCGGCCCCTGCACACCCCCTGTGTCCCTCAGACCCCAACTTGCACAGAAGACATTTCATTTTCTTTCCTGAGGGTGCAGCGCCTCCTCTGCCTGGTGGTGTGGGATGAAAATAGAGGAGTCTCGTTCCAGAGCGCCTTGTCCCATGCCTGCTCCTGGCTCCTAGGTCCTCTTTTTCTTCCTTCTCTCCCAGTTGGGAAGAGGAAAATGAGCAGGAAGAAAGCAGTGAAGGAAACTCTCACAAGCACAAGGTCCGAGATAATATTTGGCATGCCCCAGAGCTGGGGAAATTTCAGCCTTAAGAGTCCACAGCAATTCGGTGAGGTAAATTTTTCTGTGTGGGGCTGAGCTGAGGAAAAAGAGCTATTTTGCAACACTGAACATGTACTGAGAGAACATTTCTCTGTTCCTGAGCAAAGGCTCTGCGGCGTGTGAGGAGGGCTGGGCCCTGGGACTAAGTGTGTTTAGGGTACAAGTCATTTCATCCATATTGCACGCGATGGAGTAGGGTCTGGGGCAGGGCTGGATGCTCAGTAGGTGCTCAGTAAATACTTCGAGGTTTACAGATTGACAGACATTTTCATACACAGGAACAAACTTCATTACTATAAACAAATGTCATTGGTGAGCTCTGTGTGTCCGCACGTACATGTGCATGTTAAATAGGCTGGGTGGGTAGGCAGGACCCTTGAAGCCCTCTATCCTCAGCTCCAGAGGCTTCCCCTCCCATATTATAAACACAACACATGCTTCTGTAAAGAGTCTGGAAATGTAGGAAAAAAATATTACCCACAATCCTCTAATCAGGCAGCAAGTACTGCTAACACCTTGGTCTATTTCCTTTCAATTTCCCCTCCCCCCATATTGGACATCATTTCGCATTTATAATTTTACATCTTGCTATTTTCACTTACCCTTATGACAAACCATTTCTTCCACGGAATTAGAGCCTTTTTGCAAACGTACTAACTGGCTGCATAAAAGTTCGCTATGTGAATGTCCCATAATTTAATCGATAGCTCGAGGTATGAAGGACCTTTGGGCCAGCTGGTTTGAGGCAAGTGGCACTGTGAGAAAAGCAAGGGATGAGGGTCAACCAGGAAGAAGGTAGAGGCAGTGTGACAGCAGAGACAGATGGAGGGGAGCAGGAGGCCAAGGAAGAAGTTCTGGGGAGCTTGCTTTCCCATGAACCACCCCATTCCTCAGAGACCATTCATGGTTCTGACCCCTGCACATCCCTCGTGGCCCTGCCTAGGGCTTTGATGGTGGCCGTAGCCAATGCTTCTCATTTCCACTCAGCCTAAAGTCACTGACTTTTCCAACCTGACTCTTCTCAGCTGCTCCTTTGTGTGAAGCCGCTGGCTCAGGCCGCTTGGCTCCTGGGGCTAGGCTGTATCCGGGAAGGGCCTGGGATGTGACCTTCAGCCCTGCTTGACCCCGAGGCCCCAGGCTGCAGAGTCAGGTCAGGCTGATTGCTCTCCATGGGCTCCCAAAGAGGCAAAGCTGAGAGGAGGCTGCTAGGGGGGAGCCCAGGCCCAAGTGAAACCTGCTCAGTCCTGAGAAGGGAGTATCTGAAAGAAGGATGGAGGGATTGTGGTAGGGGTGGGGTGAGGAGAGGGGGAAGAACAAGACAGAGAAGAGCATTCCTGTGTAGTAACTGGAATAGTACAAATGCCCAGCAACTGTTAGGACCATCAAGACTAGTGAAGCACAATGAGCTGAGGCTAATGCCGGCCTCAGTGTCAGCTCAGAAATCTGCCACTGACTGTCACACAGAACACCTTTCCTTCCCTTGTTCGTTAGCAATAAATAGTCTTCAATGCCACCGTCTGCAGAGTCAACAGTGGTATTTGCTGCGTGTCCGTGCCAGCACCGGCTGCCCCAGGGGGTGGAAGGATGGGGGCAAGAGTATTCAGTGGACTGTCAGCCCTCCTGAAGAGTGAGAGAAATGGGTTCTCTGCTTAGCCTATTTCAACGATTCAACATAACCAAAAGTTACTGTATGTTCCCTGTAAGACATACCGATTTTTACCAAATGTGAGTATAATAAAATAATTAAATAATACACTGAATCCAGTTTTAAAGATCTATCCATCAAGCTCTTATATAACGGGGAAGATAGGAGCAAGTACTGTTCTAAACACTTCCAAGTACTAATTTCATCTCTACAGTGACCCTAGGAGTCAGATGCTATTGTTGGACCCACTCTATAAGTGGGTAAACTAAGGCACAGAGAGATTAGGCAATTTACTCATGGCCACATGGCTAGCAGATGGCAAAAATAGGATTTGGACCCAGGCAGTCTGACATCAGGGTGTATGCCCTTACGCATAATGCTTGCCTGCCTCTTTAAAGTAGAAAAGGCCCCAAGGACAGCTGTGGCACAGAGAGAAGTGACTTGTATGACCACACCCTGCCTCTCTCTCAAGATCCAAGCTCTTACCTTAGACTAACAAAGTTATGAACACTGAGTATCATGGTGCAATTCATACTTCCAACAAATTCTTATTAAGCGCTTATTATGCGCCAGCTACTATTCTAAGCTCTGTTTATAACCAAAGAAACTATAAGAGACTGAACAAATTTGGATCAGATTCTTTGACATCTCCTAAAAGTTACTTAAAAAGTCAAATCTTATTGTTACCTCTGTGTGTCGCAGACGGGGAAGATGGAAAAACAACAAAGTAACTCTGATTACTTGAGCTTTCTGGCTCCTTGGATTCTAGATAATGGTTTTCTGGTATTGGAGGTCACTTTCAGAAGCATCGAGTATAGATCAAAACAGAAAACGGAGAGCAGGAGAAGATGAAAATATGTGTGAGTCAAACTCGGCTCAGAGCTCGAGTTTAATTGAGATTCCAAACTGCCACTCTCCCCTGCATTCCTTTGTCCCTGGCTATGACCAAGTTCATGGCTGTATCACCCCTCGTAATCCCCATAATGGGCTGTAGTCCTCGGGGAGCAATTTCTGTTTATTAAGTGGCCAACTTCTGAGCCATATGGAGTGTGGCCAGTTGTGGCTTCTTGCCCTGGCAGTTGATGAGCCACTTTTCTGTTTTGAAAAACAGGGATCTTTCAGGAGAGAGAATGGGGATAGAAAGCAGGGGCTATGGGAGAGCCAAAGACCCAGAAGCGATGGGTGCTGGAAGCGAGGGCCCCTTCCAGGTCATGAGCTATTTGAGACCAGAATGCACACGGGGGTGCCGCATGCTGGCCAGCCTTGAGATCATGCACTACAGGTGTATAGGCCTTCAATGCAGGGCCCGGGATGGTGCCACAGTTATAGCTGTCCACGATGCCACCAGTGGGGACATGTGGGAGTGGGGATGAGGAGACCAAAAGGGAACAATAGGCAAGAGGTGGCGAATGAACAGGGCGAGGCAAGTAGCAGAGGGTGGGTCTCTCCAGAGGTTCTGGAATTGTCAGCACTTGCAGACAGCCGCCCAGGCAATGGGACCAGGCTGCACCCAGAGCAGTTCTCTCAAACCAACGGCCTCTTCCCTCTCTGCCCACAGCCCCAGCGTCTGCCTTTTGGAGTCAGGGAGACATTGCAGCAGCTGCTTAGCTGTTTAGACACCCTGTCCCCTCAGTGTGTCCCCCCTCCCCCTGGCATCTGTCCTCTGGTTAGAGTTGTGTGAAGCGGAAGACAATTTGGGGCTTATTAGTGTCCCAGGGAGACATGTAACTTGTGTTGCTGGGACCCAAACAGCAAGAGTCTTAGCGGCAAACTCCAGCCGAGAAAAGACTGAGGAATTGTCTCACCTAATTACAGGGAATGGCCCTCTTTGTGTTTGTGATTCGGTACGGTTGTCCGATCGCTTTTGATCGCTTTTCTCCATTTGCTGGCTCAGGCCATGCTGGAATTGTGCTAATTAGAAGAGAAATGGACAGAGTGATCCTGTCAGCCCTGGTTACTGGTGGGGACAAAGCGGAATATTATTCTGAGGCAGTGTTTTGTGAGGGCCCTTCTTCCAGCTCTCATTAGGAGGAAGGGGCCCACAGGAGGGGAAGGTTCCGAATGCCTGGCCTGGCTAATGGAGCATTGGGGTGTTCATGTGCTAATTAACAGGCTCTGCCAGCACTTGAGCCAACCATGAGCCTCCCGGCTGCACCTGGTGCCACCTGAAGCCCCCAAATGACCCTGCTCGTGAAGAAAAAGTGTTGGGCAAAGAGTGGGAAGGCTGGTGGCCTCTTTGGGCACAGTCGGGGACACATCTCCAAAGTGCCAAAAAGCCTACACAGGTAGGAAAAGTCAGTTTCAGGTCAGTCAGAACTTACAAACTCGGAGAGGCCACTCTTTGGGGTGGGGGATACAAGGCTCTCTGGTGAAATGAAGCCCACGCAGGGGCCTTATAGCTGGCAGAGGATGAACAGAAACTGGAGGACATAACCAAATGCTCGTAGGTAGATTTTGTGTAGAAGTTGAAAGCTGGTAAGAAATCGTGTCCTGTGACCACTGGGACCACCCATTCACCTCAGTCCACCAGCCCATTTCCTCCCTTCCTGTTCTGCCTGTTTCTTTTCTGTGATGCCTGAATCCTGGAGGAAACAGAGGGCCCAGAGCATCGCACTGGGAAGGTAATTTCTCGGTTTCATTGCAGAGCTCCTGTGAAAGTCCAAACACCCTTCATAAGTGTAGAGGCAATGGAATGACTCACCAGCTCTGTTTTCGTGGCCCGGAAGCCAGAGGAGCTCCAATAAGCTGCAGCTGGAGGGCCACAAACAAGCAGCAGTTACCAAGTGTCCATTTAAAAAATATGACAAATGGGTAACAAAAACATAAAGAAAAATTAATAATGGCATCTTGATATTAATACAGTTAATAGCCTGTGAACTTTTAGTGCTCTAATGATGGAAGGAAGGCCAAGCAAGTCAGCAGAGGCCAAGAATCTGAGCCTGAAGTGAGCAAGAAGCAGTAAGACGGTTGATGAGCAAAGGCTTGAATAAGAATTTGGAAACGTGCCTCCACGCACCGATGCTATTCTTCTCAAGACAGTGCTGCTCAGTCAACAACAGGTGCTTCTACAGGGAAGGCATTCAGAATGGCAAAGGGAAAGGCAAAACCAACCTGTGGGCAAATGACACATAATTGTTTACTGGGAAAATACTCTCTAAAGATTTATTTTTTTTTTCATTTTTTAAAAATGTTTATTTATTTTTGAGAGAGAAAGACAGGGCACGAGTAGGGGAGGGGCAGAGAGAGAGAGGGACACAGAGAATCCGAAGCAGGCTCCAGGCTCTGAGTTGTCAGCACAGAGCCCGACGCAGGGCTTGAAATCATGAACTGTGAGATCATGACCTGAGCCGAAGTTGGACACTTAACCGACTGAGCCACTTCAGGCACCCCACTTTCTATAAAGATTTAGGACAGAACAGTCTGAATGCTGTCCCTGTTGTCAGTCAGCCAGCCAGCCGTGCTTTTCCAGATCAAAGAAACCTACTGCCCACCCAGTTGTTTTCTTGGAAATCAATGATGAGCCAATGATGCCACGCAATTTACTTCTCTCAAACAGAATGTTTCTCTAAAAGGGCACGATGCTCTGCTCTATGGCAGGTAAACTATCAATGGGGGACAGCGCTTGTACAAATACTTGCTCTTCTCTAGTTCTTGAGCGGAGTTGAAAAGGAAGTCACGCTAAGAGTTTTAGGAGGTGGCAGAGAAATATTTGCTTTCAGCCCATCATGTATAATTGGAAGTCCACAGGCAGGTATTGACCCCTCCGGTTCAAAGAAGACACAGAAGAATAACTAGATATGCACTCAGATCACTTAAATATAAGGCTAGGTTGGGAAGAGTTGTAAGGATGTTATACATAAATGTTGTAGGAATGCGGGGGGAAGGGGAAGGATTATTTCCAGCTGGTTCATCAGGTGTTAATAGGAAGGGTAGGTCTGATATGTGCAAAAGGGATTCGAGACTTTCTAGGAACTCAAATGGCATGAGCAAAGGCACTCAAGTGAGGAAGTGGGAATTGTTCAGATTAACTGGAACCGAGACTTCATATATTGGAGAAGAGGGTTGATTAGGATTACATGCAGAGAGTTTTAAATGCCAGGATAAGAGACCCAGACTTTATTATTTGACATGAGGAGGTATTAAAGGTTTTTAAGGAGTACTTTAAGGAGTTGAGAGGCACCTGGCTGGCTCAGTTGGAGAAGCGTGTGACTCTTGATCTTTGGGTTGTGAGTTTGGGCCCCATGTTGGGTGCCAAGATTACTTAAACAAAACTTAAAAAGAAAAATACTTTAAGGAGTAGAGTAGTAATGAGCTTGGATGGCTGGTAGAATAGGCTGGAAGCCGGGAGACCAAGTAGTAGATGGTCATAAAGCCCCACACCACCCACTGTGATATTAGAGGGGAAACCAGCAGGTTATTTATCATTACAGTTGTACTTTCTGATGAAGCGTATGCTTTAAATATGCAACGTGGCCCTTTGAGGAAAAACTCACTCTCCTATAAAAGGGACGTATTTATTATGACAACACAGAAACCATCATATACAAAGCACAGTCGTCTAACACCCTGAAGCGCATGCGCGCGCAGCGCGCGCGCGCACACACACACACACACACACACACACACACACACACACACAACTATACATCAATTTATAATATCAATATAAAAATACAACATTAACATTTCTAAGGACGACAAATACAAAACCAATAAATACCGCAATTCTAAAACATCTACTTACATTAAGTGCTGGTGAATAAGATGACAGTAAAAGAAAGGCCAAAGCAGACCAGAAAACCAACTACAAAGCCTCGGGTTACAGACCTGAGTTGGTTTTGGGGAGGTATCCTCATATTCTCCATATATTTTTCAATTTCCCCAAGCACTTAAAAGTGCCTGATATCATCAACTCTCAAAAACAGAGCAAAGGAAGAATGTGACGTTATGGCACTGTTTGTCGTCTTCCCCTCCCCTCCCCTCCCACTCTCTATTTCTCCCTCTCCCACTTCAACCGTATTTAGAGGAAAAAGGAATGCCAATAATAAGCTTAACTTAAAATCTATGCCTCTCCAGACTGAATTTCTATATCGCATCCAGGCAGAATGTCTTTTCTCATACTTACCCTTTGTGACTTGTGTTCAGTTTGTCTCCCTTATCAATACATAAAATTGCATGGATGGCAAAAATGAGAGAAAAAAATCCAACACTAATTCTAGCATGGGAAACAAGGCACAAATGCCAGAAATAGTTAACGGACCAGCTATTAAACTGAACAGTGCTGCACCCTAGCACAGACACTCAGGACCAACAGTTCACCCACAACTTTCCTTGTATCCAAACACCATCAGACAACTGCCACATGGATGTTCTCTGCATGAAGTTTAGGAAACCTCATGTACTTCATAGAACATTAGAGGCTGGGGGCTGCCTTATAAGACAAAATATGGAGAACGTGTGTAATCAATTTTACGCATGGGTTAGGTTTTCAGGTTTTAACACAGGGACAGATGACTGGCAAAGAGCTCCATAAGAGTTGTATTTAAGTCAGGAAATTCTCCCTTTCCTTTCGTGTGTGTGTGTGTGTTTCTGTTACATTGGTGAAATATCTGATACGTGCCACGAGAGGGGACAAGGGGACAAAACACTGCCACCGTTCCACAGCACATTCCTTTCACGTCAAGTAGAGTTTCTAGTTTTTCATCAAATGGGAACTCCTGCAAACAACCTTCTTCTCCTACCTTTTAGGCCATACTGAATCTTGTTTGAAATTGTAACAGATTAGCTAGAACTCAAAAGTCCTTTCTTTCATCTTTAACTCAGTCTTTGAGGTCTAGAATCCAATACAACTTTGTATGAGCCTTTCACTAGCTAATCCCAGTAGGGACTTGATACACAGGGATCCCCTTTTCCTAGAATCAGAACGGATGGTGGGGAATGAAAGGCACTGGGGGATGGGGTTATCGTGGGAGGTACAGAACTTTTAAAGCAGGTGTGCATTTCAAAAAGATTCTGGCTTCTCCAGCTAGGGATTCTTGGAACCCAGTATGTACTGGAGAGTTCACAGGTCAGGTTGCCTGGTCTGTTTCAGAATCTGATTGGTCTCTTGGTCTCCTCACCATAAATACTTCCTAAGATATCAAGTACAAGTCAAAAGAACCCATCCAAACAACATGTTCACAACTGACTTTGCCATCACCAAATCAATTGTAAGATCCTGGGGCTCCTGACTGACTTCTTCAAACAAGAGAGCAGCACTTTGACCTTTAAGAATGATACACCCCCTGGTGTTCCCCACATCCAAGGCTGAGCCGGTCAAAGTCTGGAAGCTGATTGAATAACTGCACTTGATCCTTCTGTAGAGAATCTGTAAAGCAGATTCCTCTCTTGCCGCCGAATGTCCTCCGAGACGCAGAATGCCAGGAACAGGGGGAGAGGGTCAGTCCTGGAGGTGTACCCTCTGGCCTCTCGCCAGGAAGCAGAGAGTTGCACATCGTCACAGCTGCACTGGGAGGGGAGCATGGTTCCGGTCCCCAGGACATCCTGTCCACAAGCAGTTGCTACTTCTTGGGCTTCTCCAGAATGTTGAGAAATTTCCCCCTTGTCATCTCTCTGGCTGGAATCACAACAAATGGAAGATCAATGAAAACCCAAAATCTGGAAAGGAGATCTCAGGAAAATATAATTTAAAAATGCAGGTTGATTTAAATTGTATACAAAGGTGTGACCATAACAGACTCAGTCACCACTAACCTCCAAAAAGAGGGAAAGATGAACAACTACTAATTACTAAAACTGTACAAAGCTCTTCTGAAGCTGACAATTGCTAGAAGACACAGGCCAACCAGGGAAGACTTTATCATCTACCTTTAAAAAAAAATCCCTAGGGAGGGGCGCCTGTGTGGCTCAGTAGGTTAAACCTTGGACTCGTTTTCAGCTTAGGTCACTATCTCAGTTTGTGGGATCAAGCCCTGCACTGGGCTCTGTGCTGACAGTGCAGAGCCTGCTTGGGATTCTCTCTCTCTCTCTCTCTCTCTCTCTCTCCCCCCCCCCAACCCAGCTTGCGTGCACTCTCCCCCTCCCAAATAAATAAAAACATTTTTAAAAAGTCTCCAGGGAATTCCTCCAAACCTACCTCTCTCTCAAGAATGTAACCTAATAGGGGCGCCTGGGTGGCTCAGTCAGTTGGGCGTCTGACTGCGGCTCAGGTCATGATCTCACAGCTTGTGAGTTCGAGCCCCGCATTGGGTTCTGTGCTGACACCTCGGAGACGGGAGCCTGCTTCGGATTCTGTGTCTCCCTCTCTCTCTCTGCCCCTCCCCGCTCACACTCTGTGTGTCTCTCTCTCTCAAAAAATAAATAAAAACATTAAAAAAAAAAAAAGAATGTAACCTAATACTCATGTTCACTATGTCAGGGGAGTTGCTCTTGGAGACTACAATCCAACCAAGATTACAGTCTTCTTTGGATTGTTGGTCTCTGGACATTTATAATCTCTCATTTACCCCAACTCCCAGCAGTGGTAGTCCCTGGATGCTGTAGTATAACGGAGTTTATATTCCCTCAGTGCAGTTCATCTGTGGATGGTGTAATAAAGTAGGGTTTATAGAGCTTTGGTCTTCTCTCTCTTGGCATTGTCAGTCCTTAGATATTTAATATAGACAGGCAAGGTTTATGTGTCTTTCTCTGACTTTCAGCACCATCAATCTTTGAATGCTGTAGTTACAAGAGGGTTTATACAGCTACTTTCCTACATATGAGGCTTCGAAATGAAAGTAAAACATTTCTCAATTACAAGGGCCACTCCAGAAGCCCGCTGTTTTAGCTCCGTCAAGCAAATCCTCAAAAAGCGTATGTATTATAATACCTCCTTCATCCTCATCCCCACAAAATTGTCTTTTGGGATCTCTTAAATAGATTTAGCAGTGCTGAAAGTGTCCAATGGTTGGTCATGGAGGCCAGAAGTCTTCTGCAACCATGCAGTGGGCACACAGCAGGCTGTGCCTGTGGCCTCCTAAGAATATGTCCCCATCCTGGCCAATCAGTGAGGTGGCTGGAGAGGCACCTGCAGAATGAGAAGGACCTTCACCCTAGCCTCTTTGCTGCTTTATTTAAGCCCAGAGATAGTGCTAGATGAATGGGCTCTACTCCCCCTCCCTACTAACATTTAGTAGTTCCTGGCTTATTTGTACAACAGAGAAATAAAACAATACAAACTCTGTAGCCATAGGAAAGCTTCTGGTAACTGCAGTCCATATATTCCTCATCTCTCACAAATTCTGGAGCTCCCACGAAGGGAAAGGAAATCCCATTACCTAGGAATGGAAGCCCCAGTGCTTCCATTCCCCATGTGCCCATTCTTCCATTCCCCATGTGCCCATAAATCCTGGCTCAAATCAAACTTCCTTGGTGGATTTATACCAAACTCTATACCTACAAAGTAACTGTAAGACCTGCAAGTATTTGTTTATATGCTTGTCTTCTTGCACTAAAGGTTAAGAATTGGGGGCGGAGACTCTGTTCCATTATTCTTATTTATTTTTATTTATTTTATTTTTAGAGAGCGAGAATGCACGAGTGGGAGAAAGGGGCAAAGGGAGAGAATTTTAAGCAGACTCCACGCTCAGCTCAGAGCCCAATGCGGGGCTGGATTCCATGACCATGGAATGATGACCTGAGCCGAAATCAAGAGCCGGACACTCAACCGAATGAGCCACCCAGGCGCCCCTTGTTATTCTTTATATTACCAGCAGCTAGTACAGAGCTAGACCTAGTATCTGCTAAATAAATGTTGGCTGGGTGAACGATAATATATAAAAGAACTATTCCAAGTAGGAACACAATAATGTTAGTTTCCTTCCTTTCTAGAGGCAAACAGTAAGACTTGTTAATCGCCCTCAGTGCTTCATTCTCTCCACTGTGGGATTTTTTTTTCTTCTAAATTTACTTTACTTATTTGGCAAGAAAAATAATTTCCTTTGATGGAAGTAATGCCAGATTAATGGAGAGATGAAGGTGGGGGGCAAGGACTAACTACCCTAGAGAAGTCCTAACAAGTACTTTCTTGCCCAGGGGAGGCAGCATGGACTTCTTTCATTCAGATAACACGAGACCTGAACTCAGTTTAAGTTCCAGCTCTAGCGCTTAGCAGCTGGGTGACACCTTGGGCTGGGCAAGACCTCTGAGCCTCAGTTTCTATATCTGTAAAACGAGCAGCATACTAATGCCACCTGCCCTGCTTTTCTCTTGGGTATTCAGCAGGGAACATGCTTGGTATTAATGGCACCATTAACACTCCACCTTTCCGGAGTGAATGAATGAGTGAACTGTGATAAGGGAGGCTATCAATGTTAAAAATCCCATGGGGCGCCTGGATGGCTCAGTCGGTTAGGCGACCGACTTCGGCTCAGGTCATGATCTCGCAGTTTGTGAGTTCAAGCCCCGTGTCCACCTCTGTGCTGACAACTCAGAGCCTGGAGCCTGCTTCGGATTCTGTGTTTCATTCTCTCTCTGCCTCTCCCCCACTTGTGCTCTGTCTCTGTCTGTCAAAAATAATAAATAAATGTAAAAAAAAAAATCCCATTTCTTGGAATCTTTTCCCTCAGCCTGATCCTATAGGAACTGACTTATACTTTTGGCCAGAGTGGGTCTCATCATTTATTTCTATTGGATGGATTTTCTGCCTACTCTCCAGTGCTTATTAAGGAGTTTTACATAGAATCAAATGATCCTGCAACATGGCTAGAAGCAGGTACTCTGGGAACCAAACATGGGTATTACAAAACTCTGCTGGGTAGAGCAGAGCCTTGCTCTAAAAATCCTGGGCCAGGAGCACTGTACTGATCTTGCCAATTATTTCTACTTGCTGCCCTTCACACCCCCTGATTCTTTTCTGTTTTTTGTTTTTTTTTTTTCCTCAAAATGGGAGAATGACCGATATTTTAAGATGTAAAATTTAAAAAGACCCAATCTATTTGAGGGATCAAAAGGATTTAAAAGGCAAAATAAACAGATTCCAAAGTCTCTCAGTGGCAAGCTCTCCTTGAATTTAACCAATCCTTTTTAACAACCCTCTCCCCACTCAATCATTCCTCCCCCTTCAACCTAATCTAAGTACACAGAGCTGCAGAAACCACCGTAAAAGTAGAAGTAATTCAAAGACTTCATCTTCTACATGGGAGGGGAGAAAGTTTTCCTACTCGCCAGTCCCATATAGGAGATATACGAATTCGTGACATAGCTGCTCCCTAAAAGAGGGCTGTGCCCTATAAATCACATCCTAAGCACCAACCCCTCTTTGCACACAGAGAAATTGCTGTGGGTTAGGGGCAGCTTCAGAGCATGAGCCCTCCTGTTCACTTGTTTTCAGAGATGTTAACATCTCTGATTAATTCACATACCCTTTATTTTATTCATTTCTTTATCCTTGCCTTCCTGCTTTGCTGCAGTGTGAAGATTCTTACCGACCTGCTATAGTAATCACCGCCCGCTAGCCGCACCCCCCTAAACCTAGTGAAATTGTTTAGTGATGCCAACCGCGCTTTTAATTTGCAAGACATCAGACACAGAGGTAATTTATACCAACATCTGTTCATTTTTGACTTCTGAAACAAACTCGCACATGCTGCTACAAAATCCCATTAGGAGTAGGAAGACAGCCTTCTGCTACTATTCTGTATTCCTCTTACACACACACACACACACGCTCGCATGCGTACACACACACTCCTTCCAGCAGGGTTTTATATGTAAATGTATTTCACTAAAAAACTTCCACTAGAGATTTCAAATCTCTTTAGGGAAAAACCTTTAGAGATGTCTCTGGCTTGCTTACAGAAGAGAGGAAGACATTTCTACTTCCCTGCCTCGTTCCATCCCTTCTTCTCCCATTAGTTACAGATTGATACGATTCTTGCATTAATGGCCATGGTAAGAGTACGTGCTTCCCAGCTTCACGCTTCTAGTTCCTCTCTTCTCCTGGTTCTCCTTTCTCAACATTGTGTTATAAGACAATCCTAGATACAATAAGATTGCTAGAGTTTTACCTAGAGTTAGTAACATTTCTTAACTATTTTTTAAATTCTGGATTAATTCTCTAGGATGATGAGGTTCAATAGGAAGGCAACCCTGCTACCACATTCCAAAAATTATGCCAAGAGGGATGCACTGATCGTCAGCTACCACACTGTATGCTGTGCAGAAGAGGAGCAGGACCTCCATGTCAAGTCATGATTGACAGGCCCTTCTATTGCAGTGCACAGACCATGAACGGAGAAAGTCACAATATAGACGGTCACCATAGTGTGAATGCGTGAACTGCTGTGGAGAATGTGGGAGAGGAGACCACTTGTACACATTTAAGGACAGCAAATGGATAAACTACAAGTGACTTCCAGGTTTATGCAGTTTCTATTACCCCCTTCATGGCCTCCCTAGGGCTGTCAGGTTCATGGCAGCTGTAAATACCTGGGTATACTTAGGGAGGTCAGGGCTGAAGGGAGGACTGCATCCTGCCTGCTCTGAAGGTAGCGTGTGGCTTAATACAATCTCTTCTTTAGCTTCTCCAATTCCTCCATCTACAGTTAGCCTTGCCTCTGGCTCCCCTTCCACAACGACTATCCCCAAACTGCCTTCTCTGCAGTAAATTTTCTTGGTGGCTGGTTGAAAAAGATTCAGTGGTACAGATTGATTTCTCACCAGCGAGGGGATGAGGGATTACCAGAGGCACCCTGGTTAACGAGATTGGGTGCAGAATCTCTCATGAGACCAACCCTCTCTGCCAGGGCTTTGCACCTTTCGCCCATGACATATGGGTTTCATTACAGAAAGATTTTCCAGATTATAACTTTGAGGCAATTGCCTGATAAAGTTCTGCTCGGCTTTAATGTAGAGAACAATGTAAAGATTAAGTAACTTTTTAATGAAATGGGAGAAACTCATAATGTTTGGTTTTCAATTCCAATGCAAACTACTTTAAATATTTCTGTGCCTCAACATAATTAAAAACATTGTGAGGCGGAGAAAAGGTACAACAGGCTGTTTTCAGGAGACTCTAATATGACTGGCAGGGAACAAAGGAAATGGCATACCACCGTGGAAAGAGCAGGGCTTTTAGCACCGGACAGGCTTGGAATCGAGCCCCAGCTCCTACAATGACCACTGCAGGCAAGTCACTGAAGACATCTTTCCGAGCTTCGGTTTCCTCATTTTTTTTTTTTTTAATAAAATTCACTCTTTTTATTTTATTTTTTTTTTAAAGTGAGCTCTATACCAAACACGGGGCTTCAAGTCATGACCCTGAGGATCAAGAGTCGCATGCTCTACCAACTGAGCCAGCCAGGGCCCCCTTGGGTTCTTCATTTGTTCCAGGTGAAATTAATAAACAGGTCACATAGGCATTTAGTAAATGCTAGCTACTGTATAACTATCTTTTTCTTTCTTTCATTTCAAACAAGAGTTTACTTAGGCAAAGAGACACTTGATGGGACAACTATCTAGGATTCATTTCTTTTTAGAGCAATTTATCTCTA
This sequence comes from Acinonyx jubatus, assembly GCF_027475565.1. Lineage (NCBI taxonomy): Eukaryota > Metazoa > Chordata > Mammalia > Carnivora > Felidae > Acinonyx > Acinonyx jubatus. The sequence continues at coordinate 117,026,741 of NC_069386.1, read as the reverse complement.
CTTAAAGACAAACAGTCCTACGTGCAACAGCTACGTACAAAAAAGTGATACGACTGTCCTTGGTTTTACGATAACAAATGAAAAACATTAAAATTCTCCAAATGAACAAGGTATGCAAGGATTTTTTGTTGTTGTTGTTGTTAAAGTGAGAGCAAAAGAATTTACTGAAATACAAGCTAGTAAGAGCTGAATGAGCATGCCACTAATGGGGAAAGGGAATATTTTCACTGAACCAGTATTTCACCCCATTCCATATCCATTCAATGTTGATCAAAATACAGTAATGGCCATTGAGTTTTTTTAAAAAAGGCCATATGCTTGTGTACATACACCAGTTGCTTTATGTACAATGAAGGAAGGAGGAAGGGGAAAATAAAAGAACAGAGAAATCATACTGCAGTGGTCAGGATGTGGTTGAACCAAACTGCAGTCTGCTGTTGGAATGTATCTTCAAACTCTACTTCCAACTGTGCATGTGTGTCTCTTTTGTGAATTGGTTGCCCATCAAACTGGTATCTGAACTGCCTCACTGATAAACCCTGTTGTGCACAATGGCCCTCATTAGTTTACTCAGTGGCATACGCCTCTTAAATTGCACCACAGAACAATCCCGCCCTGCCACCTTCAAGTTAATATGACTACCGTTCTTAGTCTAGACTCCTTCCTTCCTTGGGTTTTTCACTGGCCACGGTGAGTGCTGGAGCTCCTCAGCTGCCATTTCACAAGAGGTCCCAGGTCTGCACCGAATCAGTGTTCAGGCAGTATCGTGATAGGCAAAGGGGGTCAAACTTTACTTTTTAAAAGATCTCAAATGCAAAACAAAAGGACACATGAATGTTTTGCTTCTGTGTAACACACATAATTTGGAGAATCAAATCTGCTGGAGTAATGCTGGGTATTAGAGGCAGCTACCTTCCCAAACTACACCAGGGGCTTCTTCCAGCAAAGAGGAACACATAAAATCCTAGTTTAGTTTCAATCAGTGTGCTAAAAAGCTATTTATTCAGTTAGCTTCATAGAAAGATGTTTCACAGAAATGATGCCATTTGTTGGAATTATGGTTTTGACTCTTTTAAAAATTACTTTTTTCGTCCTTGAAACCTCAAATGCATTCTAATAACTATGACAAGAGGGATCTCCTAGTCATCACTGTGTGCTGTGCAGGAGAGAGAAGCAAGAAGTGGGGGGAGGATGAATAGTTAAGTCAGTCACATGAAGTGACCACCATGTGCTGGATATTGGGGAAGATTCAAATAAGTCAGAAGTGGCCTTGCGATGGAGCTAGTTGTTCAGAGGTTATCTTGATACATTAGAAGGGAATAAAAGGAAACCAATGGCATTTCGGATTCTGATTTCTCTCTCCCAGGAACGTGGAAGGTTTTTCTGTTGCTCTGGCATACAGCCGGTGCAGAGCAGACCAGTACCGGGGCGGTCTGCCAGATGGAGATTCTTCACCATGCTCCAGTTCGGACGCCCGCACAAAACGTACCAGTAAGTGATTGATAATTCAAGTCAAAGGCTAAACACTTTTTAATGCCTCTAACACAAGAGCAGCTGGTGCTGGTGTCATTGTCAAGAACAGAAGGTGCTATGAACTGAGTATAGCGTCATGGATGAGGAGGGGTCTCCTGGAGCCTCGTTTAGACACTCGGTGGCCCTCAGAAGGTGGTGTAATTGTAAGAAGGTCTGCTGACCATTCTCAATCAACCCATGGTAGAGTTCGCAAGTAAGAGTCTTTAGTAGAAACCTCACTTTCTCTAAAATATAGATGTAGCATTTGAATGTAAGCAGAACAGCCTTGAGGCTTTGGCCTATTCTTTGGGCATAATAAGCATTTCAAAAAGGAGACTAAAATATATACCTGAGAAAAGAACAGTCTGGATGCTACATCTGTAACCAAACTATCACTGACTGTGAAAATCTCCATCCTGACAATTCTCAAAAAAGGCTTTTTTGGGCACCCTTTCCAGATTCTCTTTCTATTGGGTGTCTTGTCTCTCTAACAGGACTTTTTTCTTCCAAAAGGGTGGGATGAGTGAGAAGAGTGTTCCCTCCAGGGAATTCAGACAAAGATGATTTTATATCAGACATTTTCCCTCCAATTCACATTAAGTCCAATTTCTAGAGAATGTTTTATCCAAGATATAATATAAAAAAGAAAAACCAGTACTCAATGTACAGGTAAACAAATTTGGACAGTTCCAATATGGAAAATAATTTTAATGGCTTTTCACGACAAAAAAAAAAAAAAAAAAAAAAAAAAAGGACAGAAATATCCAGCCAACAGATTTATTCTCAGAGTATAAAACATCAAGCAGGAACATAAAATATGGGAAGTGTCAGCCATGATGCCTGAAGATTGAAAGCAGAAGTAGAAGAATCTTAATTGTCAGGCCCTTGAAAAATGTTGTATTCAGGTGGAAAGTCCGTGTTTCTCCATTGACTCTCCTTGCCCTGCCCTCTTTTAAGAGCAAAACAAGACCAGATTTCAAATATTCAATCCTTATCATCCTTCTCCCTACAAAAAAACCAACCAACCAAACGAACAAAAAAACCAAAATAACAACAACAACAAAAAAAACCCCAAAGATTTGTGCCCAGGAATGAGAGCTAACAAGTTATTTGTATTTTGTTTCCTTTTCAGAGGGGTTCAGAGGCCTACTTCATAGTTTCATTTGGTTCCCTTTTCAAGGGTAAAACTCACCTGAATGAAAGGCAATGAGATCAAAGCAATGGATTAATGCTCTTGGGGTGAGAACTTTTACTAAACACTTATAAATCTGTGCAGAACATTCATGCTTCAGGGCATCCATAGTAATACATCGTGGTGAAACACTTATTATGACCAAAGGCTAGCAGCTTCACACAGTCTTAATTTCCTCATCCACAAAGTGAGGAGAGCAATAAATCTATCATGGAAGGTTAAGATAAAACAACAACTAGTCCAAGTGACTTAATCGGTACACAAAATATTTTGCCTCAAGTTAGAGTACTTTATCCATAGGCTCTATTCCACTCTCAGGAAAATCAGAGCAAGATCACAGTATAGATAAATTTCAAATGACTTGGACATTAAGACAACTTTCTGCTTGGAACATCTCTACTTCAAGGTGCTGGCAGTAACTAAAGTCTACAGAGAATAAGGCCGGTCTTCTTGACCCCCAGGGCAGGGAAAGAGTTACATCTTCACACTGAGAAGCCAATAAAAACCTCTCTTGATTATAATTTAGATAAGAACCATTGGATTGAATAATAATGTCTGAAACTCCCCTAGCTGTTTCACCTTGAGACGTCCATCACTGGGTTAAACATGATGCTAATTGCATTTGGATTGATTAATTTCTCTCACTCCTGTCTATTCGAATAACGCTTAACAAAATAATCATAGCACCCAGAGCCAAATCTTTTCCGTCAAAGGAATGAAGCCATCAGAACAGGCAGAGATGAAAGAAATGAAGATGACCCGTAATTACTGCTACGGTGATATCATTACCATATTATACAAAATGAGTGTGTGGGGGGAGGGAGAGTGGAGGGAGGAGGAGCTGAGATTATTTATTTTTTTTAATGGAACCCTACAATCTAAGAATACAGATTTGACATCGAGTGGAACACACAGAAATATAGAACTTTAAAAAAATACAAATCTTGCTCATGAAATTACAAAACCCAACAAACACTGAGGCCCAAGATACATCAAGTGTCTTGGGCTGTGAGCAGGTATTATTCACGCCACTATTTTTTCATCGCAATAACACTTTGTGTATGACTTGCATAGAGATTTAAGATGCTGTCTTCATGCCACAGCATTCCTATAGTTGCTGGAGAATTTTTCTTTAAGCCAGGAAATAATATCATTTCACTTTAATATTGTTAGAGGTGGCCTGGTTTATAAAATTAGAATCTGCATTTTAACTGCAGCTAGTTCTAGCTTAAGACACTAAAAGAAATGTCTATGAATCTTCACTCATGGTTCACTGGACAATAACATGGACTTAACTCACCAGCAAGGAAGAATATAATATTAGTTCCCAACTTTCTTACTGTTTGAGATGACCTTTTTAATACTTAGGATACAAAACCAAAGACTGCATAGGATTTGAACTTTAGGTCTAAATCCTATCACTTATTAGAAGGCGATCTCAAGTAAATTATGTAGCCTCTCTGTGCCTCAGCTCCTTCGTCTATAAAATGGCGATCAGTATCAACCTGACTGGGTTGTTTTAACACTTAAAATAATACTTTTATGTGCTTAATAAGTGCTTGTACCAAGAAAAAAATTTCTCCCTAAGATGAATTTTGTGGTTATTCTATTTATAGAACCTTGAACAATTTGGTTATTTCATTTACTAAAGTCAAACAAACACTTTAAAGTACCTTTTAGAGGCACCTGGGTGGCTCAGTTGGTTAAGCGTCTGACTTTGGCACAGGTCATGACTTCACGGTCCATAAGTTCAAGCCCCACGTCCGGCTCTGTGCTGACACCTCAGAGCCTGGAGCCTGCTTCAGATTCTGTCTCCCCCTCTCTCTGGCCCTCCCCCACTCACATTCTGTCTTTCTCTCTCTCAAAAATAAAAATAAACATTAAAAAAAATTTTTAAAGTACCTTTAATAAAAATTTTAACAAATATTTATGAAATAAATAGGATACTTAGAAGGTGCATCATTTTAATAGGCTAGAAATATCTGAGGGATATTTTTGAGATGGTATTTTAAACATACAACCATCATTAAATTGAAAGCAATAAAAACAGATATTGAAATTTTAGCTTGGACAAGAAGTTCTATTTTCTTATAACAAATACTCCCAAATAAAATGAGCCTATGTGTTGTGAAATTGTAATCAGTAATAAATGTGAACAATGCTTTTTTAAAAGAACAAAGCAAAACACTGTCTTTCTGCCAGGTTAAAATAAGAGTCTAAGCCATTTACTATGTTAAATCACTTATCACTGCTTTCTTTCTGGCTAAGAGAGGCAATGCAGTAAAAAAAGGTTTATCTTATCTGGCTTTGGAATTAGGTCTAGATTTCATCCAAATCCCATCCCCTGTTTCTAAGTTTTAAGGTCTTGAGCAAGTAATTTAGTTTTCTGAGTTTTCTTCTCTGTAAAAAAGGAATTATAGAGCAGACTTTGCAAAAGTCTGAAAATCTGAAAATATAGTAGTAGGGAAGTCAATAAATGGCGGCATTAATCATTTTTATCCTTCATGTCTCAGCTCAAATGTCACCTTTTCAGAGAGGCCTACCCTGATTACCCTATCCAAAGTGAATCCTCTTACTCTACTCTTTCATATCAACCCATTCACTTCTTACATAGCACTTACCCAAATCTGCAATTAACTCTATTTAACTTCATGCTCCATGAAGTTGTGTAGAACCTCCTGCTGTATCCCCATCGATTAGAACGATACCAGGCACACAGTAGGAGGCCAACTATATGTCTATTGAAATAACTTATTCATATATGAAGAAAAAGGAACTCTTCTTCCTTTTCAATTCTTAAACACTGTGTACAAGAAATTTTTTTTTTCTAGTATAACTACGTATACATTTTACCCTTTGACCCAGCAATTCTACTTCTAGGAAACTATCTTAAAGATATACCAGCAGAAATATTAAATAGGGTATTCACATGTCCATTCATTTCAGCACTATTTGTAATAACTGAAGATTGGAAACAACCCAACTACCTATCTTTATGGAGGGGACTCCTCTTTATAGAGTACTGTTCAGCTATAAAAAGGAATAAAGAAGTTACCTATATATTGTTATGGACAGATCTTCAGGACATATTGTTAAGTGAAGAAAAAGCAAGATGTAGTTGCACTATATGCTAACTAATTTGGATGTATACTTTAAAAAATAAAAAATAAAATTAAAAAAAAAAAGAAGTATTGGGCCACACACACAAAAAAAGGCAAGGTGCAGAAGACGATATATAGCGTATTACCTTATGTGGAAAATTAGGAAAAAGGGAAAACACATATGCACATTTACTTACATTTTCATTTTTGAGAGGGAGAGAGGGAGGGAGGGAGGGAGAGAGATGGGCACCGAGCATGAGTGGGGGGATGGCAGACAGAGAAAGAAAGAATCCCAAGTAGGCTCCATACCCAGCACGGAGATCATGACCTGAGCTGAAATCAAGAGTCGGACACTTAACCGACTGAGCCGCCCAGGAGCCCCATATTTACTTATATTTTCAAAAGAAACTATGGAATAATCAGGTTTGGTATTCATTTTTACTAATAAAGACAGTTACCTCAGGGACAGAAATGAGAGGGGGAAGGGATAGAGATGGAAGGTAGATACTTTGTACCTTATTTCATAAGTTCATTCTTTGGGATGCCATATTAATATTTTATATATTGAAAAACAAAATTAATTAGAAAAAGGCAATCTCTAAAAATTGAAATAAAATAACTTGAATTTATAAAGTTTGCATAACCTCACAGTACAAAAGTTTAAATTGTTTTATTATTTTTTTAAAGTGATTTTAATTCCAACATAATTAACTAATTTTATTTTTTTTTTTGAGTTTAAAATTTTTTTTTAACGTTTATTTTTATTTTTGAGACAGAGAGAGACAGAGCATGAATGGGGGAGGGGCAGAGAGAGAGGGAGACACAGAATTGGAGGCGGGCACCAGGCTCTGAGCTATCAGCCCAGAGCCCGACGCGGGGCTCGAACCCACGGACCGTGAGATTATGACCTGAGCTGAAGTCGGACGCTTAACTGACTGAGCCACTCAGGCGCCCCCATAATTAACTAATTTTAAAAGATATTCTGAGGTTCCTGGATGGCTCAGTCAATTGAGGGTCTGACTCTTGGTTTTGGCTCAGGTCATGATCTCACGCTGTGAGATCAAGCCCTGCACTGGGCTCTGTGCTGATGGCATGGAGCCTGCTTGGGATTCTCAATCCCTCTCTCTGCCCCTCCCCTGCTCACGTGTATTCTCTCTCTCTCTCTCTCTCTCTAAATAAATAAATAAACTTAAAAAGAAAAAAAGACATTCTGACTATACACCTCCATGAGTATATATCCTAAGGATATAAAAGAAGCAGAGAAATCTTAAATTGCACCCAGCAGTCTTGTTACATGTAGTTAATTCTTTTGATGCTAGCTTTACTGTAGGTTGAAGCAAATAATTACGTTAATTATTAGGAAACAAGCCTTTCAGCATTAAGAGAAGAGAGATATCACTATAAAATCAAATACATTAAATAAAAACCCTTTAACATCTTTAATTTGAACTGGGCATATTGGTAGGAACATTAATTTCCTTTTCTCTTTTCAAAAACCAAACCGAAAACTTAGTTACCAACCCTGTCCACAGAATAGGCCTAGAAGCAATGACAGCTTAGTAACAAGGAGTACTATTAGTACTTAGATTTCTACTAAAAGGGACTGGAGCTCCTTGGAGAAATGAATGCGATCCCAAGTCTGAAGAATGAAGAAGTAAATGAATCAGGGCTAACTTGACATGCTGAGAGCAAGAAAATTACCAAAGATCACAAGGGTCACGTCAAATGACACAGGAAGCAACCTGAAGGGCATCCACTAACCAAGGGTGGGACAGTTCTGAGTGTCAAAAAGAATACTGATTATAGTAGACTGAAACACATCAAATATAAACATCTATAATATTTTTTAAAAGCGTTCAGTCACTTCAACTCATTTCACGTTCTGAAAATTGATAAATAAAAGGAGGGGATGGGCACCTGGGTGGCTCAATAGGTTGGGCATCTGACTTTTGGTTTAGGCTCAGGTAATGATCTCATGATCTGTGGAATTGAGCCCTGTGTTGGGCTCAGCGCTGACAGTATGGAGCCTGCTTGGAATTCTTTCTCTCCCTCTGTCTCTACTCTTCCTCCGCTGACACTCTCGCTTTCAAAAAATATATATATATACATATACATATGTATATATATATATATATTTTAATGTTTATTCATGTTGAGAGAGAGAGAGTGTAAGCAGGGGAGGGGCAGAGATAGGGGACAGAGGATCTGAAGCAGGCTCTGCACTGACAGCAGTGAGCCCGATGTGGACCCTGAACTCATGAACCCACGAACCTGAGCCGAAGTCGGACACTCAACTGACTGGGCCACCCAGGCACCCCCTAAATAAACATTAAAAAAAGTGAGTAAAAGGAGGGGAAAATCTAGCATTTTTCCTGCCATTCCTATTTGGACTGTATTTCAGGGAAACCAAATAGTTGGTGATTTATTAGAATCACCATCATCACCATCATCATCATAAAAAGGATCAGACTGATACCACCTAAATCCACTACTCTTCACTGAAATTAGAACAAATGGAGGTCACGTGCTTCCTGATGTGAAGCAGTAGCAAGCACACAGTACCACTTGGCATTCTTGCCAAAAAGACTGAATCCAAACTCAATTTATTCTTTAACTTTATCAGATTATAGGAAATATGGGGGAAAAGAGGTACATGTGGAATGCTACCACCAAAATTTAAAATGTGGGACAGAGGATTTAAAAAAAGACAGACCCCCCCCCACCACCCCCCTCCCCCCCCCCCGCCACACACACACACACACAAAGTGCAAAATCCTGCTGGACAAACAACCCAGTTCTCTTCAGTAGCATGGGGGAAAGACTTGGAGGAAGTCAGGAGTGTAGTTATAGAGAAGATTAAAAAACTGAGGATTCACATCAACCAAATAATGTGTGGGATCCTATCAAGATCCTGATTTGTACAAACTAATTTTAGAAGACACAATTTTGGGCCAAACTGGACATGGACTATAGATGTTACTAAGGAATTATTATTTTATTTTGTTTGGCGGAATAATGGTGTTTCTTTTATAGAAAAGGTCTCCTCTAAAAAAAAAAAAAAAAAAAAAGGAAATAAAAGAAAAAATCCTTCTCCGTAGGATCTATTTTACTCCAGCCACAACAGGAACACAACAGTGTGATACAAGGATGTAGAGATAAACAAGAATGGCAGAAAGTTGACAATTCCTGAAGGTAGGGAGATGGGTATGTGGGTTCATTATAGCTTTCTCTCTACTTCAGTTTACTATATACTTGGAAAATCTCCACCATAAAAAGAAAACCTCACCAAACACTTCTCTGGAAATACAGCCTTTTCTCATTATCACTACATATCATAATACAATGAAGAGAAGGCCAGGGAACAGAGACCGGGATAATTAATTCTGCAGAAGGCTTGGAAATAGATGGACAGGGAATACTGTAGAAAGGAGGTGACTTTTCATGTCATGAATGTTTATTTCCATCGTTAAATTCCTTGGATGAGCAACAAATTACACATGACCAAACAATCAAAAGCAGATTATATATTTTTTAAAGTCTACCAAATCTAACTCAGGTTAAGCCTAATAATAAGGAGCAGCTGCCCCCCAACCTTTCTCTCTCTTAATTATTTAAGAAATCATATTGACATATCTAAGAGCACAGTTTTCAACTTATTCAGAAAAAAATAGCTATGAGAGAAGCTGTCTGGCTCGACATGCTGCTTCTACATAATTCTCTGGGAGGCGGAGAGGATAAAACCTTGGTTACTCATTTATGGAATCTTCTCTGGAAAAGCTTTAGAGGTCAGTAGCAAGACTAACTTTAAGCGTAGGTTAGTCCAATAGCTAACAAGTTACAAAAAGTAATAGCTTAATCTAAACTTTCACTAGTCCAGTGAAATTTCAACTAGATTGCCCTCACACTGTCAACAACTGTGTAAATAAATGATGACCTCACCAATCCCACTTCACTTTGAACACCCTTTTACTTCACAGATGATTTATACAATGTAAAACAAATGACTTGTTCTGGGTGATAATTTGATTTTTGTTTGCACTGTTGTTTCCTGTACATACGGTTCACATTCTCAACCTGACCAGACAATAAATTCATCAATGGAAGAGACCTTTAAAAATGATTTCCCTGGGGCACCTGGGTGGCTCAGTCAGTTGGGCGTCCGACTTTGGCTCAGGTCATGATCTCACGGTCCGTGAGTTCGAGCCCAGCGTCGGGCTCTGTGCTGACAGCTCAGAGCCTGGAGCCTGCTTCGGATTCTGCGTCTCCCTCTCTCTCTGCCCCTCCCCTGCTCATTCTCTCTCATTGTCTCTCTGTCAAAAATAAATAAACATTAAAAAAATTAAAAAAAAAATGATTTCCCTGATGGACTTAGAAAAAATGCACAACATACAGGAGTTATCCAGTAAGCCTTCATTTAAAATATCATTTTCCTCTAAAATCATGCAGTAATACAAAGGTACAATAATTACTGCCTTTGTTTGATTATGAATTTCTTTTAAAACCACATTACAATCAGGTAAGAACTTGATTGTATGACATGTCTACTTAGGAAGTCATATGGTAGTGGTTAATTTCCTTCCAATTAGAAATAACAGCAGTTAACCCGTGTTTTTTTCTTCAGAATATCTGATTTTGATGTTACCAAATAATCTTATTTACAACATTCATGAATTATTAATTTAAAATAATTATGGCACAAAAATATCTTCAGTCAGAAAATTATATTATACTGTGTGTAACAGTGTGCATTTTCTTTTAAGTTTATTTATTTATTTTGAGAGAGAGAGAGAGTCCCAAGCATGCTCTATGCTGACAGAGGAGGCGGGGCTCAATCTCACAAACCTCGAGATCATGACCTGAGTGGAAATCAAGACTTGGACACTTAACCAACTGAGCCACTCAGGGGCTCCACAGTGTGTATTATCTGAAACTCAAGAGCTTGACTAATACATAGTTAACATACAACAAACATGGACTGAGTGAAGAAAACACTCTGACAATACAGGTCATAATTTAGATTTTTTTTTTTTTTAGTGTTTTATTTATTTTTGAGAAAGAGGGAGAGAGAGAGAGAGAGAGAGAGAGAGAGACTACAAGTGGGGCAGAGACAGAGGGAGACACAGACAGAATCTGAAGCAGGTTCCAGGTTCTGGGCTGTCAGCACAGAGCCTGACGCAGGGCTTGAACTCATGAACCGTGAGATCGTGACCTGAGCCGAAGTCAGATAGTTAACCAACTGAGCCACCCAGGTGCCCCCATAATTTAGGATCTTAAAAACAGTTTATGGGTCAAGGCGCCCAGCTGGTTCAGTCAGAAGACCAAGTGACTCTTGATCTTGGGGTCATGAGTTGGAGTCCCACATGGGGTATAGAGATTACTTAATAAATAAATAAACTTAAAAAACAAAACAAAACAATTTATGAGAGGCACCTGGGTGGCTCAGTCAGCTAAGCATCTGGTTTTGGCTCAGGTCACGGTCTCATGGCTTCATGGGTATGAACCCTGTGTCCAGTTCTGTGTAATGCAGGGCTTGAGAATTCATGAAGCATGAGATAATGACCTGGGCTGAAATCAAGAGTCAGACACTCAACTGACTGAGCCACTCAGGAACTCCCTTAGTCATTACATTTAAAATACTGTTTTCAAGGGGCGCCTGGGTGGCTCAGTCGGTTAAGTGTCCAATTTTAGCTCAGGTCATGATCTCACAGTTTGTGAGTTCAAGCCCCGCATCCGGCTCTGTGCTGATAGCTCAGAGCCTGGAGCTTGCCTTGGATTCTGTCTCCTTCTCTCTCTGCCCCTCCCCATTTGTGCTCTGTCTCTCAAAAATAAATAAATGTAAAAAAAAATTTTTTTTTTAAATATCTTTTTCATTAATTTTAATTGGAATCAAAACAATACAGAAGTGAAAGTGAAAAGAAGCATTTTATAGATACTAGACCCCTGGCCTCAAAATCAGGTTAGAGTCTAAACCAGTTTCGTTAACCAACAAGTTCTCACTGTGTGCTCATCATATACTCTTATAATTGCAGATGATGAGACACCAACATGAACAACCAATCTTAGAAAACCATTTTTCCTTAGAAAACTCCTCCCGGCTCCTGTGGGCACCAAAGTTTGCTCATCAACAGCTTAACTGTGCTCTGTGTAGAGTTTGCAATCATGGAGTACTTTTCCCTGAAGACCATAAAGAGAGGGCTAGGTGGGGAGATCAGGAACAGATCCTATTTCAATATACTGGAGGTCTTTCAGACAGTTTAGTTAGAATCTGTAACCTGTATCAGTGGTTCTCAAAGTGTGGTCCCTGGAGCAACCACACTAGCATTACCTTGGGAACTTCTTAGACATACAAATTCTTATGTCCTCATCCCAGATCTACTGAATCAGAAATTCTAGAGGTTGGGCCCAAGAATCCATGTTTTAACAAGCCATTCAGGTGATTCTGATGGATGCTAAAGTATGAGAACCACAATCTATATTATCCAGGCTCTTAGATTTTTGTCTCCAGTTCTCTGCAGTTCCAATTCATTACCCAAAGAGGAAGCAGAGTTTTATTACATTAGAATTGTGATCTTAAGCTAAAAAAAAAAAAAAAAGTTGAAAGCTTAAGAAACTATCTTTTAGGGGCACCTGGGTGGCTCAGTCTCTTAAGCTTCTGACTGTTGATCTTAGCTCAGGTCCTGATCTCAGGGTATGAGTTCAAGCCCCAGGTTGGGCTCCATGCTGGGCATGAAGCCTCCTTAAAAGAGAGAGAGAGAGAGAGAGAGAGAGAGAGAGAGAGAGAGAGAGAGAGAAACAGACAGACAGAGACTATCTTTTAGAAAATATGAGCAACAAAGGGGAAAAATTAAAACATTCAGACGAAGGATTAGAATTTTGTTTTTAAGTAGGTTCCACACCCAACATGGGGCTCGAACTCATAACCCTGAGATTACGAGTTGCATACTCTACTGAGCCAGCCAGGCGACCCCAAAGAATTAGAAATACTAAAACTTTAGCTCTACCTCTATTATCATGATTGTGCTTATTTAGTGTTAAGATTACCATACAATCCTTATTAACCTTGGCAATCTTGACAGAAGACAGACTGGAAAATAAATAATTATCAAACAATGGCACGAAAGCTATAAGAGCAGTATGTAACACATTGGGAGGAGAAGAAATGGGCATACTTAATTCTGCAGAAGGTTTGGTTTGGATGGACAAGAGAAAACTTGAGTGAAAGGGTGACGTTTTCACTGAGCCTTTAGGAATGTACTATCTAGGAACACCTAGACAAGCTAAGGATAGCTCCTTTTTGAAAACCTTCCACTAGGCCGTTGGCGTAAAATGCAAGTGAAAGAAATAGATCTTAAAACAAGCCCTAAGTACCTGCTTAATTCCCAGCACTGTTTGGGATTTCTTGTAGCTACAAAAGTAGTATAAGACATGGCCCTACTTTTAAGAAATTAAACCACAAATAATGAATTTGGCCTATCCAAAATTTGGCAGAAACTACAAATAATGAAGTTGGCCTGTCTAAAATTTGGCAGAAACCAAGGCAATTATAGCTATTCTTCATCGTATTTTGTTGAACAAAAAACTGTGACAGTCAACCCAGAACACAATTAAGTGACACGCTCCTAAGTCTAGTTTCAAGATTGTGAAAACTTCACAAGATTTACAAAAAATGAAGATAGCTACCATGCTTTTAAATAAAAAAGCTTTAAATGCTTTTATTTTTTATTTGAAAGAAATAGATGCTTTATAAAGTTCAGGCTGGATAATGCTATCTTAATGAACTAAAAATCCTTCGGCTTGTAGGCTTGTAAGATCAACTAGATCTAATTCCGTGAAACAGCCAGATCTTAAATCAGTTTTTCCCTGTATACTTATGTTGATGCCAATAAACCAGTATTCCTGTAACCAAACATATCTGACTGAACCTCATGTTTCTGGAAGGTAGACAGACTTAAAAGCTAGTTCTCATAATTTGCAAAAAAAAGTTTATTTTAATAAAAGTACTTATTAAGTCCCCAGTAATCTAGCTCTGATTTGATTATGGGATCCTATTTCTAATAAATAAACCCACAGATCCAGAAGTGAGTCAAAGGCCAGAAGACAATGTGAATAACACACTTAAGTATTCCTACTATTAATCACATTCTCTGAAGTAGTTTCTTAAAGACTGTCCAAGTTCAGCTTGAGTTACTGGGTGCATTCACTTCATTTGTACAATCAATGATGTGTCTCTGAGGTTAATGTCAACAGAGAAATTAAATTCTATATGCCAGAAGCTATCCAGCATTCCAAGTCTATAGATTCTTTCAGGGTTTCACTCTGAGCAAAAACGAAACAAGAATATGTAAGATTAAAAATAACAAAACAGAGGATATGATCTAATATTGTCATTCAGCTTTTCATACCCCCAAATAGCCAACCAACTGTAAATGGATTCACAATAAGCCATTCTTTTCCAAGTCTAGCTCAGGATATGAAATACCAAACTCCAGAGAGGGTCCTTTGAAATGGAATCCAATACAGAGAATGATGAAAGCAAGAGGGGCATTTCACTCACTCAGTTTCTAAGTGACTCCAAAAGACAAAGGAGAGACTACTAAATGGTGAGTTACCTACTAGTTTAGCGAAATGTATTTAGATCACTGGGTGACATAGGTGCTACTCATACTAAGTTAAAACTATATCCAAGAAATTCTAATGCAAATCTTATGATAAAATATAAAAACACATCCCCACATCAAAAGAAAGTTTAAAATGGAAATGGCACAAGAACTTGTACATGAATATACATAAGCAGTATTTTTCTAATAGTCAAAAAGTGGAAATAACCAAATGTCCATCAATTAATTGATAATGTGGTATATCCATGTAATGGAATATTATTTGGCAATAAAAAGGAATGAAACTCTTAGACAAAAAGTAGGTTAGTGATTCCTTAGGGCTGGCTGGGGAGGAGGAGTGGGGTCAGAGGAATGAAAGTGACTGCTAATGGGTATGGGGTTTCTTTTCGGGGTGATGGATATATTCCAAAATTAGATTGTCATGATGGTTGCACACATCTGTGAATGTATTAAAAACTCACTGACTTGTATACTTGCATACTTTAAACAGGTATGTTTTACAGTATGAGGAACATATCTCAATAAGTCTGATGTGTAGAGCTGTGTCAAAATTAAACACACAAGCGTAAAAAGCTCCTTGGGCTCATGTGAAATCCTTCATAGAAAGACTTCACACAGAGAATTTCCAAGGCAACAGAACCTGAGTTTCAACACTAAAGACACAGGCATCCAGATCTTACCTGTATCTTAAAACACAAAGGAAAATAGCTCTTTCCCTCTGGCTTTGTTTTTACTAAAGAAATGACTGAAGATCTAACCAATCGGGGTACCTGGGTGGCTCAGTTGGTTAATCGTCTGACTCTTGACCTCTGCTCAGGTCATGATCTCATGGTTCATGAGATCAAGCCCTGCGCTGGGCTCAGTGCTGACAGTGTAGAGCTTGCTTGGGATTCTCTCTCTCCTTCTCTCTCTGCCCATCCCTCATGCGCACACACACACACACACACACACACACACACAATCTCTCTCTCTCTCTCTCTCTCTCTCTGTCTCAAAATAAATAAGTAAACTTAAAAAAAAAAGAGAGAAAATCTAACCAATCAATGTTTTTGATAAAAGATCTGGGCGTTGGAACATTATTGTCATATTCTTCAAGAGAAAATATACTTCATAAATTCAATTGTTTAAATTCAGATAACATCAGAACTTGTATTTATGATGCACTTTTAGAAAGCAAAGAAACTATATTTTGAACTAAAATAACTGCAGTACTTAGATTACTTAGACACTATGAATAATTATTTGAAAAATGTTCCTTTTGTTTAATGACTAAATATTCATCCCAGGAAGTCAGAATGCAATTAGATTTAATATAAGTAGATTAGATTAATGCAAATGCATTAAATGCAAAAACATTTAACAAAGCTATATATTTAAACATATCAAAATCCATGAAATGAAAGATTAAGGTTGCTATGAAAACTAAGTAATCCTCAGTACATGTAAATAATTGGTTAAATGTAATAACTGAATTAGCAATCCTCACTCAGTAAATAACTTCATTTGCACAAAAGCATTTAATTGTGGACTTTCTATGTGCTCATTATAGTGTTATCATCTTCTGAAGATACTAAGAAGAATAATACTGATAGTTTCTTTTTAAAAATTGGTTCATTCAATACGTGTTTACTGAAACACAGCCTCATATATGATTTGTAATGTTCACCTTTTTTGCATTCACAGTTTGAAGAGATTAAAAGATTCAGGAAATCACAACACAAGTTAACACAATTATTTCTATGGTAAATGTCTCACAGCGTCCCTAAGAATTTCCATAATTGTCATACTAGTCACTTGGTTGCCCTTCAGTCCTGTGCGGCTATTTGAGTAGAATCATTTTCTGATCTCAACACGTTCTTACGTTCTTTTGTGGCACAAAGTGCAATGTGGGGCTTGAACTCACGACCCCGAGATCAAGACCTGAGCTGAGATGGAGAGTCAGACACTTAACTGACTGAGCCACCGAGGCACCCCACATTCTTACATTCCCAATATATTTGTGAGGCAAAGTTCTCACTTGTTCTAGTAAGTGCCATCTTTCCTTGCTGTTAACTTGACATTAGTTTCTGACTTCTTACTTAGAACTTCCTTATTCCTACTCCAAATATCACATAACAACCAGCTTGGTCCTAAGTTTCATGCGACCTGTGATCTGCGTTACTGTAATGTTAATGTGTCTATTACACATTGTTCAAAATTTAGAGCACCCCCAGTGAAGTAGTCTGTGCTGCTGAATGGCTAAGAACCACAATTGCTAACATTTTTGAGTGGTGATTGATTATATGTTGGGTACTATTCAAAGCACTTAATATGTGTGATCATTATTTAGAATCTTCACAACACCCTATGAATAGGCACCATTTATCATCATTCCCATTTTACAAATGAGGCACAGAGAGGTTACATAACTTGCTCAGGTTTATACAGCTAATAAGTGGTAGTGGCAGGATTAGAACCCAGGTGCCTTAACTCTAGAGCCTGTACCCTTAGCCACTTTGCTGCAGTTATCTCCCGATGGTTCCTGACCTAAAGAAGTTCACAGACCAGAGATACAGACATCATTTATAATCTAATTGGGTACTGAATGTAACAGAGCAATGTACAGGAGGAGCACAGCAAAAGGGCTAGGGAAACGGACAAATCTTTCCAGGGATAAGAAACACCATTCAGTACTTCAAACATCCCACGTATAAATTTCCTAACAGATATAAATTAGATTTGCCCTAAGAATTATAGTGATAGAAAACTCAACACCCAAAACCCAAATAATCCAATTAAAAAATGGGTAGAAGACATGAATAGGTATTTTTCCAAAGAAGACATACAGATGGCCAACAGACACATGAAAAGATGCTCAACATCACTCATCAATCTTCAGGGAAATACAAATCAAAACCACAATGAGGTATCACCTCACACCTGTCAGAATGGCTAAAATTAACAACACAAGAAACAACAGGTGTTGGTGAAGATGCAGAGAAAGGGCAACCCTCTTACACTACTGGTGGGAATGCAAACTGGTGCAGTCACTCTGGAAAACAGTATGGGGGCGCCTCAAAAAGTTAAAAATAGAACTACCTTATGATCCAGCAGTCGTACTACTAGGTATTTACCCAAAGAATACAAAAATACTAGTTCGAAGGGATACATGCACCCTAACATTTAGAGCAACATTATCTCCAACAGCCAAATTATGGACACAGCCCAAATGTCCACTGACTGATGGATCGATACAGATGATGTGGTATATATATGCAATGGAATTACTCGGCCATAAAAAAGAATGAAATCTTGCTATTTGCAATGACATGGATGGAGCTAGAGAGTATTATGCTAAGGGAAATACATCAGTCAGAGAAAGACAAATACCATTTCACTCATATGTGGAATTTAAGAAGCAAAACAATCATAGGGGTAAAAAAGAGAAAGGCAAACCAACAAACAGACTCTTAACTATAGAGAACAAACTGATGGTTACCAGAGGAGAGGTGGGTGGGGGGATGGGTTAAATATGTGATGGGGATTAAGGAGCGTACTTGTGGTGACGAGCACTGGGTGTGTATGTTAAGTGCTGAATCACTAAATTGTACACCTGAAACTAATATTATACTGTATGTTAACTAACTGGAATTTAAATAAAAACTTTAAAAATCTGAAAAAAAAAAAAAGAATTACAGTGAAAGACATATGAGAATAGTGGATCTAAATTCACTTTCCAATTTCCAGGTCTACATAAAGGTACTCTTTACTCACATAATGCCTGTTTGCTACTTTTTAGGTACTTTCAAATAAGTTTTCAGGCGCCTGGGTGGCTCAGTCGGTTGAGTGTCTGACTCTTGATTTTGGCTCAGGTCATGAACTCACAGTTCTTGAGATCAAGCCCCGCATGGGGCTCTGCGTTGATAGCACAGAGTTTGCTTGGGATTCTCTCTCTCCTTCTCTCTCTGCCCCTCCCCTGCTCACATGCACACACACTCTTGAAAAAATTTAAGTAAATAAACTTGAAAAAATAAACTTGAAATAAACTTGAAAAAAATTAAGTAAAGTTTTTAGTATAGTGCCTTTTGTTTTCCTTCTAGTTTATGACATTTATTTAGGATTTCTTTAATGTCTCTCAATAAAGTGTCTCCATGAAGGTTTTACAAGCTTTTTGGTAGGTCAAACCCTTAATTAAGTATTTAAAATTCTTCTTAAATTGAGAAGGCTATCTTTTAAAAATGTTATATTCTGCTTGTTTCTGGTGTATAAACTACAACAGACTTTTGTTTTTATGTAATGGTTTTACAAAAAGTGCTATTTCATATGGTGCATTCTATTCAACAACACCAGTTCTCCAGTCAGAGAACATGGACTGCATTTGTGTTGTGCACCCATATTTGAATGAACCAAACATCTGCTTTGTGTATGTATGCCAAGCAAGAGGGGCGATGGGATAACACATCTGTAATTCTTTTTTTTTTTTTAATTTCAATTTATTTATTTTGAGAGAGAGAGACTGAGACAGAGAGAGAGGCAGAGAGAGAATCCCAAGCAGGCTCCGTGCTGTCAGTATAGAGTCCAACGAGAGGCTCCAGCTCATGAACTGTGTAATCACGACCTGAGTCAAAATCCAGAGTCGGATGTTTAAAGCCACCCAGGTGCCCCACATCATTTGTAACTCTATAATCACTCTGCACTTGCACTATTTCCATGTGATTTAAAGTATTCTCATGTTTATGCTATGACTTCAAGTGCAGTCTGAGCGCAAGATAATTTGAGCCCCCAAAAGGTTGCAAAATTGGGGAAGAAAACAGTGCAGCAAGAAGAATGCATCTTCCAAAAGGTAACTCTCTCATACCCCATCTCCACTACCACCCCCTATCAAATCTCTTCTTCCCTTGGTAAACACAATCAAGTGTCATTATGTTTTTTATATGACCTATATTTATGTACTTTCAAATTCTTATTTATTACTTAAACCTATTTTTATTGTTCAGTTTATGTATTTTTCTACCCATGAAATTTGTTTGGGTATCTTAGGTTGGGATAGAATGCACCCTAGTTTTTCCTACTAAAACTAATAAAAATAGTTCTATAATTTTTCAGAAGCACATAAAAGATAACAGATATATTCACTCAAGTACTGGTTCTATGAAATGTGTCACATCAGGAAAATTTCAACCAACTCATTCTTTGAAAAGTAATTTTCTTGAGATATAATGCACATACAACAGACTGTACTCATTTTTAATCATACGATTGGATGAGTTTTCACAAATGTTTAAAACTGTATAACTGCCATCATAATCAAGATACAGAATATTTACATCAATCCAAATCATTCCCTTGCATTCTTTTGCAATCAACCCCAATATCACCATAGTTCTAGGCAATCACTGATCTACTTTCTATCACTACAGATTAGATTTGACTTTTCTAGAATTTCATATGAATAAAATCATACAGTAGGTACTGTATGTTCAGCATACCATTTTTTATATTCATCCATACTGTATGTATCAATAGCAAAGTGCCAAGTAGTGTTCAATTGTATGAATATGCTACAAATTGTTTACTCATTCACCTGTTGATATGCCCTTGGGGTGTTTCCAACTATGGTTATGAAAAAAAATTGTCATGAATATTTTGCACAATCTCTGTGCAGATGCACGTTTTATCTTTTTTTATGAATTTTTTTAATGTTTATTTTTGAAAGAGAGACAGAAAGAGACAGAGAGACAGAGTGCAAGCAGGGGAGGGGCAGAGAGAGAGGGAGACACAATATCCGAAGCAGGCTCCAGGCTCTGAGCTGTCAGTACGGAACCTGATGCAGGGCTCGAACTCACAAACTGAGAGATCATGACCTGAGCTGAAGTCAGCCACTTAAACGACTCAGTCACCCAGGCGTCTCTTCATTTATCTTGAGTACAAAATTAGTAGTGGAATTGTGAGGCTAGATGGTAAATATATGTCTAACATTATAATAAATTGCTGAACTTTTCCAAAGTGACTATATCATTTTACATTCCCACTAGCCATGTATGAGGTTCCAATTGTTCCACATCTTCCCCAACACTTGCTATTATCCACCTTAAATTTTAGCTAACCTAATGGGCATGTAGTGGTATCTCATTGTGATTTTTAACGTGCACAATTTTCCTGATGACTAATGATATTAAGCATATTTTCACATGCTTCTTAGCCATCATCAATCTTACATGTTTAGATTATTCATCTTTCTATTATCGAATAAATTTTTAAGAATATTATTTTGGATAAAGTCCTTCACCAAGTATATTTGATTCTCA
Organism: Acinonyx jubatus; assembly: GCF_027475565.1. NCBI lineage: Eukaryota > Metazoa > Chordata > Mammalia > Carnivora > Felidae > Acinonyx > Acinonyx jubatus. The sequence continues at coordinate 117,006,031 of NC_069386.1, read as the reverse complement.
TTATTCTGGGTAGTTATATTCTATGACGTCATCGTGAACAGTGAATTAGCAAATACTGAACTCCTACGGGACATACCGGGCTAGGTTCCTGACAGGCTCTATTCACAACATTTTAGTCAACCAGTCAATACATAACCTCATTTGTTTCAGCTTAAAGACAACTTATTTAATATGTTTAATACCTATTGCTGATTCGTTAACTCCCAGCCAACAGCACTATAACTCATGCCTGGATGAAGCTTATCTCACGCATGTATTTTCTCCATCAGGCACCATTATAACCTTGTATTTAGGAACACTAGATGGCACTTCAGCATTGTGCTTTGGGGGCCATTCTAAATTGCAAAATCATCAACAAAAAGAATAAAAATGCAAAATAAGTGGCACAAAACAGGCCATGAAAATGACACTTGTTTACAGTATGGAAACTAGAACAAGAAGGCAGGCAGCACCACCTTGTTTGATGCCAGCTGGGAGCACTCATGTAGGGCAACTCAAAACTTCTGCCACCCTGCACACGTCCACAAACGATCATGAAAGCACCACAAATACCTGATTTGGGGGTTTTAATTTTAGCGAACAGGTGAATTTGCAAACACAGAATCCATGAATGAGGATCAACTACATATGTATTGCAAATATATTATCCCACTCTGTGATCTGTCTTTTCATTTTCTTAAAAAAAATTTTTTTAAACGTTTATTTATTTTTGAGACAGAGAGGGAGACAGAGTATGAATGGGGGAGGGTCAGAGAGAGAGACACAGAATCTTAAACAGGCTCCAGGCTCTGAGCTGAGCTGTCAGCACAGAGCCTGATGCGGGGCTTGAACTCACAGACTGCGAGATCATGACCTGAGCCGAAGTCGGACACTTAACCAACTGAGCCACCCAGGCGCCCCTGTCTTTTCATTTTCTTAACAGTATCTTCTGAAAAGCGGAAGATTTTGATTTTGAAGAAGTACAATTTATCAAGTTTTTGCTTTATGGTTTATGCTGCTTGTGTTATTTAAGAAGTCTTTGGCTACCCCAAGGATGTGAAGATTTTCTCTCATGCTTTCTACTAGAAGTTTTACAGCTTCAGGTTTTACATTGACATCAGTCACCTATTTTGAGTTCATTTTTTCATGTTACGAGGTAAGGGTCAAGGTTAATTTCTTCCCACAAAGATATCCACATGTTCTAGCATTATTTGTTAAAAGACTTTCCTTGAATTATTTTGGTACTTTTATCAAAAACCAAATGACCACATATATATGGGTCTATTTCTGGATTCTACTCTGTTCTATTCATCTCTATGTCTATCTTTCTGTCAAAACTACACTGTCCTAATAACTGTACTTTACAATAAGATTTGAAATTAGGTTGTGTAAATTCTCCAACATGTTTTTTTTCAAAATTGTTCTGGTTATTAAGTGCTTTGCACTTCCTATATAAATTTTAGAATCATTCAGCTTTCAATTTCAAGAATGCCTGGTAGGATTTTGATTGGACTGCATTAAATAAATAGATCAGTCTAAGAGGCACCTGGGTGGGTCAGTCAGTTAAGTATCTGACTCTTGAGTTCGGCTCAGGTCATGACTGCACGGTTGTGAGACTGAGCCCCATGGCATCAGGCTCTGAGCTGAGTGTGGAGTCTGCTTAAGATTCTCTCTCTCTCTCTCTCTCTCTCTCTCTCTCTCTCTGCGCCCCTCCCCCATTTGCACTCGCTCTCAAAATAAACATTTAAATAGATCAGTCTAGAGAGAACAAATATAACAATATTCAGCTTTCTGATACATAAACATGGTATGTATCTTTATTTACTTAGATCTTAGATTTCTCTCAGCAATGCTTTGTAGGTTTCAGTATATATGTCCTACACATACTTTGCTAAATTTTACCCCTAAGAATTTCATGGTTTCTGAGGTTATAAATTGTATTTTTTACCAAAATGAACTTACCTATTGTTCACTGCTAGTATATAGAAGTAAAATTGCTTTTTATATCTTGATTTTGTGTCCTGGAACCTTGCTTTATTTCACTTATTAGTTTTAGTTGCTTTTTTTGTAGATTCCTTAGATTTCCATGTAAATAATAGTATCATCTTTGAATAAAGATGGTTTCGCTTCTCTCCCAATCTATAGACCTTTAATTTCTCTGTCTTTCCTTATTTTACCAGTTACGATCTTTGGTAAAACATCAATTAAAAATGCTAAAAGCAGGGGCAGCTGGGTGGCTCAATTGGTCAAGGGTCTGACTCTTGATTTCGGCTCAGGTCATGATTTCATGGTCATGGGACTGAACCCCATGTTGGGCTCTGCACTGAGTGTGGAGCCTGCTTGGGATTCTCTTCCTTCATCTCTGTCCCTCCAATGCTTGTGCTTTCTCTCTCTCAAAACAAACAAACAAACAAACAAACAAACAAACAAACTTTTTTAATTGCTAAAAGCAGATATCCTTGCCTTGTTCCCAGTTTCAGGGAGAAAGCACTCAGTCTTTCATGACTAAGTAAGATGATAGATGTTTTTTGCATATCATATAGATTTTAACAACAGGTATAAGTCCAAAATGCTTATTATCTTCCCTATGGTTTGTAGCAGAAAGACTGAATTTTCAGAAAAGGAAAGGGACTAAAGATTGCTCAATTTTAGGAGAGAATGAAGAGAAGCATAGCTCAGAGTACGGACTACTCATCATCTTATTTGTACTATCAAGTCTCATCAAATTAAAAAAAAACCAAAAACCTCTCTTGTATTTTTAGTCAGAAAGAAAATGGAACATTTAAACTCCAAAACCACTTCTAAAATAAGATACTTTAAATAAGATACTATAGAGTTCACATCACCAAGAATTTTTTTTATTTTTATTTTACTTTGAGGTTGGTAATTTGGCAAAATGTAGCATTATGAATTCTGGCAGGTAATCAAATACATTTATATTTCATATTCACCTTAGATACACATAAAAAGTGAAGAAATGCTCATTAGTGTTTATGAAGTGACTTGAGAATCTGAAGACATAAAAATCCTAAAAATGTGAGAAAGGTTAGTCTTAGTAAAATTTAGATGAAAATTACAGTTGACCCTTGAACAATGTGCTAACCCCACAGGCAGTCAAAAATCTGTGTATAACTTCTGAGTCCCCCAAAACTTCATTACTAATAGACTACCACTGACCAGAAGCCTTAACAGATAACATAAACAGTCAATTAACATATATTCTGTATGTTATATGTATTAAATATAGCATTCTTACAGAAAAGTGAGCTAGAGAAAAAATGTTGTTAAGAAAATCATAAGGAAGAGAAAATACATTTTCAGTACTGTACTATAAAAAATCCATGTATAAGTGGACTCTGGCAGTTCAAACCTGTGTTGTTCAAGAGTCAACTATACTTAACTTTTCTGAGCATTGTTAATTGGCAATATTACCTAGCTTTTCACAAGAGGGCAGCAAGAAACTTTTTAGTGTAATGAAAGTCCTATTTGAAAGGTATGATGGAATTTCAAGCCAGTATATAATTATTAGGGCAATCTGTAAAAACCTTATGAACACAAAGCTGATAAAGATTCAGTAAGTCCTATAACTTGTTCATCTGCCTTTACAAGAGTTTATTATGTTACCAAGGCAAGTTACCTGTAACATAAATATTTGATCCCTCCTTCAAAGACTGTATTTCAGTAATACAGAAGATATTCTAAGAATGTTTATAGCAGACCAAAATAACAAATAAAAAAACATTACGACAAATTATGATTAAGGACCATAAGACAGGGAAAAATTAAGTGCTACAGAAGCCCCCATATGGAAAGAGCACTACTAAGGACTAGAAAATTCACAGCACTATGCCTGAATTGGGCCTGAGGTGTGAATAAGATATAGGCAAGTGGAAAGGAAGGACAAGGCATTCTAGAAGGCAGGCACAGAAAAGGACAAGACATAGGGTACTTTTGCAGGAGAGAAATGAGGTATAACATTTAGAAATCCTCATAGATAAATATTCAGAGGAAGGTATATGGCCTAGAAGTACAGGTTCCCAGAAGTGTGAAAAGTAATGAAGCTAGAAAGGGCTGTTGGATAAATGTAAAATATGATGTTTAATTTTTAAAAACTGTGCAGGATGGGATTTGATAACAGAAAAACTTAGAATTTTTAGTTGATTTTTAAGTTCAGTATGAGCCAACTCTGGGAGATGTAAGTGCTAACCAACAAACACAAATCTTAATTTCCATTAGTAGAAGCAGTTTCCAGATCAAAGGAAACAATACTGTAGTGCTCAGGAATCGGTCCACAGAGTGCTATATCCAATTTTCATTGTCATATTTTAAGGAAAATGTTGATAAATTAGAATCTTTATCTAAAGAAAGGCAACCAGAATGGTTACTGCCATAACAGGAAGTTAATGACAATGCTGGTCTTATTTACTTCTATCTTTCCCTTTCAAGCCTGCATTATCGTCTGTATCCCCATTCTAGGCAATGGAAGCCCATCCACTGAGTCGTCTCACTTAGAAGCCTGGGAAAGATCATCCTGGGTCTCTTCCTTCACTCTCATCTTGAACTGGTGACTGAATCCTGTTGATTCTCTCGTGCAAATATCTCGTATCAGTCCCATTTTCTGCCTCACCACTGCCTTACTTGAGGTCTCCATCTTGCCCCTGGATTCTTAGTGATAACCTAACTGATCTCCCAGTCTCAACTTTACTCTTTCACAAAACCATTCTCGACCTACGGCAACTGAACAGGGAGAGCAGCTGTTTATTTTGGTGTTGAAAGCAAAAATAATAGGCTCTGTAACTCTCTTGGTTAAAAAGAATATTTGAGATCACCTAATCTAAGCTCCCACCTAATTCCAAACAGCATCTTAGTAACATTCCAGAGCTGGTTGAAGAGCTTTGTCCAACTAAGCATTCCCAGTGATAGGGAACTTGGTATTTTTTGAGAGTCCATTTGGAAAGTTCTTCCTTAATACTGTGGCAAAAAAACAAAACAAAACAAAACCCACACCCCCAAAAAACCTCTAACTTTTCCCCATTTTTCTTAACTCTGTCCACTGGAACAGGGCATGGATAAATGCCCCAGGGTTAGTCGATGCAGACAAAACGGGATGTAATGGGTCTAATCAAAAGTAAGGAAAAATAGGGGAAGTGTTAGGGGACAACTAAGTCAATAGACAACTGTTCCCTGAATACTTTAAGAGCAATAAAATGAAGCCCCTCACATCTGCCTTGACACTAGGATTCTGTTCAAACCCAAAGGGTTTATAGAAATTGTACATTTCTTTTGTGCTTGCAGATATTCAGTATTTCTTCAGATGGAACACACAATAAGGAGAAATAGCATGTGATTCTATAGCCAAACATGGGCGATCCATTAAAAAGACAAGTGACAGCTCAACCCTCTCTCCAGGAACATTTGTCACCTACGCCTTTATCCTTCAGGGATTTGAGTTGAATGACATTTGCTGTAGGTTGATAATTAGTTTTTCTTTCTTTCTTTTTCTTTTTTTTAAAAAAAGCATAGGAGGCCAATGTTGGCTTCTTCCCCAGGAGAGACACTAGCCTGAGTGGTTTTGGGAATATATGCCTTGATCAGATTTGCACTATGACTCCTGAATGCATGAGCCATCCCAGCAACACCTGCTCTCCTGACAGGCCACCCGGCACTTGCAGCAAAAGGATCCATCAATTCCACTCTCCCCAGAGAGATCACCCAGACCTAGTGTTAAATGTACAGTTCAGTGCCAAGTTAAAAAGTAAAATTCCATCCACCAAAACCTACCAGTTACCAGAGGTCAACTTAACACAGAATTTAATTTTTTTCCAACTGAACTGCAATTGAACTAAATAGTTAAAAAAAAGAACCACCTATATCAAAGGAGGAAAGATGGGAAGGAATGAAATTCCTTAATCAAATTCAGTCACCAACATACTGCTTAAGGGCTTGATTTGGGGTTCTATTTCTCATCACAGGGTGGAAATACAATTGCTTCCTATCCCAAAACTGTGAATTACTTATTTTGGATTATAGTAAGTTTGGGCAAGCGAGTTTCCTAAAACAAAACTGAAAATACATAACCAATCACATTTTAATTCAAAGTAGTTAGCTTCCTTTTCATATGGAGAGTTAGACATCTTTTATTTTTGGCCTATTCATACACATTTTCCCTTTTGGTTTCCACTTATTTTCCTAGTGAACATTATTTAGCTTTGCTTCTCTAAATGTTACAAGAGCCAGTTTCTGTCCTTCCAATCACCTATTTCACCTATTTTTAACAATTACGGTATATTTTTAAATTTAAAGTTATACATGTACATGTTTCAAACATTCATTCTATAAGGTTAAGAAAATCTATAATTCACCTTTAACTCCTCAGTGGTAACCATTTGACCCTGTTTAGTTATTTTATATTACCTCTATGTCTCTACATGATTAAATAACACACTTATACTATTTCCTGATTTTTTAATTTGAGGACATTATCTGTTGACTTCCCCTAATATAAGTGATGATTTAGCGCCTTTCCCCACCTCCACCTAAATTCTTCACAATACATGTGCAAGCATCCCCTCTCCTATCCTGTTATATATTCTAAATTTACTTAGATTGATATTCATGTTCCACATTATTATGCTTATATAAATGTTACTTATAGCTAAGTCATGTAATAAACTAGGATTACCTTTCCTTTCTTGCATATTTTTTGTTTTGCTTGGGTCTTTTATTTGCAAGTAATCTCTACACCTAAAGTGGGGCTCGAACTTACAACTCTGAGATCAAGAGAGCTGTATGCTCCACCAGCTGAGCCAGCCAGGTGCCCCTTTTCTGGGTTTTATAATCTGCTTGGTTTTCTAGGTACTTATCTCTAATTCAACCTCAGAGTATGTCTGCCTGGTGTCTAAATCTTAAGATATTGAGATATGTCTTATAATTTATCAATTTCATCTTCCTAAAAAAGTCTCCAATATGGTCTTTCCTCTGTGCCTGTACACAACAATCACCTGGAGATTTCTATTCTCTCACCTTGGGGAGCTCCTATTCTCTATATTCCATGTCATCTTCTTTCTTGGCTTATTCCCTCATTTGTGTGGTGCATGACTTCCAATAGTTCATAGGAGTCTATGGGAGGTCAATTGTTTTGGATCTGCCATGTCCAAATGTGTCTTTATTTCATCTTTTCACTTGAGTTGGCATCCTAGGTTGAAAATACTTTTCCCTCCGAATTTTGAAGCCATTGTTCCAATGGTCTCCAATGTTGAAGACATTCTGATTCTCATCCTTTGAAACCTGTTTTTTGTCTGTCTTCTCTGGAAGCTTCTAAGATCTTATCTTCTTCCCCAGAGTTCTGAAATTTCATGATGATGTGCTTGGAGCAGGTTTATTTTCATCTATTTTGGTTGCACCTGTCAAGACCTTTCAGACTGGAAACATAGGTCTTTCAATTTGGGGAAGTTTTCTTAAGGTATTTCATTAATGATTTCTATTTCCCCTTTTTTCTTTCTGGAACTCTTATCAGATTTTTGGTTCTGACAGATTGGTTCTCTTTTCTTTGTTTTTCTTTTTTGTTCATGTCCTTTTGCTCTACTCTATTTCCTTAACTTCAATTCTAACAATTTTTGTTGAATTTTTCATTTCTATTATATTTTTAATTTCCATGACCTCCTTCCTATTCTCCGTATAGTCCTTTTTAATAGCATCCTGTTATTATGTTTGCAATATCTTCTTCTGAGTATATTAATAGAATAGTTTTGCATAGTCTGTTTTCTGAGCTGATTTTTTTCCATTTGTTGCCTTTTTTTTTTTTTTTTTTTTAATTTTCTATGTCAGGGGCTTTTCTCAGATGTTAATAACCTTTCACTGTTTTTTCATAGGTAAGAACACGGGACTAAAAAGCTGCTTGAAAGGCTGCTTCAGAGTATAGAAGTTGGGCTTGTTGACTGTGAACTTCACTGCAGTATGACCAAGCTGTTTAGTTGTAGAACTTCCAATGTCAGTGCTTTTACTCTTCTTGGGCTGGTCAGATTCCACTCTACCAACTTCCTGATTAGAGGACGAAGGCCCAGTCGTGGAGGGCGGGGTGGTCTCAGCACAAAGTGTGCATAATTTACTACATTTTTAGTATAGAAATCCCATCCTCCAGTGATCTGTATCCACCAGTTGAGGAATCACTTTAATTTACCTTTTTTTAGAAAATAAAGCTCCAGTCTTTTGTGGGGTAGAATAAAGCAGGCAATCTGGGCATCTGACCCCTTCTTAAACAGACTTTAATGAATCCTCCTTATTTAAACTATCTTCCCTGTCCACCAGATAACAATCTTCAGCCTTTTTATTGTGAGATATGAATTGGCTTGTTCTTGGCTTTCCAAATTTTAGGATTGTTTTTCTTAGGTCTGCTAGGTTCATAAAAATACTAGCCTCCAAAATGTTGTGGCTGTTGTCCTCTATCCTTTACTCTCCTTGAGAGCTTTTACCTTTCTTTAAAAAAAATTGTTGTAGTAGGGTTTGGGAAGGGAAGAAAAGCACATGTATACATTTAAACAATCATAACCTGGAAGCACTCTCTTCCCAAATTTATTGTTCACTATAGATACTTTCCAGCTTTCTCCATGATTTTGACAGTTTTGTCAGCCTCCCTAGTCCTATCTTGGTTTTGGTTTTGCCTTTACACTTGTAATGTTAGTTATAGTCTTTCTAAAGAGTAAGAGACAGTGGATAGTTTCTGAAAAAGTAGCAATGGAGAAAAGAATGGGTAAGTACCTATCTGTTCTCTGATTGCCTTAAAGGCTGTTTCCATTTCTTATTCTGTAAACATAAAGAGTCCCATCTATTCAATAGGCATTTGCACAATACTGTTTGGGTTTTTTTTAGTGGATTTATTTAAGCCAGCATATAGTTGGGTCTTGATTTTCTTTTTCTTTCTTTTCTTTTCTCTTTTTCTTTTCCCCTTCCTTCCTTCCTTCCTTCCTTCCTTCCTTCCGCAATCTCTAAGCCCAATGTGGGGTTCGAATTCATGACTAGGAGATCAAGAGTCCCATGCTCTATTGACTGAGCCAGCCAGATGCCCCTGCACAATAATACAAAAATAATATAAAGCATGGTCCCTAACAGAAAGAGTCTTAAAATTTAGCTGGGAATACAAGCATAAATAACAGGTGAATACTAAAGGAAGTTAGGAACAGGAAGGCTCAATGTGGCTAAAAAAAAAATTAAAAAAAAAAACCCAACACTTCAAGAAAAATAAAATGGTTAGAAGAGAGAATCATAAAGGAAATGAGCATTCAATGGGATTCAGAGGTTAGGAAAGCCACCTTCTATCCACATTCATGCTCTGTCTTCTGATTATAATCAGATTTTTCCTTAATTTTAAATATTTGTTAAAACTTATTGATTAAATAACAGTTATTAAACCCCTTTCTGTAAAGAAGCCAACAGAAGTTTTGAGGGACATTTATAGCTAAGTCAATCACTGGCTCAGACTGTATTGCCAAGGTGGTGAATGCTAGTTAGCCAACTGCAAAAGTTACAGGAGTAATCTGCTTTGAGAAAAATAAACATCTATTACAAAAAAAATGAGGCGTGCTGGGTGCCTGGCACCTGGTTGGTAAGGTAGAGCATCTGATTCTTGATCTCAGGGTCCTGAGTTCAAGCCCCACACTGGGCATGGAGCCTACTTAAAAAACAAAACAAAACAAAACAAAACAAAACAAAACAAAACAAAACAAAAACTATTCATGAAGCAAAATGAAAGTGTTTAATTTGCAAGATTTAACTTTACACAAAACTTTTACTCACTGTGCCAATTATTCATTTATTGCCTCAGCTCCTAACTCACCTTTCTCTGCCCTGCTCTGTGATACTAGAGCTGGACCTTTGCAGTAGGCTACATTCCTCCTGTCAGCTGGCTGCATGTTAAGCTTGTCAATAGAGAGGGTACTGGTGGGAGACTGCAAGGCTGAAGCGGAAAGAAAGAACTTTTCCTCCTTTTTACAGTGTATGGTTTTTCTCCACGGTGACAAGCAGGCTGGCATGTGAGGGTCCCAGCACTATTCACCTTGCTAACTGTTGTTCAGTTTAGTGGCGGGGTTTCCCTCCAGCTGAAGATTACTTACCATCCCAGGGTGGCTCCTCCTGTAATTCACCAGCAGAGTACCCTCGGGCAGTGGGCAGCACGTTCTGGAGGCAGCCATGTCCGCTCTCCAGAGGTCTGAATCTCAGCCTTGTGGGGATCTCCTTTAAGTTTCTGACTTCCCTATGGTTCACTCTCCTTCAGCCATGGGAGAAGTAGTTTTCTGCAGCTTCTACCTCTGCACTCTTTAGAGTCTTCTTCTACCCCTTTCATCTAGTTAATGATTTAACAATTCTTTAAAAATTTCCCTTTTCGAGTAACTCCTCACTGGATTCTGGCTGATACAGTCACCCCAAAAAAACAAATAAACAGAACACATATGATACCAAGTAAAGTCAATTCCCAAATCCTAATGTTAAAAAATGAATTCTAGAAATTACTATCATAAATCTAGACAAATTCCCCAACATCAAGTCTGAATAAGACAACCGTAAATGTAAGGTTACCCAAACCATGAGTACTTACCACTGAAGAACAAGAGTAAAGAACCAACTATGTCAGAGAAACTTTTAGATTTTGTTGTGATAAAATTACAAGATTAGTGGCTGACAAGAACCCAATAGATGAAAGAACCTGATTATAAGAAAGCATTTAATAGTGCTTCTCCTGGCATCTTCCTTGCAAAATTAATTAAAACTAGCCAGGATATATGAGTCTCATGAATTGAAAACTGGCCTCAAGACCGCAAGGAGTGATTATAAACTGCCTTAAATCACATTGAGGAAAGTGTCTGGTAAAATGTCCAGAGAGTATTAGATTGGTTATAATCTAGTATTTCCATTAGTGCTTGGGAAAGAAAAGAGTAAGTTAATTAATGTTTAGTAGACATTAACTAGAAGGGATTTGTAAAAACTAATATGGTCTAAAGTATAAAAGTTTTAGAAAAGTGGGAAAGATGTACAAAAGGTAAGCTCTTTCCCTTTATTACAAATAATATAAAAAGCAATTTTCACCCACTGATCTCAAAACTTCCATACGCATGTGGGACTACATATAGTTGACAGAAAAGAATCAGAGGTTTTAATCTGGGCTAACTAAGAACAGCAACACCTTGGGGGACCTAATTCCTTTCATTCTATAGAGATTATAAATTCATGGAGAGAAGAGTGTTTGGGTCTATAAATAATCCTTTGCATAGCTACATCACACAGCAGCTTGAGTTAATGCCAGAATTTCCTTTCCATGTGGATTTGTAGATTTACGAATATACAAAAGAGACAAAACAGGAGAAGTAAAAGCAGCAATAACACTAGCAGCCAAATTGAATTTTTTTGTAGATAAAGATATCACTGATGCTTTAATAAAGAGATTGCCTAAGCTCAGAAGTGTTCTTGGCTTTTTCTTCCTTTGCTTACCTTCCTGGCACCTATGTGTCAGGTATTGGGGACCCAGTGGAGAACAAATCAGACACTCTAACAAGTAAATGCAATACTGAGTTAGAGTATGGGGAAGTAGATATTGCTGGTAGAACGTTTACCATGAGATGAGCATGGGAGTGAAAGCAGGAATAACCTAGTCTAGCAATCAGGTATGGCCTTCCAAAGGAACTGACATTTAAGCTAAGCCTGGAGTTCACTATGTGGACTCCTTCTCAAGGGAAGGAGTTGTCAATGCTAATATCTTGCAATGGGACAGAAGATGGTCTGGGGCTTGTTCTCAAATTGCCATCATCCAGTCAAAAGAGGTCCCAGTGTCTATTTTTCTTGAGAAATTCAGGGCTCTAAAAATGGTAGCAAGTCACAATTAAGCCAGGAAAAGCCTTGATTAAGCTCTTCCTCCAGCTAAACCCATACAGATACAGTATGCTTCATGTTTCTTTCTAGCAGTTAGCTAGGTAGGCAGAAGACAAGTATTGACCTTAAGAAGTGACATTCATGGCAGTGCTAAGCAGTCCTCAGAAGAGCACCCAGGGCCAGGACCAAAGGCCTTCCCTAGTTACCATGGTCAGAGGACTTAGGCCATGTTCAGCAGACAAGTTTAGAAGCAGAGGCTTTGCAATCACACAGGCCTGAGTTCTAGTCCTGGGCTCCATCATTCAGTACCTTGGGCAAGTGATCCCCTCTTTCTTCATCTGTACAGTGAGGATAATAACAGTAGCTACAGCCCACAGCAGTGGTATCAAGATATCGATAAGGAACTGAGCAGAGCACCAGTCACACGTCAGGAAATGTAAGTTGCTGATGTCAATAATAAACAAGAATATACGTGCATATGTGGGGTATATCTATACATAGCAGAAGGATAGACATGTTTATTAAACAATTTAGCTAAGTTAAAGTGATGTCTTAGAATGTCCCATGGGCAAACAAGACAGAACAGGTTGAAAGCAAGTATCTCCCAGCCCCAATCAGTACTTTTATTTGCATTCTCTATTCTGGTTAATAAAACCAATCAAAAACTACTCAAGTTAGAAACAGAGTTATCCAAAACACCTGCATCACTGTATCTTTTAAAACTGATCTCACTGCTTCTAGTGGTCTATCAGTCATGAATACCTGTAATGTGCCAGACACTAAGAAGAGAGGGAGAGAAATACAGTGAAGAACAAGTCAACAGCTTCTGCTCTCAACTATCAGAGTACTCGTCCTAACAAGAGGTCAACTGACCTCCCTACTTACCATTCTTCAGTGGCCACACAGAGCCTTCAGGATAATACCCTGGCTTATATGCACAATCAGGCTACTTCTTAGTTTTCTTTTTTTAACTTCTTTCTTTCTTTCTTTCTTTCTTTCTTTCTTTCTTTCTTTCTTTCTTTCTTTCTTTCTTTCTTTCTTTCTTTCTTTCTTTCTTTCTTTCTTTCTTTCTTTCTTTCTTTTTTAGAGAGAGACAGACGGACAGAGAGAGAGCGGGGTAAGGGCAAAGAGAGAGGGAGAGAGAGAATCTTCAGCAGCCTCCAGGCTCAGCATAGAGCCCTACACAGGGCTCGATCTCATGACCCTGAGATCATGACCTGAGCCGAAATCAAAAGTTGGACGTTTAACCGACTGAGCCACCCAGATGCCCCTCCTTCTTGGTTTTCCATCCTCATCTCCGAACTGCTTACTCAGCAGTCCCCCAAACACAGCATGCCTTTTGCTTTCACCATTGCTCACGCCCAGACTACCTTACCCATTCTCTGTGCAGCAATCACCACCCTCATTGCTCACTGTCCATCCGTAAAGACTGTTTAGGATTACTTCCTCTGACCCCGTCTGAGATAAGTACCCCTCCCTAGTGCTCTCTAATAAACTGCAATCTCAAGGACAAGAGCGTTCTTTTTCTCTATAACCCCATGCTCAGCAGACTATATGCATATATGAGGCAGTCACTCATTTATTGAATGATTAAGTTAAAAAAAAAACAAAAACACAGTTACTATTAACTTAGAAACTCTTAAACATGAGTCACTATTCTGACATCTGAGCAGAGCTTAGCCTTGATTGGGTATCTTCAGAAGCACTGCCTGTCTTCTCAGGTCATGATCTCATGGTTTGTGAGATTGAGCCCCATGCCGGGTTCCTGCACTGGCAGTGCAGAGCTTGCTTGGAGTTCTCTCTCTCCCTCTCTCTCTCTGCCCCCTCCCCCATTCTCTCTCAAGATAAATATTAAAAAAAAAAATCTTTAGAAATACTTAAAAAAAGAAAAAAAAGTACTGCCTGTCTTAAAAAACAATGGTTCCTAACCTTCTATAGAGGGCTCAGACTGGTAGACACAGGTAGCTGTCTACACATAGCCATTTCCTCACTCAATCTTTGTTAACAAAACCCTAGTTTTATTCAGGTAAAGAGTGAGCGTGTACTCAGGGGAGACTCGGCTCCTTGCCAGTTCCAAGGATGAGCCACTATTAGTCCATCTAAACTAATCACGCTAGTCTCACTTCTCTTGACAACGATTAGTTTAGGCATAGGTATGTGACCAAAACTGTTCAATGGCATGTAAGGGGAAATTGCTTCAGAGCTTCTGGTCTTTTTCTCACTGACAAGAAGAAGCACAGAGGGAAAACTATTTCCCTTTCTTAGGATACTGCTGTCATCCTGTGATGTCAAAAACTGTAGCAGCCATCTTGAATATGATGGAAACCAACCTAAGGTGGGGGGGGTATCCAACCCACTGAAGGTGACACAGCAGAAAGATGGAACTAACAGGGGTCTCTGGTAATAATGTTAAGTCACTAATTAACCAACCTTAAAAATGAAGTACCTCTGGACTTCTTGTTATATGGAACATCTTTATCCTTTAAGCCACTGTAGTTGGGTTTTTCTGCAATTTACAGACAAAAGCATCCTAATCAATAGAGAGTGTATTAGTTTTCTGGGGGCTGTTGTAACAAACTATCACAAAGTGAGTGGCTTAACCATCAAAAACTTATGGTCTCACAGTTCTGAGGTTAGATGTTTGAGATCAAGGTGTCGAGGGGTTCCTTCCTTCTGAGGGCTGTGAGGAAAGGATCTGTTCCAGGTCTGTCTCTTTGGCTTTTAAGATCACTGTCTTCTCCCTGTGTCTCTTCACATCATCGTCCCTCTATGTGTATCTGTCTCTGTGTCTAAATTTCTCCCTTGTATAAGGATACCAGTCATACTGGATTAGGACCCACCCTAATGACCTCATTTTAACTTGATTACCTGCATAAAGACCCTATCTCCAAATAAGGTCACATTCTGAAGTACTAGGGATTAGGATTCTGACATATCTTTTTTAGGGGCACAGTGATAGCTACTGATACTCTCAGCAGAGAAATATACATGTACAAGCACAAACATACGATTTTGTTTATAATTTCAGGAGATCCAGGGACCCTTAGGTTAAGAACCACAGCTACTGTATCTTCCTGAACAAGACAAATACCTGGGCATTAACTACACATGTACAGAAGCTGAAATCAGTAATTGCCTAGGCAGTATAATGCATTATAATGCAGGTAATTCTAAGGGTACTGTGTTACGTATCTACAAAGGCAGGAAAGAGATATTTTATTGAGTGAACGTTATGCTAAGATCACTAGAAAGCTTTAGGAATGGAAGTTACCAAGAGTCTTCTCTTAAAGGGATAAAGTCAAAATTCTTTATTTTATTTAAAATTTTTAGGGATTATTTGGGTAAATTCTAACCTCAGAATTTCTAGCATTAAACTTTTGTTATAATTAAATGACAATACACAATCAATACTGAAAATTATTAATACAAAAAGAAAACACATTTTATTGCATAAATCTGTTAATGTTAAAATAAGGCTTAAAACTTAAAATAATTGAGATCCAACCAATGGAAATACAGAGCCTTTAAAATGCTTGCTTCCATGGTCCCAGAAAACCTGTATTGTCAGTAAGGCTGGAAGGAACTCTGGAGCTCAGAAAAATGGCAGGAAACAAAAGTTAGAGAGAAGAACTGGAAGGAAAACTAGAACCATCCAAGTGCAACATCAGTGTAACTTGCAACATGTGCGGTACTAGAAAATTCTGAAATTTTGTGCTATTTGACTTTCAGGAGCATTCAAATTCAAAATCATTAAGGGTTGTTTCTGAACTGTGGCAATCAGATTAAATAAGTTTGATTTCTGCTCTCTAGAGGTAAATAACTTAAGGTAGCAGTAATGATGGCAAATAGACACTTTCCTTCTTACCATTAAAGATTGCTGTAAATCTATGTTAAATTTAAAGTGAAGTGCAGAAGGACAAATCATTAAAATTTTGATCATCAAGATACCTCTGAAGTTGAAACAAAGAATTGGGAGTGTTTGCAAAACCATCTGGCAAATAATGGACAGAGTCCTTAATTACCAAGACTAAGAAGTACATTTTTTCTTCCATCAGAAATCTTCAGAGTCAAGTGTAGAACCCACACAGAATGATAAGAAAAATGTAACTCTGCCTAGGGGATAGGGAGACACTACATCCCTAGGGAGAGAGTGGGATTTGAAATAGCCTTGGAGGATAAGTATATTTTCCAGCTTATACTGGAGAGAAAACTAGGTTGGTGTTAAGAAAGACCTTTTGTGAAAGCCTGAGGAATCTGAATGTTACCTTATACATAATACCCAAGGAGCCAAAGAACTTCAAAAAAAATTTTTTTAAATGTTTATTTATTTTTGAGAGAGAGACAGAGACGGAGTGTGAGTGGGGGAGGAGCAGAGTGAGAGGGAGACACAGATCCAAAGCAGGGTCCAGGCTCTGAGCTGTCAGCACAGAGCCCAATGCGGGGCTCGAACCCACAAACCGTGAGATCATGACCTGAGCCAAAGTTGGATGCTTAACCAACTGAGCCACCCAGGCACCCCGAGGAGCCAAAGAACTTTTATTAGCAGGAACAGGACATAATTAGCTTCATTTTTAAAGAAATATTTGTGGTAGCAGAGGACAGACTTCCTCACTGTTGACTATGGCAACTAACAATGCCACACACCTAACAGATGCTCCATTAATACTTGTTGATAGATTTACTGACGGAAGCCTTATGAAAGAATTATCAGAATATGTAGATTGACATATAAACAAAGGTTAGTCCAAAAAGCCAACACAAGGTATTTATCTACAAAAACAAAAGTATTTAGGGTTTGATGCCTGTGTTCTGATACTGCTCACAAAGGGGTAGTAAGTATTATGATTTGTAACCAAATGATGCCAATTCTTCTTTTTCTACATTAATATGACTTTATCTGGCTTAAGATAAAACAAAGCAAATCAATAACCCTATCTAGAGGAAATAATGCCAAATAAAATAGCATCTAAAACATCAATTTTTATTTCAGTGTGTAAGCCCTTTTCTTGCTTGGCTGTACAGTCTCCAATCATCCCTGAAATACAAGTGATTGGGCTCTTCTGGACCCACCAGTTAAGGGGAGGGAACATTTATCTACCGTCAATTCATGGGACACTAATCTCCTTCCCACTCTTCTGATTACAAGCAAGCAGGATGGTAGAGGAAAGGCCTCAACAGAAGCTTTAAAAATAAATAAATAAACCCAGCCCCTTCTGCTCCAGGAATACAGAAAAGATTGGCATTAATACAAGAGAAAGTGATCTGTCCAAACAAAAGCCAATCTGAAGGAGGAGCAAACCCCACAAGCTAGCCTGGCATTAATGGCAGGAAGATAGCATACTTGTTAAAAATGTATATTTTAATTTTCTGTATTGCAAAAGGCCCCAATTTGCCCAGGGATCTAGCTAAGCTGCCATTTTCTACTACGACAGAGTCTAATCTTTATTTAATGGATTTAGCATCTATCTTTACTAGAGTGGTCTCTAAGGAAAAGGGGAGGGGAGAATGAAGGGGCAGAGAAGAGATGATCAGATCCCCCCTCCCCCTTTCATCCATCCGGCGCTCATGTTTGTGTTCAAAATTCAATTACCTCCTTATTGATACTTCACAGAGATATTTAAGCTGCAAACATGAAGCCCTGATTTCCCAAGGGGCCATGCCCCTCTCTATTTCACTGCTCTGCTTCCCCCTGGGTGAATTCCTGAGGCGTCCATATTAATAGGTAATCAGTCACAATTCATTTATTAAACAGCTAGCAAGGTTTATCAGCCTGCCCTGATTAGCCCGAAGAAACCACTGAATTCCTAATTTATTTATGGAAATGCAAGTGTCTTTTTGAATTCCATTCAGGAGCTGCAGGAGTGTTTTGGTCGCAGCATACTGCAATCTAACAGGCAGCACCAGCACACCAGCAGCAGGGAAGCTTTCCAGGAAGAAGAGGGGCAACCAGAAGGCAAAGAGCCAGGGACATACACTGCAGAGATTCTTCTCCTGGCCATGGGATTTGGGTCCACATAATCCTTGGATTAGTACTTATTTGATTGCTTTCTGTTTACATAAAAGAGTTTGAAATGTTGTCACCAGGCAGCTATTACTATCCACTGTAACAAAAATCAATCTCAGGGATGCTGCTTTTTGATTGGCAGAAAAGTGGCCCTTAATGGAGTAGAATTGAGGACTCGGTGAGTTAAAAGACAATCATTCTCAGCAGAGTTAAGACACCAACAAACCTAAACCACGAAAATAATACTTTTCAAGCATTCATCTTAGAATAGTAACTAAACCATACCCCATTTTAATCTTCTACTATTCTAGGCTGTCGTGACAAAACAGCTTTTCAGATGATTTCCACAATTCTAATCAATTAACAATTCACCCAAAATTGCCCATTACTAATTAAAAGGCCAATTCAGAGTAAATAAAGCTCTAAAGAGTAACATTTAAACCAATGCTAACTGCCCCAACAGGTGCAATTAGAAAAGAAATGGTTTTAGGGACATGAGCAGATCATGCAACCTAGACTCGTTTTCAGCCAGAATTAGGACTGACTTCTTCTGAAAAAGCATAAAATACAAAAAATATAACGAATGTAGCCAATGTTTCAATGCCAACAAAGAATATTAATGCTTATCTCTGTGTGGGTTATCCACAGCCAATATTTTCAAATCCCAATCTGCCTTCTCAGAGTTCACTATGATTAAGAGCAGCCTCCCTGCATAACCTAGTATATGCAGTGAAAGGCAAACCATAACTGTAAGAAGAACATCAAACCCCAATTGGGGAACATTCTACAATGTACCTGGACCAGTATGTCCTCCTTAAAACTGTCAAGGTTATCAAGGAAAGCCTAATAAACTGTCACAGCCAAGAGGAGCCTATGGGGAGGTATGATTACTAAACGTAATTATGGTATCCTGGATTGGACTGTGGAACAAGAAAAGAACATTAGGGAAAGACTAAGGAAATTGGAATAAAGTATAGGGAAAAATGTTAAACAAACCAAAAAAGTTCACTAATTGTTAACAAATGTGTAACAAATGTACCATAATAATAATAATAATAATAATAATAATAATAGGGTAAACTGTGTGTGGGTTATATGGAAGCTGTCCTTTGTAATTTTCCCATAAATATCTAAAACTATTCTGAAATTCAAAAATTGATCTAAAAAACAGAAAGTGATAATTTATAAACTAAATTACAAGGTGGCCAAAACATGAATAAGTAATTTTTATATTTTTATAAGAGAAAGTTGAAGATACACTCTCAAAGTCATTTTTCATTAAAAACACTGTAAGTAAAATGAAGATATTCATATTTATTTGTCTTTACCTGATAGGAACACCAAAAACGTATTTAGTTATTAGTATATTTAGTTATCATGATTCTCCCAAAAATGTTATCTCTATGCAAAATATCAGTATTATAATTACAAGAAATGGAAAGCCCCCTAAAATACACACACACACACACACACACACACACACACACACACACACACAGAAAAATATACCAAAAAAACCCAAAAAAACAAAAAACAACACACAGCAGCTGTCATATGAAAAAATAAGTAACTGGGAGAGGTGTTTGCAAAGAAAATCAATATATCCTCAAACCAACTATTAACACTCTTTAGGTTGTGCTGATGTTACTTTGGGTTGTGTTGATGTTACTATTCCTCTCCTTGAGTCTGAACCATCAAGAAATGATTTGTATGTGCTCTGGCTCAAGATGAAACAGGCTCAAGTCAAGAGCACCAACCCTCTCCATTCCCAAATTAACAACTGCATACATTAGGATTCTGTTAATATCTCCAAAGTGAAACGTAATAAAATTTTCTTTTAAGGATGTCTTTACTTGAACTGCCCAATACATAAAAATACTATGTGTGGCCCTGGCTTCTGAAATACTAGGTAGGGAAAAGCAAAAACTAAAGTGCATCATGGCAGGTATAGCATCACATACTACAAACAACTGCTGTGAAGTCAGACGACATGGGCTTGATTCACAGCTCTTGGGTCAGCCCAAACCTTTGTGAACTATAAAATGGAGTCAATGGTCCAACTTACTCATTGCACAGTTGTGAGGCTTTGGAAACTATGCATTTAAAGCACTTAGCATAGTACCTATTAGTAGGTACTCCTATAATGATGGCTGTTGAAGCTATGCTTATCAATGTTTCTCAGCTGGCACCTGATGACTACAGGCAGAAAAACCTGAGGAGACAAAAAGTTACTTGAACAGTATAAAAACAATGCGGAGTCCATCTACAGAGTTCATTAACGTTAACACAGCATCCTTACAGACATTGCACCTACTTGATGCACTTAACAACCTGTATGGAAGGTACAGCAGTTATTTATCACCTATATTTCAGATAAGAAAAATTAGGCATGCTAAATAACCTGTCCAAGGTCAATGCTAATAATGAGCAACATCAGGACTTGAATGTAGTTCTTCTGACTCTCACTGGCTAGTTTGTTCACTGGCCTTCCATTCTGCACCACAGGCACGTTCTGTCCTTTGGCTGATAACTCTTGACTTCTCTGTCATATCACTCTAATCCATGTCAAACTCCTTACAACTAAAACCCTTATAATGCCACAGGATTTCTTAAACCCCACTGCTTTCATCAAGCGCTACCATTTTAAGAAAATTTCAATCTGAAAAAAGAGACTATTCAAAAAACATTTGATTTGTATTAAAATAACCAACAAAAACAGACTGGCCAATCACTTTAATATTTCTTTTAATTTATGCTCAAGTGCACCCTAATCTCCTCATCAATAAATTTCATTGACATCTTTGTCCAAGGCAGTTAGTCATTATCTCAATCTTGACATATAAATATTCCCACATACAAGACTGAAAAAAAAAAAAAGACACTGCTCAAATCCTTCCTGAATATTCCATGCATTAACACCCACTTAAAGCCATACTACATCAAACAAACTACCAATTGCAGGCTATCATTCTAGGATTTATGTGGAAAAATATGTCCTCTACATTTGTGGACTCTACATCTTATGGGTCCATTCAAAATAGTTCCTAGTAATATATGAAATAACAAATGAACAAAAATATTAAAATGTTCTTTCTGGTCTACTTGTCCCAGCAGGTGACCCTTTACCACTCTTACTGAAGAAAGTTTCTTGGAGTTACCCCCATGTATCCACATTTTGACTAACACCTACAAAGGGAATACTGCCATCTACTGAATCACATTTATCACTGTTCTTTCTCTATTACAGTGATACCTCATTTAGTGACTCTCTGGGAACAAAATTTTTAATACTAAAGATGTTTATAAAAGCCAACTTTGAAGGCACAAAAAGTTGTATATGTCAGCTACGCATGACAAAAATACCCTACAAAATAAGTGCTATTATTCTCACCCAATAATGTAAGGCCCTGCTTTAAGCAATATTTTGAAATCTGGCTGGAATACTACTAATGCTTGAGAACTTTCTGTGCGAGCTTCCCCTATCAAACCAGAATGGCTTTGAGAGCAAGCATTTCATTTTAACATTCGACTAGCTATTAGACTTGAGTGAATTACTTTCAATTTTTATTTCAGCCACTATTTGCCTTAAAAAATTTTTTTTAGTTAACTTTTAAAGTATAACATATACACAGAAAAAAGGAAACATCAGAGGTATATGTGTGAGGAATTTCACAAAATGAACACACAACAATATAGATCTTTATAGAGAACCATTACCAGCCCCCCAGAAGTCTCCCTCCTCCTGGCCCCTCTCAGCCAACACCATACCTGCAATGTAATCATTATTTTGATTTATATCACATAAATTAGCTTTGCTTGTTTTTTAACTTTATACAAATGATATTGTATAATATGTACTCTTTTTGTGTTTATCTTCATTTACTCAGTGTTATATTCCTGAGACTCATTCATGTTGTTGCATGTAGCAACATGTTCATTTTCATGGCTATATAGTATTCTATTATGTGAATACATCAGAATTTAGTTATTCATTCTACTGTCAATGAACTCTTGGATTGTTTCTAGTCTGGGTCTATTATGAATAGCACTGTTCTGAGTATTTTTCTATACATGTTTTGGTATAGCATTTCTATTTCTAGAGTGTGCGTGTGTGTGTGTGTGTGTGTGTGTGTGTGTGTGTATATATATATATATATATATATATATATATATATATATATATATATAGCACTGGAAATACTGGGTCACAGGGTATATGTATCATCCGCCTTAGAAGATACTGCTGCACTGTTTTTCACAATGGTTGTATCCACAATCATTTGCCATTTAAAGTCTCACACTTCTTAAAAATAAATAAATAAATAAATAAAGTCTCACACTTCTTAGCAAAGGGCGAATCTTTCAATTGGAAATTGTTCCTGGGGCGCCTGAGTGGCTCAGTCAGTTAAGGATCCGACTCTTGATTTCATCTCAGGTCACGATCTCACAGTTTGCTAGTTCAAGCCCTGCATCGGGCTCTGCACTGATAGCACGGAGCCCACTTGGGATTCTCTCTCTTTCTCTCTTTGCCCCTACCCCACTCATGATCTCTCTCTCTCTCAAAATAAATAAATAAACATTAAAAAAAAAAAAAAGGAAACTGTTAAACTGTTCCCAGTTAGAAAAATTTGAGACACCTGGAAGCAGTTCGGGACTACTTAGGGGAAGAGAGGCCACAGGGTTGCTCACTGGAAAGCATTACCAGAGGTCTCATTAACTGAGACCTTCCCAGACTCTCAGTTCCCCCTTGTGGACTATGACCTATATAGTCCACAGAATGCTAGAAGCCTATTTTGAGTCTGTATCCCATGTCACTGTACCCTAGTAACAATTTACCAGGAAGTTTCTCCCATTCAGGTTCTCTTAAACACTCTCTAAACCCTAATAAATACCTCAAACTCCCAGATATTGTATGTTTTTCAGCACAAGCTGTTTTAGTTAGAATTCAGAGACATTTTAATACTATAACGTCCTTCCTATCTGACTACATGGAATGTGTTTTAATGTAAAGAAGTTTCTGAAAAACACTATTAGTAGAATTGAACTGGAATTACTATAATGGGAACACTTCCTCCAAGATTTCTCCTATTTACAGTGACAAAGACTTTTGTCAATAATGTGAGAATACCATGCTGAACTACATTCTTGTACCTATCAGCACTGGTACAGTCTTATCTCATCATGATGTCTCAACTTAAAGGCAAAAAGGAGACAGCTGCCAGAATATTTTAATACCTATGAATTTAGAGAATTGCTCTACGTCAGTCTAATCATTTTGTAGAGTTATAAAAATATATGCTACAAAAGTGGTGCTATAAGTATGTGTCCTTATGTAGCTGAGGGTAATAAAACACTGCACAGCCCTGGGTCAAAGTATGCCAAGCCAAAACTGATATACATCAGTGCTGCTGTGGGTTTTAAAACTGTTCTGGCTAATCTTTTTAAAGGACTCTTATTTGTTTGTTTTATATTTTAATGGTTTATTTATTTTTGAGACAGAGAGAGACAGAGCATAAGCAGGGGAGGGGCAGAGAGAGCGAGACACAGAATCCGAAGCAGGCTCCAGGCTCTGAGCTGTCAGCACAGAGCCCGACGTGGGGCTCGAACTCACAAACCGTGAGATCATGACCTGAGCCGATGTTGGACACCTAACCGACTGAGCCACCCAGTCGCCCCAGGACTCTTGTTTATTTAACCAAGAATTAGCTGCAGTAGTAACCAACTGCTTCAGTGCTTCAACACTGAGTTGTGCCTAATCAAAATTCAGAAATCATCACTGCATGCCATAAGGAGGTTAACATTCAGCATGTAGAAGACTAAAAAACAACAACAAAAAAAGTCAATATATTTTTTAAATTAAGGGTCTTTGAGACTCTGATAAATCCATTCAACATAGAAAGCAGAAATAATCAAAATCATTGTCAAAGTGCAGGTCAAACTCATCCTAGGCCAAAGATGCTCGACAGTGGCTACTTTATCTCTTTGTTACCACTTACAGGCTTAACAAGGTAAACCCAGAGAGGCTACTGCATGGCTCGGTGGCCAAATTTTGAGGTAAGGTTACTTTGCCTCCCTGCACACTTAATTACTGGTCTGTATGTGAACGAACAGACAGACAGGCAATGCCTTTTACTGTGCTAGAAAGTCTGGGCAACCAGCAAGGGAAATGAATATGAGAGAAAAGGATTTGTGCAGGCTAATCAAATAGTAACTGCGACATGGAATGTTGCATTTTACATAGAATCTTACAGTGAGGAGGAAACCAATTTGCCGATGATGATATATAAAATTTATTTCTTTCATTCAAGTTTAAATTCCACTTCCTTTTTTTTTTTAAAAAAAAGGCTCTACCCTGGGGCACCTGGGTGGCTCAGGCGGTTGAGCGTCCGACTTAGGCTCAGGTCATGATCTCGCGATTCATGAGTTCAAGCCCCACGTCGGGCTCTGTGCCGACAGCTCAGAGCCTGGAGCCTGCTTCAGAGTCCATGTCTCCTTCTCTCTCTGGCGCTCCCCTGCTTGCACTCTGTCTCTTTCTCTCAAAAATAAAAATAAACATTAAAAAAAGTAAAAAAATAAGTAAATAAAAAGACGCTACCCAACCACCTTCATCCCACTATGATCTCTCATTTCTGAACTCCTATGGTACTCACGTGGCATTTAGTACATGTTCTCTCATACGGTGATCTTTTTATATACCTGCCTTGTCACGCTAATCGATTATAAACACAAGAGTTTATGTATTTTTGACATCCAGGGTCTGGCACATTGCTTTTCATCGCAGGCCATACATAAATGTTTATTTATTATAATATCTAAATCCTAAGAAATATATGTGACCCCACAGTAAAGTCGGATGTTACAATAAGTACCAAGGATGATCAAGAGATTATTTCAAATCTACTTCAGGAAAGAATAAAAGAAGGTGAGAGGTAGAAAAGACTCATTCATGAATTGAAGGAAGTGGAATACAAAATCATTATACTTCAAAAAAAAAGGCCTTCAGTTAGGAGCAGGCATATAATGGACTTCTTCAAATCCTTTTGGGTTTCCTAGACTGGTTTCGTATTTTTGTATTCTTCTTTTTCTTAAATGATTTGTTTTAAAATTGAAATAGAATTCATATACCATAAATTGCTCCCCCTTTAAGCTGTGGCAAAATACACATTACATACATTTTATCATCTTAACCATTTTTAAGTGTACATTTCAATGTCATTAAGTATAGTGATACTGTTGTGCAATGTATGTTTAGACTTTTTTTTTTCATCTTGCAAAACTGAAATTCTGTATCCATGAAATAATAACTCCCCATTCTCCCTTCCCCAACCCTTGGCAACCACCATTCTACTTTTTCCCTCTATGAATTTGACTAGGTACTGCATATAAACAGAATCATACAATATTTGTCTGTTTGTGTTATGACTAGCTTGTCTTACTTAGCATATCCTTGAACTCATCCATGTTGTAGCATATGTCAGATTCTTCTTCCTGTTAAAGCTGAATGATATTCCACTGTATGTACATACCATATTTTGTTTATCTAATCATCCATCAATGGACACTTGGGTTGTGCCCACCTCTTGGCAACTGCAAATAATGCTGCTATGGGCATACCAATTATCTGTGTAAGTCCTTCCTTTCAATTCTTTTGGGTATATATACACAGAACCGTGGAATTGCTGGATCATAGGTAATTCCATTTTCAGTATTTGAGGAAGCACTTTACTGTTTTCCACAATGGCTGCACCATTTTTACATTCCTAACAATAGTGCACAAGTGCTCCAATTTCTCTACCTCCTTGCCAACACTTGTTATTGTCCATCTTTCTCATTATAGTCACCCCAGTGCGTGCAAAGTAGTATCTCATGATTTTGATTTGCATTTCCCCAATGATCTCTGAGGATCTCTGCATGTGCTTGTTGGCCATCTGTATATCTTCTTTGCAGAAATGTCTATTCAAATCCTTTGCTACTTTAAAAACTGGGCTACTGTCTTTTTATTGTTGAACTGTAAGAGTTCTTTATATAGTCTGGATACAAGCCCCTTATCAAACAATACAGAAATGATTTTTAAAAGTTCTCTCCTATTCTGGGGTGCCTAAGTGGCTCAGTCAGTTAAGCATTCAACTCTTGGTTTCAGCTCAGGTCATAATCTCATGATTTGTGGGTCTGAGCCCCGCACTGAGCTCCATACTGAAGGCACAGAGCCCGCTTGGGATTCTCTCTCTCCCTTTCTCTCCTTGTGCTCTCTCTCTTTTTTAAAATAAATAAACAAACTTAAAAAGTTTTCTCCCATTCTGTGGGCTTTCACTTTCTTTTTTTCTTTTTAAGTAAACTTTACTCCCAATGTAGGGCTCGAACTCACAACCCCAAGATTAAGAGTTGCATGCTCTATCTACTGAGCCAGCCAGGCACTCCATGTCTTTTCACTTTCTTAATGGTATCTTTGAAGCACAAAAGTTTTACATTTTGATGGAGTCCAATTTCTAATTTTCTTTTTCTGCTTATGTTTTTGGAATCATATGTTAGAAACCACTGCCTAATCTAAGGTCATAAAGATTTATGCCTATGTTTTCTCTAAGATTTTCACAGTTTCAGCTCTTACATTTAGGTCAATAATGCATTTTGAGTTAATAACTGTATATGGTGTGATGTAGGGGGTTCAATTTTAGGTTCTTGTGGTGAATGTTGTGTTTTCCCAGCACCATTTGCTAAGTTATTTTCCCTCCATTGAATGGTCTGGCACCCCTGTCAACAATGAACTGACTATAAATATGAGGGTTTCTGGATTCTCAATTCTATTCTATTGATCCATAAGGACATCCATATGCAAATACTACACTGTCTTGATTATTTTAGCTTTGTATTAAAATTTTGAGACTGTGAGCCCTTCAACTTTGTTCTTTTTCAAGATTTTTTATTTTTTTAAGCTATTCTGAGTCTCTTGTATTTCCATGTGAGTTTTAGGATATGCTTGTTAATTTCTGCAAAACCAGCTTCATTCTTGACCTAAATAAAGTACAGGACTAGTTCCTACATTTGGAAGGATCCACAGTCCTTACAAGGTTAATCATGCAAACTGGGAGCTCCCCACAGTTTGAGCCCTACAAATACCAAGGCAAATGTAAGTGATAACAGACCACTTCACACATTGGTGGTGAACAATAAAAACAGAATCAAATATAATCTCTAAGGACAGAGTTATTAATTTAAAGAATTGTTAGGTCTCCTTTTAGGCAAAAAACCATTTATTCTTCTTCTAACAGTGTTATAAAATATTCCAGAGAAAAGCAGACAGCAGTATTATATACAATGCTGAATAGTTCCATTACACAAGAATTGAATTTTTCTTTATACTTTATACTTAGGCGGAAAACAAGTTATTCTAAACAACTCATAATTGTTACCAGTATAGGAATCTAAGTCTTTAATATCTGTGGGATTTCAACTATAAAAGCATGAAAGCCAATATAACACAGGCGTTTACTTGCAATTTTGCTGAAGAACTAATCTAAACTAATCTAAACAACACACAAAACATTCAGCTAGTTAGTGGGCCTAGCAGTCCACTTACCACCAGCATCCCATTGTGACTGCGACATTCCCTAGCGGTACTCTTATACATAGTAAAGATAACACTATGCAAACTGGAGAGGTTTAGAAGTTTCTACAAATTTGGAATAAAAGATACCCATCTTTTATTTTTATACTTCTTTGGGTTGGCTCACATCTATGACACAAATAGTTCCATCACAAATTCAGCGGCACGTGGGAATGTTTTAGCAAGTGCACCAGCTTTTACCAAAAATGTTCATCAGAAAAGAGAAAAATGAAAGCTGAAAAGGCAGTGAGGATGGTACAGGAAACACAGGACTCATGACCACAATGTGATTTGGGAGAAAATGTGAGGTTAAAGGTTCATAAAAAGGAAGAGTTAATCAATCATAACAAGAAATTGTTTAACACAAATATGAAAAGAAAAATGCCTTTGTAAACATGAATCATGAAAGAGGAAAGGTAAACACCTAATTATTGGACAAGAGACATTTATAACGTACCAACTGTAAGAAGTGCTGGGAATTCGGTGGTGGAAAAACCCAGATGCCCAGATATCCTTATAGTTTGCAGAGTTTAAGATCAGGCTACCTCATCTACTTTGCAGTAATGGGTAGACTTTGTGCAAAAATTAAGTTTGTTCTACTAATCTGAGAACCTCAGGACATAAAAAGAATTCCTTTCCAAATATGGATAGGTCAATATAAAAGCCTCAGATACAGGGTCGTTTTGGGATTGGTCTTATAAATACTTTATGGCAGGATTGGAGAACTATCTAATTTCTCAAGTTTAAATTTTAGTTTCTCCTCATCATGGACAATGTGCAAGGCCATCGTTAATGGCTATGGTTTGCAACTCTAAATCTCAAGTCGATGTTCCCTCCTCTTAATGTTTCTGATTTTTCAGCTGGAGTGTAAAATACAAGCCCATGGTATATGTCTTTGCCGTACTTTGACTGGCATCATAAAATGCCATGGACAAAGATCTCAAACTTGGTAACAGCCAGCTTTAGTAGAGATACATCCTTGATTACATAAGAAATATTATGGGGCGCCTGGGTGGCTCAGTCGAACTCATGAGTTCGAGTCCCATGTCTGGCTCTGTGCTGACAGCTCTGAGTCCAGAGCCTGCTTT